>NC_081411.1:250203873-250556137 GCF_030272615.1 Cryptomeria japonica
GTCGGAAAAAATGGTCTGAAGTTATTGTTGGTGGTTATGGTGGGTAACACCTTTAAAATTTCATCGACATAATAAGAATTGATTGATGGCGGCTAGTGAAGGATTTTCTTGGCATAGAGTAGTGGCAAGTTGAAATATTTAATGGTGGTTGTAGGATCCTAATGGTTAGTGATCATAGTTAAAAGAAAACAATTTGATGGTTGAGCCTAATGATGACCTCCTAGAATAGGAGTCCTCCATTCTGTATAAAAAAGGATTGAGGCATTCAATGAGGAGAAAGTGGTGGGATGGAAAGTAAGGAAGGGCATGGAATTTATTAGGGGCATCAAAGGTTATAGAAAGAAAAAGGAATGCATATGGACAAGAGGACAATGAAAAGATAAAACAAAGTTTTGAGGAAGAGAAGATGTGGAAAGTTTTGGTTTTCATTTGGTAATTTCTGGTTGAGATTATTTTTAAGTTATATTTCATGGTGGATGTAGAAAATTAAGGTCTTTATGTGTTGATTCTTGGTCGCAGTTGCTTTGGAGTTTCTTTTGTTTGGTGCTAGGAATTAGTTGTCCACTTGGCACTACCTTCTAAAAGATAGCTTTGTTGTGTTGTTACTATTTATTGCCTGTGTAGGCCTTGGCATTGTGTCATCATCTCTAGCATTAAATCAGTGCTAGATTTTTATTTTTCATATGTGTTATCAGGAGGATATATCTATATATGATTAGAGTTTTGTCCAGTTCTTTGTGATTGACAAGAGAGAACTATATGAAATAAAATCTATGAAGCTTTATTGTCATGTAAACTCTGTAGTGTAGAAGATTTGTATTGATTCAAATGCTCCAAGATATTTAGTCTGTTGTCACCATTGTTTGGATTAGAATATGTTTCTTCAAAAAAAAATTGAGGTTTTTGAATATTGTAAGGCTACCTAGATTGGCTACCCATTTTGGGTACCCATTCCATGAATGTATCACTATGTGAGCTCCTCGAACCTAGTGGGAAGCATCTTTGAACCAGAATAATTGTATAATGAAATACTTATGAGCTTTGCATGTCTTCAAATTTCTTCTGGCAGTTCTCTTAAACTCGAACATCCATCAAAATATGTACAGCAATTTCACACAAACATCACACCTCCAAGGCTATAGGGAAGACACGTAAAACTCATACATCCATCTAGTTGTAAATAAGTTAAATGCAATGAGTTTCCCAATGTACCAGTGAGACAATTAAGATTGGAACAACAAGATATGTGCAATCACTATAATGAGGTAATTTTTTATAATTCACAAGGGAGCTCTTGCAAACCCCCACAATTATATACAAATCGGTGCTAGTAAGAGTGGTCAAATCTCCAAGTCTTGCTAGTAAATGTTTCAAATTGGGACAGCTACTATAATCCAACTCCTGAAAGATCATACCTTGAGAAGCAACCTTGGACATTCTATTAGGCCTTCACATCTGGCCAGCCACAACCTTACCAACATCCATTCAAAACAAATACCTTTAATGAATGCAAAAAGAACAACTTAGCGATTCCATGTATGTGGCTAACATTCCACCTTAAAAATATTATCACCTTTTAATATCGAAGATTCTCCAAGTTCAATTGTTAAATATCATATCATAAAACACTAAACGTGGTTGGGAAATTGGAATATTACAAGGAAGTAGGAAAACATCACAATTGAGAAGGAACAAATAAATCATGTTCATAGCAACATTAGGTGGACTAAAAAAGTGTTTTCCTCATAAGAAATATATCTCTAATGTTTGAGATTAAATATATTGGTGGATTTGCTAAATGCTGAGTCAAAAAAAAAAAATTTAGCTCGTCAAACTTTTTGTGCACCTACTTTTCAAAGTTTTCGTTTCTCCCATAACAAATAGTTGTAGAGGTGGTGCTCATGGCATGAACCTTCTCTTCGGGTATTTGGAAGGAGCTCCTACTTCTAATCCAAACTTCTTTTACTAGGAAAGCAAGCTATTGCAATTTAGATGCTCTGTCATACTAATTTAACCAAAATTATGATTAAATGAACCAACCAAAGTACATTTAATTGATAAAGGTTTTGTAGTTCAAAACTTGGGTTGAATAAATTAAACAAAGTGGTTAAGAAGCTCACACTCTACCAAATAACTAACCGAATATGTACGCACCTCATTTTTCAAGGCCATAGGAAAATCGTACGGATTTGTAACTTGTGTTTCGATATGCAGTGCCAACTGGTCAAACAAGATAATGAATGCTTATCTTCTTATCTTTTCTTGTAAGAATGGATTCTTCTTGTATGAATTCTATTTCTTCTCTCCTACATTCAGTGCAATTTTCTTCCACTCGCCATCATATATTAATGAGCGTATGTCCAAGATTGTCTTCTTATCACTTGGTTTAAACTCCTAATAGAGAAAGAAAACCCTTGGCTCATTAGAAATGTACTACTACTTATTGACAGAAAAATCTTTGACTTTATTCTTTCACTGATGAAGATGAGCTCAAACAACTTCTAGAAATAGAGGACAACAACTGTATTTCTTTGCACAGCATGAGGTCTTTACTCCAATATGGAACATGTCCCATTTCCTAGAAGTTTTCCTAAACAAGATTCTTCATAAATGGCTATTCAGCCCTTAGGATGCACCAATATGTAAGTTATGTAGTATGTGGGAAATTTATTTATTGGTCCATCCTAGGGGCTGGATAAAAATTTCCAAATTCAGAAGGTTACATCAATAGAAAACGAGATTAAATGTGAAGGTTTATGGAGGACTACAAAAATAGAAAGATTAAATGCGATAAATTTTAAAAGGTTCCATTCCATAGCCTTCTATCACTTATGAGAGATTTCTTTCTCTTGATGTTAAAAGTAACCTGGGTTTCCCCTAAGGTTAAAGACAACTTAGCTTGCTACCCATGGTTAACCGTGCTTGATTTGGAGTCGTATTGGGATGTGTGACCTCCGAGAAAGGCCCAATGCTTCAACTCTTTGAGCATCACCTAGATGCAATGAGTGTTAAGTGTACCATTCATTCTCATGAGAGATGGGTTGTTTTGAATTGCTACTCATGAAACAAGGCTCAATGAGTTTTCTCAAGAACTACACAATTCTTGATAGTAGTATCATAATTTGACTTGCTGTGGAAAACATCTACTACTTAAAAAAGTTTAAGTTTATTCACAACAACATATATGTAAATTTTCTATGAGGATATGTTATTAGTTAAGTTCTTTCGAAGGAAACAAGGATTATGGTCTAGAATGGTTCTTTTCATTACCCCATGGGTCTTTTCATGTGTCATTGTAGTGTTTATGTGTGTAAGGGTTAAATAGAGAAAAATAAAATATTATACATAATTTGGATCAAGTGCATTGGTTTTAGGTATTCAAAATTATGATGTTCAACCTATGGAAGCTAAAGAAAATACTCAATCTCTTTGGATATTGGAGCATAATCTCAAAGTATACTAGATAGGGGGCCTTGCTTGGTGTTTATATTTTTAATTATTTTAACCTCATATTAATACTTAAAATGTCAACCAACATCATTGATGTTAGAGATGAATCTTAATATCCTTTCTAGTCATATGCATATGTGAATTTAATTAAATAGTTGAAGGTAAATTTCATAAGAATTTAATTAGTAATGGATGGATGGTCTAATGAAATGCTATCCAAGTGTGTATCCTAACATCTAGATCTAAGTTATATCACTGAAAATTAACCAAATAATGGAATAATTTTAAGTACAATATAAATTGAATAGACAAATCGATTTATTTCATTCATTCGTGGTAATTGCACCAAGATACTAAGCATTTTAATAAGGTATTGAATCCTTGAAATGTTTTTATACTGAAAGGTCTTATAATCCAATATATTATGCTTCAATAAGAATTAATTTCTAGTTTAGTTAGTGACAAACTATTTTTTCAACATGAATTGTACTACCAATCTTTATCCTTAGCCTACACTGCATGCAATGCATAGCTAGTCCTCATTAATGCACCATCAAGCTTTCAATCTAAGCTTTAGGGTTCACAATTGAAACATGTCTTCTACCTAGATCTAATTCTACTTTAACTCTTGCTTCAAGCCATATCCTTTCACTTTCAATTTTTTTTCTCTGTTGAGTCTTTTATATAGGCAACCATTAACACAATCCATAGAAGAAAGGGACTAACAATCTCAATGTGGAAAAAGGATGATCTTATCATGTGTTTTTTAATTTATATATTTCCATCATTCCTAGGCATTACAAAGCTTATACTCTAAGGCACTAAAAAAAAAGCCTTCAATAAGGATCCTCATGCCTTGAATCACCAAATGTGTAAAGCTACTATGGAATTATTCTAGTTGGCCCCTTTCTTTCTTCCTATACATTGGATGTACTTCCTTTACCTTCTAAGTAAAATAGAATAACTCCAATGTGGATATGATCAATGCAATTCAATGGTGTTATTTAATGGTGTTATTTAATGGAAAATATATTTGAATGATAGTTTCGACTTTGATACACTTTTTTGAGTTTTCAAATTTTGGAATTTGAATCATATATTTAGTATGAAAACCAACTAAAAAGATTCTTGATTTTGAACCGGAATATACTACAAATCTTATAGTATTTATCCATTTTAAAATAAATAATATTATTTATCATTTTTTAATATTTTATATTTCAAAATATTTGTCAGTCATGTGTTTATATATTCATTTTTGTAAAATACGTCAGGCATAAATAAATTATGTTCAAAAGCTAGAAATATTATAAAAAATATTGATGAAATTCGAAAATATTTCATTTTAAAAAGAAATAATTTTTATTGGTATTTTTTAGTTTGATTGTTATATTTGTGCATGTGTAAATCTTAATAGTTTTTTTTGACACGCATATGCACTCGGAATTCTACTTATAATAATAGAGAAGCTATTTTTAGCTCACAAAATATTTTGTTATTGGTGATAGATTTGGATGGTATTAGATGTGCATTAGCTTTAGTCTTGGGATTTGGCATCAATAGTTCTAATGCTACTACTTATTTTCCATCTACTTCTAAACCCTACTAAAATTTTAATGCACCTCTTCGATCTAAACTCACTTCTAGAATTAATTCTAATGTCACAAGCAAAGTCTAAGGTCCTCGTGCTTCACGAATAACCTCATACTTTAACTCAATAAATAAACATCTCGTTACAAATGAGATGCTTATTTCCATGTGTCTTGCCGTTTTTGTGTGAGCCCTATAGTTGATTTTCCAATCTGAGGAGGTTGTTCATTCATCATTAGACTAAAATGTATTCTTGCATGGTTTCTACCACTTGCAAGAACCAAGCATTGTGATATTTAGTCTCATTTGAACCAACCATTGATCTTCAACATCATGATCTTATCATGTTGATAGTGTACATCGGCACTAAAATTGTGAGGTCTTTTTATATGGAATTGCATCTTCCTTCATCTGGTGATGTCTTGTATTTCATAGGACCATCTCTATTCCATCATTTTCTCATTATCTCTTATTAATGCATACTATTGCGTATACATAACGAACTTGACCTTTTTAAGAAATCAACCATATTATCATTCCTTAAACAAATTGTACACAATTTTCTTGAGATTATTTTAAATCTTATCTTTTATGTGCATCTTATTGATATCCCCGTCATGACCTTTTGATCATGAAATCTCATAGATCCATCCTAGCAAATCTAAAGGTGATAAAATAACCTAAAATATTATAAAAATTTGACACCACGCATTGTACAGTCCAATTATTGCCATGTCACATGTACTTTGAGTTGGCGATTGCATCAACCCCATACAAATGCAATAAAGCATGATCATGGAGATTATTCTGTGCTGATTAATAATCATTATACAATGATGCTACTCAAACTATTTGAAACTAGTGACATCCCCTACGATTAGGCAAACCATTAACGTTAATGTTATTTGATGAATCTTTTTCCTCTAGCCATATTATAAGCTCGTCCTTTTTATATTGTGCCTGCATGGCCTAATATCAATACCCTCAAAATTATGACAATTTATTATTTTATCAAGATATATTTCTCTAGGGCTATCATGAATTACAATAACATTATTAAATTTGGTGGCTATAATACTTACAATGTTTTCTCTCATTTTTCCTTCCTCTACTTGATAGTATATGATATTGCGTCTAAATAATTTTATTGGGAACATAAAAACAAAGGAGAGCTAAAGACTAACAAGTTCCACCCTTAAGATTTGTGAGATCATGCTTGAAGAAACCAAGACACAAGAGACCACAAGATAGCACAATGACGAGAGAGATAAAACGTGACAAGAATAAACTGTATTCCTATCAAGAAGCAAAAGAGATCAACTGGATCATCATTACATATAATGTGGATGAGCCTACTTATAAAGGAAAGGCTAAGAGACAAGAGATCACACAATGATGACATGTGGCTCAATGAGATGCAAGGGTAGGTAGGGGTAGGTAGGAGAAACATTTCTACGAGATGACCATGCAATAACATTTCTATACACATTATAAACATTATTATAATGTTTTAGATGATGGTTATATCAAGTCATCATGTTTTTAAATCTATACAAGTTAAATTTGAAAAAAACATTTTAACATTTAATTTACTAACAAATCAAAAGTAAAGTATTATATCACATTTATCATTAGAGGAGTGAAAAAAAAACTATCATTATCTACCACACATGTAGTTTCAATAGTTTCTATAAAATAAAAGTTCTATAGAATTGACGTTGAATTGCTTTGATAAATATATTTAATAAAAGTTAATAAACAATCAAACCAGAAATATTTATGAAATAGACTAACCATCCCTTTTTGATACCGACAACATGTATTGTATATGAAAACAAACAACTATTCAATTATACATACAAGAGGTGTACTCCACTATCTACTACAATTCATCTAATGGTACCTTTAGCTCTAACCTAATATTTATTGTTCAAGTTGTGCTTTTGTAGAACAAGCACTCACGTTTTATAGAGTAAATATTCTAACTCAATTCTTTCTCGTTTTATATATATTTTTATTTGAATTTTCTTTGTCAATAGTATTATAATTCCATTAATTCAAGAAAAGAAAATTATTTTATTATACTACCGTTTTCTATTGTTTTTATTATTAGATCGTTTTAGAAGACTTGCTAAGTATAACTGGCACAAATTCTGTTTATCTCTCCTCCAATAAATAATAATAGAATTTTTTACATACATTATCTTTATCAACTCATTGTGTAACATTACTAACACTTTCAACTTATAGACCCACATAGTACATTTTTCATAGAAGTCAAGTACCCATTTACTCATCTCTCTTACTCTAGTATGGTAATCATAAACAAGCAGTCATTAACCAATCAACCCAAACATAAAAACCTTGATGTTAGAGTACTTCTATTTACATACAAATATTTAGGAATGTAAAACCTTTTGAACATATTTGTTAACTTTTTCCATCTAGATCAATCAATCCATCCATCTAGTTCTAGTAGTGTTGATTAACCATTCAATATTACACTTGTTGCACTTCCACTTTATAGAGTCCCCATTTGTCCCAGGTTTTCCTCGTACCTTCGATGCAAATTCTTTTAAGGGTGATTCTAGTTCAAAGGGACCCTTGGCCAATTTTTTTTAGGATTACAGAAGGGCGGTTGAAATTTCCACTCCCAACAGAACTTGTTCTATTTTTACTTGCCCCAACTTCTTCTCTGTTAGGTTCATTAGATGATTCATTTTCTCTATGAATCTCATCCTCATCATCCTCACTCAAGGTGTTAGAGCTCATTTTCATAGTGATAATGATGCTGCAACAAACAATGTTAAAAACAGAAACTCTAAAAATTTTTATGCAAACATTTTCTTTTTAAAATATTAGAACTGTTAGTAAATCTTAAATTTTTGTTTGTTTGAAGTTGAATATTAATAATCAGCTTCATTCTTAATGATGTTTATTATTAATATTCAACTTCAAGCAAACAATTTTTTTTCAGTTTCAAAGTTTTTTTTTTCAAAATTATTTGTTTCAAATCGCTGCAATTTGGTTCTTGAATCAAAAACTATGACCTATTAACAATTTTTTTTTTTAATGAATTTAGAATGGAAAATGCCTACCTTCAATCTTGGAGCAAGAATGAAGAAGCTTCATCTAATCCTCTTCCAAGCTTATTGATCCAGCTTGCAATCCACCTTCTTGCTTTCCAAGCTAGAGAAAATCAAATGTTTTAAATTTTTGTGGTTGCAAAAGACTAAAATGAGACTAAATGTCTCTTTTATGAGATTTCTACCATTTTAGGGTTATGTTTACCAAGGCATTGTTATGTTTTCTTATCTTTTAAACTCTTTATTTATTATCATCATGAGAGACACTTGGGTGCTTCTTTCCCCGTTGAGGAACGTCTAGGTGTCAAAGACATGTCCAAGCATCTCTTCTAAGAGAGACGTCTCTCTCGTGCTCTTGGATGGAAGAAACATCTCTTCTCTGCCTGAGAGATGTGGCGGAGGTGGTGGTGCGGCGGAGAGACGTTTTGTATGTGTCTCCCTGTCCAAGAAATGTCCCTATCTCGAAAACTCAAGGATCCGTCCCTGTGGAACACTACACAAGACCATTTCCTCATGTAAGGACAAAATCGGGGTGAGTTTACAAATTGGATCAAGAGATGGATCGATTTTATAAATTTTTGAAAAGGACGTAATACGTCCACCTTGAATTACAGATATGGGGTATATTGATATTAAGTGAAAATTGGGGCCTAGGGCATATCTAAGCTATAAGTAGGTGATAATTTTAAAAGTTGACATAATTCTTCACCAACAAAATTTTCAAGTTAATACTTGATAGAAGTTTGTTAACACAACCAAATTCCTTTCTTGCTTTTGCTTTCGCCTTTTCATTTTCATCCATGATATGTATCATTCTTTCACTACTGTAAATGTCCAGGCACCACAAGCTCCTTATAGTCTCTGCACTAGCGATCTATTTTACCACCCAAACTCTCCCATTCTAAAAGGCCCGACCTGGACAATGGAAGTCATTAGAAAGTTTAACTAAATTAGAGTATTTCATAGGATTATCATTTCCAACAACCAAGCTTACCAAAAATATCTGGAAGTTTGCATAAACTATGGCACTCATACGTTAGTAAACTTTTTAAATGCTCCAAGAAAGGATTCCTCTAGTTTATCTAATCCTGATAAGTCATTTCTAGAGTACTAAGTGTCCCAAAACCCAAAGTTAGTCTTGACAAGATCTTGCAACGGCAATGTGATATGTTTCTCAACTCAACAAGACAATTAATGTCCTTACATTGCTCTTATTAGGTTATGGATCCATCTAAGTCTAAATATTGGAGACTGTGTGATGCAGGAGCATAGCTGGCTTCTGACTAATTTAAATCTAGACACAAGTAGGAAAAAATGGTTTGAAGTTATTGTTGCTGGTTATGGTGGGTAACACCATTAAAATTTCATCGACATAATAAGAATTGATTGATGGCGGCTAGTGAATGATTTTCTTGGCATAGAGTAGTGCAAAGTTGAAATATTTAATGGTGGTTGTAGGATTCTAATGGTTAGTGATGATAGTTAAAAGAAAAAAAATTGATGGTTGAGCCTAATGATGACCTCCTAGAATAGGAGTCCTCCATTCTGTATAAAAAAGGATTGAGGCATTCAATGAGGAGAAAGTGGTGGGATGGAAAGTAAGGAAGTGCATGGAATTTATTAGGGGCATCAAAGGTTATAGAAAGAAAAAGGAATGCATATGGACAAGACGACAATGAAAAGATAAAACAAAGTTTTCAGGAAGAGAAGGTGTGGAAAGTTTTGGTTTTCATTTGGTGATTTCTGGTTGAGATTATTTTTAAGATATATTTCGTGGTGGATGTAGAAAATTAAGGTCTTTATGTGTTGATTCTTGGTCGCAATTGCTCTGGAGTTTCTTTTTTTTGGTGCTAGCAATTACTTGTCCACTTGGCACTACCTTCTAGAAGATACCTTTGTTGTGTTGTTACTATTTATGGCCTGCGTAGGCCTTGGCATTTTGTCATCATCTCTAGCCTTAAATCAGTGCTAGATTTTTATTTTTCATATGTGTTATCAGGAGGATATATCTATATATGATTAGAGTTTTGTAACATGAAATAAAATCTATCAAGCTTTGTTGTCATGTAAACTGTGTAGTGCAGAAGTTTGTATTGACAAATCTTTTTCCTCTAGCCATATTATAAGCTCGTCCTTTTTATATTGTGCCTACATCGCCTAATATCAGTACCCTCAAAATTATGACAATTTACTCTTTTATCAAGATATATTACTCTAGGGCTATCATGAATTACAATAACATTATTAAATTTGGTTGCTATAATACTTACAATGTTTTCTCTCATGTTTCCTTCCTCTACTTGATAGTATATGATATTGCGTCTAAATAATTTTATTGGGAACATAAAAACAAAGGAGAGCTAAAGGCTAACAAGTTCCACCCTTAAGATTTTTAATATCATGCTTGAAGCAACCAAGATCAAAGAGACCACAAGATAGCACAATGACAAGAGAGATAAAACATGACAAGAATAAACTGTATTCCTATCAAGATGCAAAAGAGATCAACTGGATCATCATTACATATAATGTGGATGAGCCTACTTATAAAGGCAAGGCTAAGAGACAAGAGATCACACAATGATGACATGTGGCTCAATGAGATGCAAGGGTAGGTAGGGGTAGGTAGGAGAAACAGAAAATTATTCCACATGAGGTGGATCACCCACTGAAGGTGGAATGTAATAGAAAGATCACGCTATAAAAGGTGGAAATTCTCTTGCATACACACTCCCAATGTACCACATCTCCCAAAGTGTCTCATATGCAAACTACAATGTTATTCATGTACCTAAGTAGACTTAAGTAAAGTGTAATTATATCCAAGATGAATAATTACACCAACACCACCCCTAAAGTGCAACTTATGGGAATGCACTTATGTCTTCAAGGCAACTACGCAATGCAAGATGGGTCCCAGCTACATGGTCATGTGACGTACCCATACACAAATGCAAATGCATGCAAACCAATGCAATCTCTCATAAAGAAGAGAAAGAGGGAAAAACCCAATCGAAAAAAACCCTCCCCCAAAAGAGAGATGAAAACTATATAAGAGAACTCTCATAGAAGTATGTGAAGGACCAAACCCCATGTGAGGAAAAATTCCGCCCCATATGAGAGAAGAAGAGAAGCTAGGTAGCCCCCCCTAAATGTAGAATCTGCACCAATGGTAGAAGCTCGCAAATGAATGAAGAAACTACTCCATGAACGTCAAATAGCGTTCCTCCCCTTTGGAAGAAACAAAACTAGAGGTGTATCCATGAAGTCTACCCCCTTTAATTTAATATATCAATTTTTTATTTTTAAAATTTATTTTTAATTTTTAATAAAAACTTTTACATTAAACCCCTCTTTTTTAAAAAAAAAAATATTTTCTCGATAAAAATGAATAATAAAATTTGCAAAAAAAAAAAGTGTTTTTTAAATATTTTTAACAAATCGTATCATACAGCCTAATAGGCTGATTTTTTCCTCCAGCCCCAAAAATCGATTTTTACCCAATATAGGCGAATTTTAGAGTCAAAATTCATGCAAATGGCCACCTGGACACAATGGCAAGGTCGGATTTGGTTTACGACACCTCTAAAAGAAGATGCTCCTCAGATCTACCTCTTGACCTCCTTAAAAATCTCTCCAAAGGGGATGCAAATGTGCTCCAACTGCTCTGATACCATGTGAGATTACGCCTGAAGCAACCAAGATCAAAGAGACTAGAAGATAGCACAATGACGAGAGAGATAACATGTGACAAGAATAAATTGTATTCCTATCAAGATGCAAAAGAGATCAACTGGATCATCATTACAGACAATGTAGATGAGCCTGCTTATAAAGGCAAGGCTAAGAGACAACAGACCACACAATGATGACATGTGGCTCAATGCGATCCAAGTGTAGGTACGGATTGTTAGGAGAAATAGAAAAATATTCCACATGAGGTGGATCACCCACCGAAAGTGGAATGTAACAACAAGATCGCACCATAAAAGGTGGAAATTCTCCTACATACACACTCTCGATGTAACACGTCTCCCTAAGTGTCGCATATGCAAACTACAATGTTATGCATGTACCTAAGTAAACTTAAGTAAAGTGTAATTATATCCAAGATGGATAATTACACCAACAAGATTAAATACTGATTAGCATAACAAGTCTAAATGATATCCTAATTTAATTATGAAATTAAAATATTAATATTTCTTCATATTTATGATAATCTCGTGTTCATTTGATGTAGTTAATTGTTTTATAACATTAAAGATTTTGTTGGATAAAAACATTCTTTCTCTTACTTTGATCATGATAGGAGGTATTTTATACTAGCATAATATCTAGATAATTAACGAAATAAATCACATTTTAATGATTAAGATTTTTGTACGAGATGACCATGCAATAACATTTCTATACACATTATAAACATTATTATAATGTTTTAGATGATGGTTATATCAAGTCATCATGTTTTTAAATCTATACAAGTTAAATTTGAAAAAAACATTTTAACATTTAATTTACTAACAAATCAAAAGTAAAGTATTATATCACATTTATCATTAGAGGAGTGAAAAAAAAACTATCATTATCTACCACACATTTAGTTTCAATAGTTTCTATAAAATAAAAGTTCTATAGAATTGACATTGAATTGCTTTGAGAAACATATTTAATAAAAGTTAATAAACAATCAAACCAGAAATATTTATGAAATAGACTAAACATCGCTTTTTGATACCGACAACGTGTATTGTATAAGAAAACCAACAACTATTCAATTCTACATACAAGAGGTGTACTCCACTATCTACTACAATTCATCTAATGGTACCTTTAGCTCTAACCTAATATTTATTGTTCAAGCTGTGCTTTTGTAAAACAAGCACTCATGTTTTATAGAGTAAATATTCTAACTCAATTCTTTCTCGTTTTATATATATTTTTATTTGAATTTTCTTTGTCAATAGTATTATAATTCCATTAATTCAAGAAAAGAAAATTATTTTATTATACTACCGTTTTCTATTGTTTTTATTATTAGATTGTTTTAGAAGATTTGCTAAGTATAACTGGCACAAATTCTCTTTATCTCTCCTCCAATAAATAATAATAGAATTTTTTACATACATTATCTTTATCAACTCATTGTGTAACATTACCAACACTTTCAACTTATAGACCCACATAGTACATTTGTCATAGAAGTCAAGTACCCATTTACTCATCTCTCTCAGTCGTGACAGATAATAAAGCTTCCCACTTCTTTCTCTAAAATAGAGAAGAGATCACTGTCTTTCAAATTACATGGAATGCTTTAGTATGGTAATCATAAACAAGCAGTCATTAACCAATCAACCCAAACATTAAAACCTTGACTTTAGAGTACTTCTATTTACATACAAATATTTAGGAATGTAAAACCTTTTGAACATATTTGTTAACTTTTTCCATCTAGATCAATCAATCCATCCATCTAGTTCTAGTAGTGCTCCTTAACCATTCAATATTATACTTGTAGCATTTCCACTTTATAGAGTCCCCATTTGTCCCAGGTTTTCCTCGTACCTTAGATGAAAATTGTTTTAATGGTGATTCTAGATCAAAGGGACCCTTGGCCAATTTTTTTCAAGATTTCAGAACGGCGGTTGAAATTTCCACTCCCAACAGAACTTGTTCCATTTTTACTTGCCACAACTTCTTCTCTGTTAGGTTCATTAGATGATTCATTTTCTG
This sequence comes from Cryptomeria japonica, assembly GCF_030272615.1. Classification (NCBI taxonomy): domain Eukaryota; kingdom Viridiplantae; phylum Streptophyta; class Pinopsida; order Cupressales; family Cupressaceae; genus Cryptomeria; species Cryptomeria japonica. The sequence continues at coordinate 250,217,736 of NC_081411.1, forward strand.
TATGGATCTCAGCCTCATCATCCTCACTCAAGGTGTTGGAGCTCATTTTCATAGTGATAATGATGCTGCAACAAACAATGTTAAAAACAGAAACTCTAAAAATTTTCATGCAAACATTTTTTTTTAAAAATATTAGAACTGTTAGTAAATCTTAAATTTTTGTTTGTATGAAGTTGAATATTAATAATCAGCTTCATTCTTAATGATGTTTATTATTAATATTCAACTTCAAGCAAACAATTTTTTTTCAGTTTCGAAGTTTTTTTTTTCAAAATTATTTATTTCTAATGGCTGCAATTTGGTTCTTGAACCAAAAACTATGACCTATTAACAATTATTTTTTTAACGAATTTAGAATGGAAAATGCCTACCTTCAATCTTTCAGCAAGAATGTAGAAGCTTCATCTAATCCTCTTCCAAGCTTGCTGATCCAACTTGCAATCCAACTTCTTGGTTTCCAAGCTAGAGAAAATCAAATGTTTTAAATTTTTTTGTGGTTGCAAAAGACTGAAATGAGACTAAATGTCTCTTTTATGAGATTTCTACCATTTTAGGGTTATGTTTACCAAGGCATTGTTATGTTTTCTTATCTTTTAAACTCTTTATTTATTATCGCAATGAGAGACACTTGGGTGCTTCTTTTCCCATTGAAGGACGTCTAGGCGTCCAAGACATGTCCAAGCATCTCTTCTGAGAGAGATGTCTCTCTTGCACTCTTGGATGGAAGAAACATCTCTTCTCTAACTTAGAGACGTGGCAGAGGTGGAGGTGCAGCGGAGAGACATTTTGTATGCGTCTCCCCATCCAAGAAATGTCCCTATCTCAAAAACTCAAGGATGTTTCCCCATCTCAAAAACTCAAGGATGCGTCCCTGTGGAACACTACACAAGACCATTTTCTCATGTAAGGACAAAATTGGGGTGAGTTTACAAATTGGATCAAGAGATGGATCAATTTTATAAATTTTTGAAAAGGTCGTAATAGGTCCACCATGAATAACAGATATGGGTTATATTGATATTAAGTGAAAATTGGGGCCTAAGGCATATCTAAGCTATAAGTAGGTGATGTTTTAATTGAGAGCGTAGAGGTTGGGGTATCTAGATAATTTAAAAAGTTGACGTAATTCTTCACCAACAAAATTTTCAAGTTAATACTTGAGAGAAGTTTTTTAACACCACCAAATTCCTTTCTTGCTTTTGCTTTTGCCTTTTTCATTTTCATTTACTGTATGTATCATTCTTTCACTACTGTAAATGTCGAGGCACCACAAGCTCCTGATAGTCTCTGCACTAGCCATCTATTTTACCACCCAAACTCTCACATTCTGAAAGGTCCAACCTGGACAATGGAAGTCATTAGAAAGTTTAACTAAATTAGAGTATTTCATAGGATTATCATTTCCAACAACCAAGCTTACCAAAAATATCTATAAGTTTGCATAAACTATGGCACTCATACAATAGTAAACTTTTTAAATGCTCCAAGGAAGGATTCCTCTAGTTTATCTAATCCTGATAAGTCATTTCTAAAGTACTAAGTGTCCCAAAACCCCGAGTTAGGCTTGACAAGATCTTGCAATGACAATGTGATATGTTTCTCAACTCAACTAGACAATTAATGTCCTTACATTGCTCTTATTAGGTTATGGATCCATCTAGGTCTAAGTATTGGAGACTGTGTGATGCAGGAGCATAGCTGGCTTCCAACTAATTTAAATCTAGACACAAGTAGGAAAAAATGGTCTGAAGTTATTGTTGCTGGTTATGGTGGGTAACACCTTTAAAATTTCATCGACATAATAAGAATTGATTGATGGTGGCTAGTGAAGGATTTTCTTGGCATAGAGTAGTGGCAAGTTGGAATATTTAATGGTGGTGGTAGGATCCTAATGGTTAGTGATGATAGTTAAAAGAAAACAATTTGATGGTTGAGCCTAATGATGACCTCCCAGAATAGGAGTCCTCCATTCTATATAAAAAAGGATTGAGGCATTCAATGAGGAGAAAGTGGTGGGATGGAAAGTAAGGAAGTGCATGGAATTTATTAGGGGCATAAAAGGTTATAGAAAGAAAAAGGAATGCATATGGACAAGAGGACAATGAAAAGATAAAACAAAGTTTTGAGGAAGAGAAGGTGTGGAAAGTTTTGGTTTTCATTTGGTGATTTCTGGTTGAGATTATTTATAAGATTTATTTCATGGTGGATGTAGAAAATTAATGTCTTTATGTGTTGATTCTTGGTCACAGTTGCTCTGGAGTTGCTTTTGTTGGGTGCTAGCAATTAGCTGTCCACTTGGCACTACCTTCTAGCAGATAGCTTTGTTGTGTTATTGCCTGCGTAGGCCTTGGCGTTGTGTCATCATCTCTAGCGTTAAACCAGTGCTATATTTTTATTTTTCATATGTGTTATCAGGAGGATATATCTGTATATGATTAGAGTTTTGTCCAGTTCTTTCTGATTGACAAAAGAGAACCACATGAAATAAAATCTATCAAGCTTTATTGTCATGTAAACTGTGTAGTGCAGAAGATTTGTATTGATTCAAATACTCTAAGATATTTAGTCTGTTGTCACCATTGTTTGGATTAGAATTTGTTTCTTCAATAGTAATTGAGGTGTTTGAATATTTTAAGGCTACCTAGATTGGCTACCCATTTTGGGTACCCATTCCATGAATGTATCACTATGTGAGCCCCTCGAACCTAGTGGGAAGCATCTTTGAACCAGAATAATTGTATAATGAAATACTTATGAGCTTTGCATGTTTGCAAATTTCTTCTGGTGGTTCTCTTAAACTCAAACATCCATCAAAATATGTATAGCAATTTCACACAGACATCACACCTCCAAGGCTATAGGGAAGACACGTAAAACTCATACATCCATCTAGTTGTAAATAAGTTAAATACAATGAGTTTCCCAATGTAGCAGTGAGACAAATAAGATTGGAATAGCAGGATATGTGCAATAACTGTAATGAGGTAATTTTTTATAGCTCACAACGAAGCTCTTGCAAACCCCCACAATTATATACAAATCAGTGCTAGTAACAGTGGTCAAATCTCCAAGTCTTGCTGGTAAATGCTCCAAATTGGGACAGCTACTATAATCCAACTCCTAAAAGATCATACCTTGACAAGCAACTATGGACATTCTATTAGGCCTTCACTACAAAATTTTGTAGCTATCCTGAAAAATAGAGAAAAGATCTAGCTGGAAAATAAAAGAGTCATTATTAGCAAATCTGTATGATTACAAATGATATATAGATCACAAGAGCAGAAATTATGCATGAGATGAATGAAATTTCTGAAGATCAACAATTAACTGCATGAAATGTTGAAATGGAACTGAAGTAGGCAGAGGAAGTTAAAAAACTATAACTCCTTTGTTAGCTTATGCATGAGCAAGAGTCTCTCTGTGAATTACGGAGATAACAGACTCCAAAGTTGCACTAACAGCCCCCCATAAGCCTAACTAAGGAGAGATATGAGAAATATGGGTTTTGCTAATAAAGCCTGATTAGGAACCCAATTACAAAGAAGAAAGGAGAAAACTCCTAACCATTATTCGAACTTAAGAAGAAAGCTGCAAACTGCAAATGAATCCACACTGCAATAGGATTGTATCAAAATCATAGAAACTACCGCATGAGCACCTTTGGGATACTTTGAAAATGCAACTGTACATATTCTGTATTGCTCAAATGGATGAACAGATAGGTACACGGTCTCTGAATACAAGAAGATATGAATCTGCAGAAATGTGCTTTAAGCTAAAGAACTGCAAAGATGACCTCCGGTTGGGATGATGCCATTGTATATCCATTGTTCAATAATGTCCTGCTAGAAAGAAACTCTGGAAGCACTCAGAGATGCGACTCTAGAATGTCATGTAGTCAGGAACCTTGCTAGAAAGAATCTCTAGGAGCAAACAAAGTTGCAACATTGGAATCTCATGTAGACAAGAATTTAGAACAAAAGAACATTTTGGCTGTCAATTGGAGGAAGAGTGCACAGCAACGTTAATCTTCTACTTTATACGAGAAACTTATTGAAAGAAACCTGTACTAAATGCATTAAGCAAAACCTCATATAAACTTTCTAAAAGTTTAATTTTTTTATAAAGTCCCAAATTTTCCAGATCTTCATCATATAGTGCTTGCAAACCACGTACAATTTTAAAGAATCAATATAGAAAAAAAATCAAGGAGCATGCAAAAATGAGGGGAAGAATATGCATGCATTTAGAAATAGAGATCTATGTCAGCTTCCATGATGATGCTAATCTTCAGAAATCTACCTGCAAATAATCGTTAATGCTTCTTCTTCCTACCAAACTCGCTTTGATACCATGTAAAATTTTGCAACTAATCCTGCAAAATAGAGAAAAGATCTAGCTAGAAAATAAAAGAGAAAAACTTGCAAAGAAAATCAGAACAAAGAACACATCAACCATTTTCATTATTGACAAATCTGTATGATTACAAATGATATATAGATCACAAGAGCAGAAATTATGCATGAGATGCATGAAATTTTTGAAGGTCAACAATTAACTGCATGAAATGTTGAAATGGAACTAAAGTAGGCAGAGGAAGTTAAAAATCTATAACTCCTTTGCTAGCTTATGCATGAACAATAGTCTCTCCATGAATTACGAAGATAATAGACTCCAAAGTTGCACTAACATTCACATTTGGCCAGCCATAACCTTACCAACATCCATTCAAAACAAATACCTTTAACGAATGCAAAAAGAACAACTTGGCGATTCCATGTATGTGGCTAACGTTCCACCTTAAAAATATTTGCACTTTTTAATATCGAAGATTCTCCAAGTTCAATTGTTAAATATCATATCATAAAACACTAAACTTGGTTGGGAAACTGGAATATTACAAGGAAGTAGGAAAACATCACAATTGAGAAGGAACAAATAAATCACTTACTTTTCTAAGTTTCCGTTTCCTCTTACTTTTCTAAGTTTCCGTTTCTCCCATATCAAATAGTCGTAGAGGTGGTGCTCATGGCATGAAACTTCTCTTCGGGTATTTGGAAGGAGCTCCTACTTCTTATCCAAACTTCCTTTACTAGGAAAGGAAGTTGTTGCAATTTAGTTGTTGCATACTAATTTAACAAAAATTATGATTAAATGAACCAACCAAAGTACATTTAATTGATAAAGGTTTTGTAGTTCAAAACTTGGGTTGAATAAATTAAACAAAGTGGTAAAGAATCTCACACTCTTCCAAATAACTAACCGAATATGTACGCACCGCATTTTTTAAGGCCATAGGGAAATCGTACGGATTTGTAACTTGTGTTTCGATATGCAGTGCCAATTGGTCAAACAAGATAATGAATGCTTATCTTCTTATCTTTTCTTGTAAGAATGGATTCTTCTTATAGGCATTCTATTTCTTCTCTCCTACATTCCACGCAACTTTCTTCCACTCGCCATCATAGATTAATGAGCATACATCCAGGATTGTCTTCTTATCACTTGGCTTAAACTCCTAATAGAGAAAGAAAACCCTTGGCTCATTAGAAATGTACTACTACTTATTGACAGAAAAATCTTCTCTAGATTGTATCCAATGAACTACTTGTTCATAATCTTTGACTTTATTCTTTCGCTAATGAAGATGAGCTCCAACAACTTCTAGAAATAGAGGACAACAACTATATTTCTTTGCACGGCATGAGGTCTTTACTGCAATATGGAGCATGTCCCATTTCCTAGCAGTTTTCCTAAACAAGATTCTTCATAAATGGCTATTCAGCCCTTAGGATGCACCAATATGTAAGTTATGTAGTATGTGGGAAATTTATTTATTGGTGCATCCTAGGGGCTAGATAGAAATTTCCAAATTCAAAAGGTTACATCAATAGAAAAAGAGATTAAATGTGAAGGTTTACAAAGGACTACAAAAATAGAAAGATTAAATGCGATAAATTTTAAAAGGTTCCATTCCATAGCCTTCTATCACTTATGAGAGATTTATTTCTCTTGATGTTAAAAGTAACTTGGGTTTCCCCTAAGGTTAAGACAACTTAGCTTGCTACCCATGCTTAACCATGCTTGATTTGGAGTCGTATTGGGATGTGTGACCTCCGAGGAAGGCCCAATGCTTCAACTGTTTGAGCATTACCTAGATGCAATGAGTGTTAAGAGTACCATTCATTTTCAAGAGAGATGGGTTGTTTTGAATTGCTACTCATGAAACAAGGCTCAATGAGTTTTCTAAAAAACTACACAATTCTTGATAGTAGTATCATAATTTGACTTGCTGTGGAAAACATCTCCTACTTAAACAAGTTTAAGTTTATTCACAACAACATATATGTAAATTTTCTATGAGGACATGTTATTAGTTAAGTTCTTTCGAAGGAAACAAGGATTATGGTCTAGAATAGTTCTTTTCATTACCCCATGGGTCTTTTCATGTGTCATTGCAGTGTTTATGTGTGTAAGGGTTAAATAGAGAAAAAATAAAATATTATACATAATTTGGATCAAGTGCATCGGTTTTAGGTATTCAAAATTATGATGTTCAACCTATGGAAGCTAGAGAAAAGACTCAATCTCTTTTGGATATTGGAGCATAATCTCAAAGTATACTAGATAGGGGGCCTTGCTTGGTATTTATATTTTTTAATTATCTTAACCTCATATTAATACTTAAAATGTCAACCAACCTCATTGATGTTAGAGATGAATCTTAATATCCTTCCTAGTCGTATGCATATGTTAATTTAATTAAATAGGTTAAGGTAAATTTCATAAGAATATAATTAGTAATGGATGGATGGTCAAATGAAATGCTATCCAAGTGCATATCCTAACATCTAGATCTAAGTTATATCACTCAAAATTAATCAAATAATGGAATAATTTTAAGTACAATATAAATTGAATAGACAAATTGATTTATTTCATTCATTCATGGTAATTGGACCAAGATACTAAGCATTTTAATAAGGTATTGAATCCTTTAAATATTTTTATACTGAAAGGTCTTATAATCCAATATATTATGCTTCAATAAGAATTAATTTCTAGTTTAGTTAGTCACAAACTATTTTTGCAACATGAATTGTACTACCAATCTTTATCCTTTGCCTACACTACATGTAATGCATAGCTAGTCCTCATTAATGCACCATCAAGCTTTCAATCTAAGCTTTAGGGTTCACAATTGAAACATGTCTTCTACCTAGATCTAATTCTACTTTAACTCTCAGTTCAAGCCATATCCTTTCCCTTTCAATTTTTTTTTCTCTATTGAGTCTTTTATATAGGCAACCATTAACACAATCCATAGAAGAAAGGGACTAACAATCTCAATGTGGAAAAAGGATGATCTTATCATGTGTTTTTTAATTTATATATCTCCATCATTCCTAGGCATTACAAAGCATATACTCTAAGGCACTAAAAAACAAGCCTTCAATAAGGATCCTCATGCCTTGAATCGCCAAATGTGTAAAACTACTATGGAATTAATCTAGTTGGCCCCTTTCTTTCTTCCAATACATTGGACGTACTTCCTTTACCTTCTAAGTAAAATAAAATAACTCCAATGTGGATATGATCAAGGCAATTCAATGGTGTTATTTAATGGTATTGAGATGATGTACTATTCCTCAAGCATTAAAGCATAGGATTTAAGACTATACTAACTTGGACTTTATCTTCCTACAACAAACGAGTCTCAAAACCAATCATAATTCAACATCACGATGTACATTCTTAGGCTTGATGTAGGCTACTACCAAAATCATAAAGCCAAACACTAACTAGAACTCCAAAGTTTGCTAAAAGAAAGGGAAAAAAAGAAAAACGAAAACTAAAAGTTATTTATTTTTGGGTAATGCAAGATGGCACAAACCTTGAGATACCATTTCATTGGGAATCTAAGGTAAAACAATTACAATCTTTGAGCTAGAAAATATGGATTGGATGTGAGAAGCAACCTTCAATTTGATATCCCAATGTTAAAACATCCTATCTCTATAAATAGACAAACACACATGCCCTACACCTCTTCGAAATTTAGGAACAAGAACAAGGTAATACACTAACCTCCTTTGCCCAAAATTATTTCCTTTGTACTGTTCCCCACTCCATGAGGACATGAGTCTCGCTTATGTAATCCACATCCTTGAAGTGTTCTTCCATTTCATTTTCTTGTGGTATAACTCCCTCATCATAACTACCACCACATTTCTACAATGAGTCATTTGCAACTTCGTCAATATAATTTGTTTCTTTTGCACACTCGTATCCTTAGAGCATTTGCTCCTTTACTTGCACTAATCTACTAGGTCATGTTCCACTTTTTCATGCCTTAGAGAAGCTTTGATGCCTTGGAACCAAGATGGCATTATGGATTGCAATTACAGAACGATCAAGGCACCCGCGCCGTTGATGAAGTTGATCCAATGGTCCTCGCCATCTACCTTTCTAGCAGCTTCTCTCACAATCCCAGATAATTGATAGCCGTTAATTGACTTGGGGTGAAGGTTGTGCATTCATCTCATCAATCTCCACTGCAGAATTAAGATGAGTTGGCATATAAACTGATTGTCAAATATTTGAAAAAGAAATCACACTAGCTGTTAATGAAATGGAGAGAAACCCAAAGATCATATGTGAGCACACTATGTAACTCCGATAAAACAAAACAGAACAATGGATCTGGGCACTCCTCGACTCTCAGTTATATCTTCCTAGCGCCCCCAACATTTTGTTACTTCTTTTAGCAGTGTTTTGTATTTCGCTCAACCGTTTAACGGCAAAATTCTTTCAAGTGTATAATAGAAATTTTCGATAACATTTGCTTTAACAACTAACGTAAAACCGTATGCGGGTTTAGGAGGATGTCAATTATATATTCTATAAACAAAATTTAAGTTTTAAATTTACCTATCGACGCATCCATTGATCATTTATGCCTTTTAGCGTTTCAAATACTAGTAAGAACTCTTTAAATACGGACCCTCTAAGACTGATCATCGCAATGTATTAAATCATATCACTTTTATATTTTGTATTACCTTTGCTGAATTTTCTATCCTCTCAGTTTTATTTAGTTTTTTTTCCCTAATTTCGGTGTCAATGGAAGGCAAGGTGATTTTAAGCAGTTCCGACGGTCAAGTATTCGAAGTAGATATGGCAAACCTTAAGTAATATGTTAATGGATACAGAGGATACAGGTAGTGAGACAGCTCCCATCAAATTGGCAAATGTTTCCAGTAGAATTTTTAATCTTATTATCGAATACGGCAAATACCATGTTGAAGCCCAAAAGTCGGATACAAGCGGACCAACTGCGGATTTGAAGAAACGGGTTAGGGAGTTAGTACATGATGATAAAGACACTCTCTTCCAGTTGATGATCGTATGTTTCATTGTTTTACTGGTTCTCATGAAAAACAAAAAGCATTGCTCTCTTAAACCTTAGCTGCGTTATTTGCTGCTTTTTTCTCCTCACATGATTTATTCAAAAATTGTTCTGTGCAGGCAGCAAATTTCCTTCACATTCAGAGTCTTCTTGATTTATCATACCAGATTGTGGATGAGGACATTGCAGCATGTAAAGACTACAAATGATTCGCCAAAAATATAACATAGAAAATGACTATAGTCCTGAAGAGGAGGAAGAGGTTTTAAAGCTGCATAATATATTTGAATGATAGTTTCGAGTTTGATACACTTTTTTGAGTTTTCAAATTTTGGAATTTGAATCATATATTTAGTATGAAAACCAACTAAAATGATTCTTGATTTTGAACCGGAATATAAGACAAATCTTATAGTATTTATCCGTTTTAAAATAAATAATATTATTTATCATTTTTTTATATTTTATATTTCAAAATATTTGTCAGTCGTGTTTATATATTCATTTTTGTAAAATATGTCAGCCATAAATAAATTATGTTCAAAAGCTAGATATATTATAAAAAATATTGATGAAATTCGAAAATATTTCGTTTTAAAAAGAAATAATTTTTATTGGTATTTGTTTAGTTTGATTGTTATATTTGCGCATGTGTAAATCTTAATAGTTTTTTTCGACACGCATATGCACTCGGAATTCTACTTATAATAATAGAGAAGCTATTTTTAGTTCACACAATATTTTGGTATTGGTGATAGATTTGGATGGTATTAGATGTGCATTAGCTTTAGTCTTGGGATTTGGCATCAATAGTTCTAATGCTACTACTTATTTTCCATCTACTTCTAAACCCTCCTAAAATTTTAATGCACCTTTTCGATCTAAACTCACTTCTAGAATTAATTCTAATGTCACAAGCAAAGTCTAAGGTCCTCGTGCTTCATGAATAACCTCATACTTTAACTCAATAAATAAACATCTCGTTACAAATGAGTTGCTTATTTCCATCTGTCTTGCCATTTTTGTGTGAGCCCTACAGTTGATTTTCCAATCTGAGGAGGTTGTCCATTCATCATTAGACTAAAATGTATTCTTGCATGGTTTCTGCCACTTGCAAGATCCAAGCATTGTGATATTTAGTCTCATTTGAACCAACCATTGATCATCAACATCATGATCTTATCATGTTGATAGTGTACATCGGCACTAAAATTGTGAGGTCTTTTTATATGGAATTGCATCTTCATTCATTTGGTGATGTCTTGTATTTCATAGGACCATCTCTATTCCATCATTTTCTCATTATCTCTTATTAATGCATACTATTTTGTATACATAACGAACTTGACCTTTTGCAGAAATCAACCATATTATCATTCCTTAAACAAATTTGACACATTTTTCTTGAGATTATTTAAAATCTTATCTGTTATGTGCATCTTATTGATATCCCCATCATGACCATTTGATCATGAAATCTCATAGATCCATCCTAGCAAATCTAAAGGTGATAAAATAACCTAAAATATTATAAAAATTTGACACCACACATTGTATAGTCCAATTATTGCCATGTCACTTGTACTTTGATTTGGCGATTGCATCAACCCCATACAAATGGAATAAAGCATGATCGTGGAGATTATTCTGTGTTGATTAATAATCATTATACAATGATGCTACTCGAACTATTTGAAACTAGTGACATCCCCTAGGATTAGGCAAACCATTAATGTTAATGTTATTGGATGAATCTTTTTCCTCTAGCCATATTATAAGCTCATCCTTTTTATATTGTGCCTGCATCACCTAATATCAGTACCCTCACAATTATGATAATTTATTCTTTTATGAAGATATATTTCTCTAGGGCTATCATGAATTACAATAACATTATTAAATTTGGTGGCTATAATACTTACAATGTTTTCTCTCATGTTTCCTTCCTCTACTTCATAGTATATGATATTGCGTCTAAATAATTTTATTGGGAACATAAAAACAAAGGAGAGCTAAAGACTAACAAGTTCAACCCTTAAGATTTGTGATATCATGCTTGAAGCAACCAAGACCAAAGAGACCACGAGATAGCACAATGACGAGAGAGATAAAACGTGACAAGAATAAATAGTATTCCTATCAAGATGCAAAAGAGATCAACTGGATCATCATTACATATAATGTGGATGAGCCTACTTATAAAGGCAAGGCATATAGAATCTGCACCAATTGTAGAAGCTTGAAAATGAATGAAGAAATTGCTCCATGAATGTCGAGCAACATTCCTCCCCTTGGGAAGAAACAAAACCAGAGGTGTATGCATGAAGTTTACGCTCTTTAATTTAATATATAAATTTTTTATTTTTTAAATTTATTTTTAATTTTTAATAAAAACTTTTACAATCAACCCCTCATTTTATTTTAAAAAAATATTTTCTCAGTAAAAATGAATAATAAGATTTGCAAAAAAACAATATTGTTTTTTAAATATTTTTAACATATCGTACCGTACAGCTAATAGGCTGATTTTTTCCTCCAGCATCGAAAATCGACTTTTACCCAATATAGGAAAATTTTAGAGTCAAAATTCATGCAAATGGTCACTCGGACACAATGGAGAGGTCGGATTTGGTTTAAGACACCTCTAAAAGAAGATGCTCCTCAGATCTGCCTCATGACCTCCTCAAAAATCTCTCCAAAGGCGATGTAAAGGTGCTCCAACTGCTCTGATACCATGTGAGATTACACTTGGAGCAACCAAGATCAAAGAGCTTACAAGATAGCACAATGACGAGAGAGATAACATGTGACAAGAATAAATTGTATTCCTATCAAGATACAAAAGAGATCAACTGGATCATCATTACAGACAATGTAGATGAGCCTGCTTATAAAGGCAAGGCTAAGAGACAATAAAGCACACAATGATGACATGTGGCTCAATGCGATGCAAGGGTAGGTAGGGATAGGTCGGAGAAATAGAACAATATTCCACATGAGGTGGATCACCCTCCGAAGGTGGAATGTAACAACAAGATCGCACCATATAAGGTGGAAATTCTCCTACATACGCACTCTCGATGTAACACGTCTCCCTAAGTGTCTCATATGCAAACAAGTCTAAATGATATCCTAATTTAATTATGATATTAAAATATTAATATTTCTTCATATTTATGATAATCTCGTTTTCATTTGATGTAGCTAATTGTTTTGTAACATTAAAGATTTTGTTGGATAAAAACTCTCTTTCTCTTACTTTGATCATGATAGGAGTTATTTTATACTAGCATAATATCTAGATAATTAACGAATTAAATCACATTTTAATGATTAAGATTTTCGTACGAGATGACCATGCAATAACATATCTATACACATTATAAACATTGTTATAATATTTTAGATGATGGTTATATCAAGTCAACATGTTTTTAAATCTATACAAGTTAAATTCCAAAAAAGCATGTTTAAGCATTTAATTTACTAACCAATCAAAAGTAAAGTATTATGTCACATTTATCATTAGAGGAGTGAAAAAAAACTATCATTATCTACCACACATGTAGTTTCAATAGTTTCTATAAAATAAAAGTTCTAGAGAATTGACGTTAAATTGCTTTGAGAAATATATTTAATAAAAGTTAATAAACAATCAAACCAGAAATATTTATGAAATAGACTAACCTTCCCTTTTTGATACCAACAACATGTATTGTATAAGAAAACCAACAGCTATTCAATTATACATACAAGAGGTGTACTCCACTATCTACTACAATTCATCTAATGGTACCTTTAGCTCTAACCTAATATTTATTGTTCAAGCTGTGCTTTTGTAAAACAAGCACTCACGTTTTATAGAGAAAAATTCTAACTCAATTCTTTCTCATTTTATGTATATTTTTAGTTGAATTTTCTTTGTCAATAGTATTATAATTCCATTAATTAAAGAAAAGAAAATTATTTTATTATACTACCGTTTTCTATTGTTTTTATTATTAGATCATTTTAGAAGACTTGCTAAGTATAACTGTCACAAATTCTCTTTATCTCTCCTCCAATAAATAATAATAGATTTTTGTACATACATTATCTTTATCTATAGCTCGATGCGCTAGAAAGGATTCTCTTTTAATCATTTATCTAAATTATTTTATTTGATATTGTGAGTGGTGAATGTTTAATGTAGATAAATATAAGAATTGAGGGAAAACATTTGTGCTTCTTATTTAAATGATTAAACACAAATGAAAAGTATTAATAGAGTTTGGAGTATTTAACCTAGCAAAAATTTTATGGTACTAACTTAATTATTGCATCTTACATTGGTAGACAATAGTTCGTGCATTTTGTATGCACTAGTCACACAACACCTTTAACGAGCATAACTAAAACTATTACAGTTAAAAGTGGATCTTAACGATTGTCTCAAAATTGTAACTAAGGATGAATTGCATGAATGGTGGTGCATAGTAGTGAACTTGAGTTGAATGATTAAACTCGAGCATCACTTGTCACCATACTCCCCCTTTATGCTAAGAAGGATTGCAAGATTATATCAAAGTTTTATAAACTGAAACTATGCAACTCATTGTGTAACATTACCATCACTTTTAACTTATAGACCCACATAGTACATTTGTCATAGAAGTCAAGTACCCATTTACTCATCTCTCTCACTCGTGACAGATAACAAAGCTTCCCACTTCTTTCTCTAAAATAGAGAAGAGATCACAGTCTTTCAAATTACACGGAATGCTTTAGTATGGTAATCATAACAAGCAATCATTAACCAATTAACTCAAACATTAAAACCTTGATTTTAGAGTACTTCTATTTACATACAAATATTTAGGAATGTAAAACCTTTTGATCATATTTGTTAACTTTTTCCATCTAGATCAATCAATCCATCCATCTAGTTCTAGTAGTGCTGCTTAACCATTCAATATTACACTTGTTGCACTTCCACTTTCTAGAGTCCCCATTTGCCCCAGGTTTTCCTCGTACCTTAGATGCAAATTGTTTTAAGGGTGATTCTAGATCAAAGGGACCCTTGGCCAATTTTTTCAAGATTTCAGAAGGGCGGTTGAAATTTCCACTCCCAACAGAACTTGTTCCATTTTTACTTGCCCCAACTTCTTCTCTGTCAGGTTCATTAGATGATTCATTTTCTCTATGAATCTCTACCTCATCATCCTCACTCAAGGTGTTAGAGCTCATTTTCATAGTGATAATGATGCTGCAACAAACAATGTTAAAAATAAAAAATCTAAAAATTTTCATGCAAACCTTTTTTTTTTTTGAATATTAGAACTGTTAGTAAATTTTTAATTTTTATTTGTTTGAAGTTGAATATTAATAATCAATTTCATTCTTAATGATGTTTATTATTAATATTCAACTTCAAGCAAACAAAATTTTTTCAGTTTCGAAGTTTTTTTTTTCAAAATTATTTGTTTCTAATAGCTGCAATTTGGTTCTTGAACCAAAAACTATGACCTATTAACAATTTTTTTTTAACGAATTTAGAATGGAAAATGCCTACCTTCAATCTTGTAGAAAGAATGAAGAAGGTTCATCTAATCCTCTTCCAAGCTTGTTGATCCAACTTGCAATCCACCTTCTTGGTTTCCAAGCTAGAGAAGATGTTTTAAATTTTTTTGTGGTTGCAAAAGACTGAAATGAGACTAAATGTCTCTTTTATGAGATTTCTACCATTTTAGGGTTATGTTTACCAAGGCATTGTTATGTTTATTATTTTTTAAAATCTTTATTTTATTATCGCCACAAGAGTTACTTGGGTGTTTCTTTCCCCATTGAGCGACGTCTAGGCATCCAAGAGATGTCCAAGTATCTCTTCTGAGAGAGACGTCTCTCTCGCACTCTTGGATGGAAGAAATGTCTCTTCTCTGCCTGAGAGACATGGCAGAGGTGGAGGTGCGGCGGAGAGACATTTTGGATGCATCTCCCTATCCAAGAAACATCCCTATCTCGAAAATTCAAGGATGTGTCCCTGTGGAACACTACACAAGACCTTTTTCTCATGTAAGGACAAAATTCGGGCGATATTACAAATTGGATCATGAGATGGATCGATTTAATAAATTTTTGATGAGGTCCTAATACATCCACCATGAATAACAGATATGGGGTATATTGACATTAACTGAAAATTGGGGCCTAGGGCATATCTAAGCTATAAGTAGGTGGTGTTGCAGTTGAGAGCATAGAGGTTGGGTATCTAGATAATTTAAAAAGTTGACGTAATTCTTCACCAATGAAATTTTCAAGTTAATACTTGAGAGAAGTTTGTTACCATCCAAACTATCACCACAAGCTTCTGATAGTCTCTACACTAGCCATCTATTTTACCACCCAAACTCTCACATTTTGAAAGGTCCGACCTGGACAATTGAAGTCATTAAAAAGTTTAACTAAATTAGAGCATTTTATAGGATTATCATTTCCAAGAAACTAAGCTTACCAGAACTATCTCAAAGTTTACATAAACTATTGCACTCATACTGCAGTAAAATTTTTAAATGCTCCAAGGCAGTATACCTCTAGTTTATCTAATCCTGATAAGTCATTTCTAGAGTACTAAGTGTCCCAAAACCCAGACTTAGGCTTGACAAGATCTTGCAATGGCAGTGTGATATTTTTCTCAACTCAAAAACATAATTAATGTCATTACATAGCTCTTATTAGGTTATGGATCCATCTAAATCTAAATATTATAGACTATGTGATGAAAGAGCATAGCTTGCTTGCGACTAATTTAAATCTAAACACAAGTAGAAAAAAATGGTGTGAAGTTATTATCGGTGGTTATGGTGGATAACACCCTTAAAATGTCATAGACATAATAAGAATTAATTGATGGTGACTAGTGGAGGATTTTCTTGCCATAGGGTAGTGGCAAGTTGGAATATTTATTGGTGGTGGTAAGATCCTACTGGTTAGTGATGATAGTTAAGAGAAAAAAAGTTGATGGTTGAGCCTAATGATGACATCCAATAATATAATTCCTCCATTCAGTATAAAGAAGGATTAAGGCATTCAATGAGGAGAAAGTGGTGGGATGGAAAGTAAGGAAGAGGATGGAATTTATTAGGGGCATCAAATGTGATAGAAAGAAAAAGGAATGTGTATCCAGAAAAATAGGAAAATGAAAAGATATAAGGAAGTTTTGAAGAAGAGAATGTGTGGAAAGTTTTGCTTTTGGTTTGGTGATCTCTAGTTGAGATTATTCTTAAGATTTATTTGGTGTTGGATGATGAAAATTAAGGTCTTTGCGTGTTGATTCTTGGTCAGAGTTGCTCTAGAGGTTCTTTTGTTTGGTGCTAGCAGTTAGTTGTTCACTAGGCACTACCTTCTAGCAGATAGCTTTGTTGTGTTGTTACTATTTATTGCCTACGTAGGCCTTCGTGTTGAGTCGTCATCTCTAGCATTAATCAGTGCTAGATTAGAATTTTATCATGTTCTTTGTGACTGAAAAGAGAGAACACCATGATAGAAAATCTATCAAGCTTTATTGTCATGTAAACTATGTAGTGCAGAAGATTTGTATTGATTCAAATTCTCTAAATGTTTAGTCTATTGTCACCATTGATTGGATTAGAATGTGTTTCTTCAATAGTAATTGAGGTGTTAAAATATTTTAAGGCTACCTAGATTGGCTACCCATTTTAGGTACCCATTCCATGAATGTATCAATACGTGAGCTCCCCAAACCTAGTGGGAAGCATCTTTGCACCAGAATAATTGTATAATAAAATACTTCTGATCTTTGCATGTCTGCAAATTTCTTCTAGCAGTTTTCTGAAACTTGAACACCCATCAAAATATGTACAGGAATTTCACATAGACATCAAGCCTCCAAGGCTATAGGGAAGACATGTCAAACTCATACATCCCTCTAGTTGTAAAGAAGTTAAATAGAATGAGTTACCCAATGTATCAGTGAGATAAATAAGATTGGAAAACAAGATATGTGCAATGGTTGTAATGAGGTAAGTTTTTCTAATTCATAAGGGAGCTCTTGCAAACCCCCACAATTATCAAAATTGGTCGGAATTATGGAGGCCGATGTGACCGGTCCCTTCAACCCCATATAAAATAATATTTTTTTTTCCAATAAAAAATCAATTTCAATCAAGTGCAAAAATAATAAAAGTGATTTTTGAATAAAATCATTTTTTTTCTCAAATAAAGTGGCATTTTGGAGCGAGGAGGAAGATTATAAAGGGGCGAATATTTTTGATTTTATAAAGGGGCGAAGATTCTGATTTTTTGTTTCGAATGCATCTACCCTTTCCAAGTATGTTATATTAAATTATTTTTTTCAATCATGCTTAATTTACAATATTAGATGTTTTTTGGGAAATTAAATATTTTTAAGACTTATTTAAACTTTATTTTATTATTCATTAATTGCACTTTAATCATTTATTTTCAATTATGTTATTTTAAATTATTTTTTTAATTATGTTTAAATATACAAATATATGAATTTTTTTTAAAACTATTTAGATTTTTTAGATTTAATTAAACTTTATTTTACTAATCATTAATTGTGGATTCAATCATTTATTTTCAAGTATATTATATTACACTTTTTTTTTTTTTTTTTTATATTAAACATTAATTGTGGATTCAATCATTTATTTTCAAGTATATTATATTACACTTTACTTTTTTTATTTTTTTATATTAAACATTAATTGTAGATTCAATCATGTGTATCTTATCTTGAATCTTTTATTTATGTGTACATGGGTTCCATATGTTTTTATTTATATATGTATGCATTTATCCATTTTTATTTATGTGTATGGATTCATTTATATGTGTTCATATATATGCATAGATTCATTCTTATTTACATACTTAAAAGAACTAAATAGTGAATTTGTAAAATATATATATTAAACACTAATGAAATTGAGCATATTCAACACTATTTATTACTTAATTATATTTTTTTTTAGACTAATACTTGACTCAAGTTCTCTATATATTATCTACTAGATTTCAAGCAATCAAAGTTATTAAATCACGTTCATATGTACATTACGTAGTCAAATGTAGAATCCAACTAGACTTAATTTCTTACTCTCTATCTTATGTTTGGTAGAAACTAGGTCTTATTTCTTGAACGTAATTTTTTAATTTTCTAAATTTTAAAAAGTGGAGTTCATGTAAAATGATCTAAATGGATGAAATTTACACATGTTTCATTTATTCAATGTATAAAGTTTAAGAATTCAAAATTAAATACATTTCATTAATTATATTTTGTTTGTTAAGAACAAGGAAAAGTAACTATATAACTTTTTTAACTTTCATATTTTACAAATGAAGTCTATTTATATATTTAACTCTAACATTGTTTTGCTAGGTATATATATGTATATAGATAACTTCTAGAATTTAAAATAACTTGAAAGGTGTGCGCAAATATGTTTTTTTCCTATATATGGTACATTTTCATGTTTGTGTTCTTAGGTTCAAAGCACGAAATTTTGAAGATATGAATATTTTTTGCAATGGGGAATAAGAGGACAAAATCAAGGTTGTATGATCGTAAAAGGGACGATAAGATGAAAGGTCATACAAAATGTAGTCAACAACAATCCATTGATGTTAAAGATCAACATGATGATGTTCAAGAAACATCTACTCAGGCATGAGATGAAATTGGTACAGCCTCAAGTCCGAAAAAAATTTCTGGTATGGAAAATTTGATGGAAATGGATGAAGATAGTCTTTTCAATAAAATGTGACAAGAAACCAGAGGAATGATCCACATGCTTTTATCAATTATTCTATGGTCAAGAGAGTCACACTTGACATGAAGAAAATACCACTCAAATAAAAGAAGTTATGAAGAACATGTGGAAGTACGTGAATTCCTCACTAGTATTGATAGCTATCTCTCTCACGTTTTTTGGCAGTGAACTTTGATCACGTGGTCAACTAAGTATGATATTGGTTTTATTTTCTAATTCGACTATCTATGTGGTTTCAGAACCACTAGTTTAAATGATATATTATGGAGGAGCACTGGTTTATATGATATATGCCAAGATGATGGAGGAGCATTGACTAAGGCAGAGAAACAATGAGCCCATAGTATTTGCAGGTAACCCATACAAACCATTTCATGGGCATTATAGGTCCTTAGAGATACTCTTTGTAAATTCTATTGAATTCACCAAGTTAATGTATGGACAAGCATATCGTTTCCATAGCCTTGGCAGTGACGAATACAATCCAAGAGACGAGAAGCTCTGAAATCAGTCAAGACCTCATAATAGATAAAATCATATCTATTAGGTATATCTTATGTATGTATGTTTATGAATGTATGTATGTATGTATGTGTATGTATTTTTATGTATGTGTATGTGTATATCCTAAGGTGTACATATAATTACTTAATGTGTATGTATGTATGTATGTATGTATGTATGTAGGTAGGTAGGTAGGTAGGTAGATAGGTATGTATGTATGTGTATGTATGTGTATGTATGTATGAATGTAAGTGGGTATGTATGTATGTGTGTATGTATGTGTGTGTGTGTGTATGTATGTAGGTATGTATGTATGTATGTATGTATGTATGTGTATGTATGTGTATGTTTGTGTATGTATTTGTATGTATGTATGTATGTATTTATTTTCTAATTTTCTAAACTAGTATGATACAATAAATACAAAAAACTAATTTGCTATCAAAAAACTAATTTGCTATCAAAAAACTAATTTTCTATCAAAAACTATTTTTTTTTAAAACATAAATTAATATGATACAATAAATACATTTTTAAAAAAAAATTAAAATGGACTTACCACTGAAACACTTTCGACTGGATCATTGCAGTTCTTCTCGCCCTCCCACTTAACTCCAAGCCACTCAATGTAAAATGAGGGGCTTGGGTGGATTTCCAGGTTTATATAGCATTGCCACGTGAGTGCTGCATGGCTGCCAAATCAGTCCAACTGGAACAAGTACTATTACCTGAAGTGCGACACAGATCCCTACGATCACCCTTATGCAAATATCTCTTTCTTCTTTGTTAATAATGCATCCCTCAAAAGGATCCCTTTAAATTTGTTGCTAGATATCTCTTGCCAATTATCATTTCCTTGCTTACAGAAATGAAGCCTATTCGGGACTCTTTCTCCCTAGCTTCAAATGCATGCATTATCGATTAGTGGGTATCTTCTTGGTGTTAAAGATGGGTTTTGTTGCTTCTATCTGCCTTAAGACATCAACATAGGGGGTGGGGTATATAGGAGACCTCTTGGTTTCATTCTTGACTATCGATTGTCATTATGGGATTGTTGCATTCTCATGTTTCATCCCTATTTTATCCATCATTTATGGGATTATTGCATCCTCATGCTTAACCTTCATTACATTTATCAACATAGGATTGTTGCATCCTCATGTTTCACCCCCATTTTATGCATCATTTATATTATATGGGGTGTTCATTCTTGAAACTAGACAAAATAAAGTCTTACACGAATGCTTCATCCCTGAAACCAGACATCAACATATGCAGCAGGATGAGTGGAACTAGAAAAATACATCTAAACTATTTTGAATCTCCTCCCCAACATGGATCACCTAGCTTGATGTAGTGTTCTATTTCATGGAATTGATGTTTCTTCATCCTCTCTCATGAGCCCATACCATAACATGCATTTTCTAGTGTTGGATCATGGTTTCTTATGCTTTCAATTGGTGTACATCCTTGTTCTTTCTATAAGTCAACTTGTTCTCTTGCAATAACATTTTAGGAATGATATTAGTGGTTGACAAATTTTTATTATCGACATCTCATCAACTAGGTGACTTGAATTTTTTTATTTAGTACTAACGTTGTATACTCTTGAGTATACTTGAAGGTTGCTTGCATGGATTGATAGGATCCTACTCTTGGGGGCTTGATCATCCATCGGTATTATCCTATCCCTAGTTTGTCTTGGTCTCAAATGCTCCATCTCTCATCTTTCTCCTTTACCAAGAGTATAACCATAAGATCATACTCTGATAAAATGGAGGCTAATGTAGCATCATAAATTGTGTATCCTTAATTAGGGTTGCACAATTTCATGCTTGGATTACCACCCACCTTAGTGTCTTGTATTTTGCATTTTAAAAGTTCCTTTAAGAGTTAAACTAAGTAATTTAATTACATCTAAAATCCTCTCTCATCATTCCACACATTATAAAATTGGGCCCTTAACCCTAAGTGTGGCCCCTTTTATTTTATCTTTTTTAATCAATTAATCATTAAGCCATAATAATGTCCTTTTTTGACCTTCGAGGCTCAATTTCGCATATATAAAAACCTTGGATTGACGCACCAAGATGGATTTGACATTTTAATCATGGTACCTTGCATCCCTAAAAAATTCAAAAAAGTCATTCAAAAAATGGTGATCCACACTGGTCCTAACTTTTTCTCCCCAAATTTTAGGATCATGTTTTGGTGGTATTATAATGTTTAAATCTTTCTTTGTGTGAAAATATATCAATTCTAACTCAGCCTAAAGTTGATTTCAATTATGATATCCCTATATAAGGCATCTCTCTCAATTCATTTTTCTACAACTACAATTTTATGCAAACACTACCATCAATTCAAGAGTAGATCTGATTTAAGGAGAAACAAGCTACATCAAGGCATCTTCAAATTATATTTCAATTATGATTTCATGATAGATTTTGTGTGTTTTATCATTTTATTACATAAACACATGAAAGACTTATCATAAGAGCATTGCATCACCTATTGTCAGTGGTAGATTCAAGAGTCGTGCAAGTGGAAAAGGACAAAGGAGACCGAGACAAAGTGAATTGCCTTTTACAAAAATTCTGGAGACACCTCAAGACCAGGGCGCCCACCGCCCTTGTCCCAATATTTTTTCCCAAACTTTCAGGTACATGCTCTAATCCTCTTCTCTTTCTCAAATCTTTGTTTACAACATTGTTTTATTTTTCCAGCAATCCATTTTCATCATTTCATTTTAATTTCTCATTGTTTGTTATAGATTTACTACTTGCAATTCAAAACATAGTTCAAACACAAGTTCAACTCAAACAAAAGTGAAAATAGAACCTCAATCTACATTCAGCCCTCTTCTTAATAGAATTGAGGTTGGATCTATTGAGTTGATCCTCCTTTTAATGCACTGAATAATTTTGCTAAATTGTGGTCTTACCCTACTTGGTGAAACCCTAGTTCCAAATTACACTATTACAGAAGGTATTACATAAATTAGGCTTACCTCAAAGTGTCTTATTTAAATATCAAGATGAAATAACAATTGGTAGGATTTGGGACACCAACAAGTTTAAATTTGGCCTTAATTTGATCATTCCTCAAAATAGTGGATTGGATCATATGATATATCATAAATATATGACTACAGTTTGACACTAAAGGGGCCAAAAATATTGCTGGAAATAGGTATGAAGTGACACACTAAGGTAAGGACCCAAAAAAGGAGTGTGAAATTTTGAAGGGTTACAATTCACAACACTTTAGTTTGTTAGAATATTTAAGGATAATATATAAATATTATTTGTATAAGAGTTTATAGGTATGTGAATTGTTAGAACAACTAATATCCATAGGGAGTGGTTCCTAAAATTTAGCAGATTAAACTCACGTATATATGTTTGCAATAAATCGAACGATATAAGAGATTTAATCAAAAAGATCTTATTTGTCTACAAATCCCTACAAAACGGAGTTAATGAGATTAACAATATTAAAAAATTAAAGAAAATGTATATTCTTTAGTAATCTAACCCATTATAGAGGCAATACTGAAAATATGATAATAATATTATTGAGTTCAAGTAATGTTTTATAATTGTTAGAAATTAGGATCTTACGATACTAATCGTTATAAACAAAATCATAAAGTAAATGAAATGAGAAACATACATGCATAAATGTACACAATACACAAGATATACATGGGGAAAACTATTTTAAGTAAAAAACCCCATAAAGCATCATTTAATTAAAATACTTACAAATATAGTCTATCATAAAATAGACATGAACCTGGGGATACTCCTCCAATACTTCCACATGGCCAATAGTACCTCTTGTGCATAGTGATACAACTCACCATAAAGCTCCAAATTTTTATACAACTCTCAAATGAGAGAGAACCTCCATAAATATAGGAGGAAGGGTGGCTTCACTAGTCACGCCTTTCCAATAACCCCAACTCATAAATAATTAATAATTTAAAAATTATTAGATTATAATTATTTCAAATGGGATATGCTTATAAAGCATATAATATATAAGGTTTTATAACCTTATATTTGAATTTGGAGCATATAATGCCTCAAGGTCTTATGCCTATTAGGTCTTAAATCTAGGATTTAGCCAGTAGGTGGTGTCATGTACACTCCCCCTTAATGGCATCACCTAAAACCAATCACTGCACAGAGGATTTCAAAGTGATGGATAAAATTCCAATATATAGCATGTGCCCATGATCTTCAAAGTGTCTTTATTTTAGAATGATTTCACTTGAGTGAGGCGCCCATGATCTTCAAGGTGTCTTTATTATGAAATAATTTCACTTGAGTGATGTGCCCATAATCTTTAAGGTGCCTTTGTTACAGAATAATTTCACTTGAGTGATGTGCCCATAATCTTTGAAGTTCAACTTGAACTTTAGAAATGATATTATTTGGAAAGAGTAAAATAACTTCAAGTAAGATGGTACTATTACATGTATCCAAATGGAACTCTTCCATAAATCTTCAAGTTCATATTGATTCTTCGGGAGCTACACTCATATTTTTCCCATTTGATTCAAAGACAGATAGAAGATAATCTTCTTATTAAAGTATTGCATCATCCATTTAATAACACTTGCACCATATATTTTCAAGGCATAACCTCTCCATAAAAGAAACAATATAGTTCCTAACATAGTAGTCAATTAAATTTAATTTTTGGTGCAAAGAAAGAACATAATATTATGTGTTTATTATTTGCCAAAGATCATATAATATTCCTCATAAATGTAAAATATAGTCCAATAATTTGTAGCAAGGAGATTAAAATATAATTTCATGAGAATAACATGAATAATTAGGTTTTTTTGTTTTAAAAACAAAATAGTCATGATACTACATATAGTAATGATCCCAAAAATAATTAGGCAACGAGTGAGCTATCCTTTCTAGGTTTGCTCCCCAGACAGTTTATAAGGGCGATAACCACCCATTATAATGATCAATATAGTGTGTTTTATTTATTATATTATGATTAAAAAATGGATCAAATACAAAATAGAATAACAAAACTCTTTTATCTCGAAAAAGGATGCTAGTGAGAAATTTATCAATTTGAATTTACTTATGCATATTAACTAGCTTGTACATTTCATAAAAAAATATTATAAGACGTCTTTAATAAGGAAGTTGTGATGTATCAACACTTAAAATGGATGGTCTAGGAAAGTACAAGTCTACACCACCTCTTATTAAATTCTTAAGGAATGTATCACACATCACCCCTTTGAATAATATTGTAAACATTTACTCCAAAGAATGTGTTTGATGACAAAAAAAATTAATCTTACATTAATCATAGACAATGCAATTTTCTTACACTGACAACTTTTAATGAGAAGATTATTTACATATATGTGAAGTGTACAACTAAAATATATTTGACATTTAAGGTATAATGTGACACATAAAATCTTAACATTGTAGTATAACATGGTGGAGATTAAGAGAAGCAATTTTAGTGTGGGATTGGAACCTTACCCAAGTCACCAAAAGTTTCTATATGAACGCTCTCTTGGATTTTCATAATATTAGGAATTCAAGTATGTGGTTGGAATGTTCAAAATGACACACCCTACCAATGAATTTTTGCCAACTCTTTTGTAGGTCCATTTTTAATATATAGATAGCATTATAAGTGATCCAATAAAAATGTGTTTGCATTGACAAAGGATGGAAGATCAAGAAACCAAAGGAATGATCCACATGCTTTTATCAATTATTATATGGTCAAGAGAGTCCCACTTGACATGAAGAAAATACCACTCAAAGAAAAGAAGCTATGAAGAACATGTGGAAGTACGTGAATTCCTCAGTTGTATTGATAGGCATCTCTCTCACGTTTTTTGGCAGCGAACTTTGATCACATGTTCAACTAAGTATGATATTGGTTTTATTTTCTAATTCGACTATCTATGTGGTTTCAGAACCACTAGTTTAAATGATATATTATGGAGGAGCACTGGTTTATATGATATATGCCGAGATGATGGAGGAGCATCGACTAAGGCAGAGAAACAATGAGCCCATAGTATTTGCAGGTAACCCATACAAACCATTTCATGGGCATTATAGGTCCTTAGAGATACTCTTTGTAAATTCTATTGAATTCACCAAGTTAATGTATGGACAAGCATATCATTTCCATAGCCTTGGTAGTGATGAATACAATCCAAGAGATGAGAAGCTCTGAAATCAATCAAGACCTCATAATAGATAAAATCATATCTATTAGGTATATCAATTTAAACAACATTTACTTTGGTTTCTTGAGTTTGATAGAAAACATAAGAATGCGATCTCATAGTAAATAATGCAAATGGTTGTATTAAGAGGCCTCAGGCTAGTGACGATCTAAATGGTTAAGTTCTTGAATAAGAAATTAGTCATTTTTGTTCCCATATCTAGTGAACATATAGACTTGGAACTAATAAATGAGATGAATATGGTGATCATATGAGTGAGAAGAAATAAGGTTGTAAATGGTTCATAATATCGATGAGATAATAGTTGGGTCTGAGAAATGGTGGAAGATATCCGCTTTGTGTCTCAGTTCACAGTGTCGTCATTGTTATTCCATTTGTAGTGTTGAATATTCAGAAGGGTGTTTTCTTTAACATTGACAAATTGTGTATCATGAAACCCAAAAAGATATTGAATCTAGATACGTTCCAAGCTCTGAGTAAAGAACAAGCTCTCTATCAGAGAGGATATTTTATGTTTGACTGAAGATACATTCCATGAGCATAACATTGTAGTCAAAATGGTCGATATTCCACTCATTTATAGCTAAAGATAAAACTAATGGAAGCAAATGAGGAAAGGTCATGACTTTAAGATAGTTTACCTTATGTTTACAATTAAGCTCTTCAAGTTTTATAAGACAACATAGGATGTTTTTGTTGAAGTGTGGGTCTTGGGATCTTCTAATGGTAGACAACAATTAAATCTAGAGACAATGGTAAAAAAACATTAAGTCACAAGGCATAGCCATACCAAAAAAAAAGAACCATAGTGAATAGAGTTTGATATTGTGATGAAATAAAATATGTAATCATTGAAATATAATAATCATATTATTACTTATATATTTATAATAAATATTTTTATATATTTTTAATTAAGTCTTGTGAATGTTTTATATAAGTTGTTTTGTAACAAGTCTTTTGATGATCACAAGATTATATTTATTTTACATATAAAAAAAAAACTAATTATACATGAAAAAAAAGGTCATTTTAAGGATAAGGCATATAGATGTTCTACAATATATTTAAATTGGGACAATGATCTATTGATATGGGAATATAATCTATTTTTATCGCCTGATAATCAAACAATTGTAAATCACAATCAAATACTTTAGAGCAAAAAAAAGGTAATATATTTAAAGGATATCACCAAATATATTGCACAAATGGTATTTTGCAAGAGCATTGAGCAGTTTCCCTTTAAGTTCAACACATCTTCTAGTATAACCTGTCAAAATGATTAGTATAGCCTAATAGGCTCTGATACCATGTTAGAAACTAGGATCTTAGGATACTAATCATTATAAACAAAATCAGAAAGTAAATGAAATGAGAAACATACATGCATAAATGTACACATTACACAAGATATACAGGGGGAAAACCCTTTCACATAAAAAACCCTATAAAGCATCATTTATTAAAACACTTACAAATATAGTCTATCATAAAATAGACATGAACCTGGGGATACTCCTCCAATACTTACACATGGCCAATAATACCTCTTGTGCATAGTGATACAATCACCATAAAGCTCCAAATTTTTATACAACTCTCAAATGACAGAGAACCTCCATAAATATTGCAGGAAGGTTGGCTTCACTAGTCACACCTTTTCAGTAACCCCCTCTCATAAATAATTAATAATCTAATAATTATTAGATTATAATTATTTCAAATGGGATATGCTTATAAAGCATATAATATATAAGGTTTTATAACCTTATATTAGAACATTATATATAAATGTTATAAGGATGTAATCCCTAATAAGATTATGTTGTAACAATAATACGTTGTGAAAATTCTTATAAAGCATTACATTCTCATGACATCTCCAACTAACACAACTTACCTATAGGGAAATAAACATTTTGATAATATTGTATTAATAAACCACAAAGTCACTAAGATTACTTAACCTTAATATTTTGACATCCTTAAAATTTAGATATCGTACACAACAAAACATGCTAAGAAAAAATAAAAGTACATATTATCTAAAAGCTTCTCTTTTGAAAATAAAACTTCCTAAACTTTGTAGAAATCCATCAAGTTATCTCATATCCCTCATAAAGGTGTAGCTCTTGAGCTGAATTCACAATTTCTTGGATTACTACCTCTCTAAACCCCAAAATCATATTTTGGCCAAATTATTGAATAAAAATCCATGTTGACCGACATCCATAATAACCCACCAGGATATCTCATTATCCTCGTAAGGGTATAATTTTGAATACCCAAAGAATCCCAAACTATAACAACTATCTAAATTGAGTTTACACAAGATCCTTTCTTATCGTTAAAGAATAAACTTCACAAAATATGAATTCTTCATACCGTTATCATAAAATCAAATCATATAATTTTTATACTAATCACCTTCTTTAAGTGAGAAGCTATCTCAATATAATAACAATCATCCAAAATTTGGGTGCCTCTAATCTCCAATACATTCTTATTATAATTTATCCATTTTATGTTGCATTTGAGTCTTTGGAGTCACCCTCACATGTAGAACAAAGATAGAGTTAAAGGTACAAGAATAAGTTAATATGACATTTCTTTTTAATTTTAAAATATTGATATCAATGAATATAGAACCTTTTATAATGTGACCAAATTGTCCTTATAAAACATTTTTTTTTTATCGTTAGCTAACTACATTTACAATTTGGAATATCTCCTTCAAACTATGTAACCCCATAGTGTTGTTATAAAATAAAATTATTGTTTTATGAAAATAACGTATTAGAGTTGGTCCTCTTATAACTTAGTTCTCACTTTAAAAACATATCAACAAATCAAAATATTGACTTTGATATGAGTGTAAAAAGATGGTCTTAAAGTTGTTTGAAAGATGGGATATAAGTAACTAGCAATTGCAGGGGAAGTGCTTGCAACAGGAGGCCGATAGGTGTGTTTGTTAAGGAGAATGTGTGAGCGATAAAGTTTAGTTAAGGGCAGAATTCTTTAGTAGAGTTATACAAAAATATTACTTAGTTTTCACTTTGTATTTATGTTGTAGAGTCACGCATATTAAAATTTGTGATATTGAGCAATTTATTGTAGTTTTGAGAAGTATATTCTATTATATAACTGAATAAGAAATTTTTAATAAAGTGAAAGAGTTAATTGTTTGTGTACATATCCCAACCAATGGTTGTTCTCAAATTTTAAAATTACCACCCACCATCCCCCATGTTGTTGTATGCAGCATGATGTACTTGAAGAATATGTTATGAATATAGTTATACATTTTTTTTGTAGGCTATATTGTTCCCAACCAAATTTTTTTGTTGAACCCAAAGTCTTGTTGTTATCCACCCTCCATCCCTCATGCTAGTAAGAGCAACATGTTATATAGCCTTTTGTTGAAATGCATGTGATCTAAATGATGAAAGACTTGCATTAGTTTTTCATTTATATATGTTAGTTTTGGATAATATACAAAATTGGTGAAGTTAAAAACTTTGAAATCCTTGCAAATTTGAAAGAAAGTATTTTTTAGTAATATAATACCTGATGAATGTGTAATTGCAGAATTGGAATTTCCTGTATGATGCATGTGAGTAGTTGTTTGTTGTGAGGCAGTTTTTTGCAGTGAAGAGAACCTGAAAGTGAGAGTGGCTAGTAGAGAGAGAAGGGAATTAATGTTGAATTGAACAATAGCTACAGATTTAAAACCTTGAAAAAGCATACAGGTACTTTACAGATTGAAAACAAATAGTAGAAGAATCTACCTTGCAAAGTGAAACCTTTCACTGCTTGGAGTAGATGGAATAGCCTTGAAAATTGCTTGCAAAGTGCAAGTTGTGACTCCCACAAATAGTTAAGTAACAGAAAGAAAGCAGGAATGCTGCAAGAACATGACAGGAGTAAATAATCAGTTTATAAAGAAAAGGTAATACGTAACAAAAATGTTTTTAATTAAAATGGAACGTTACCTTGCAACTTTAAACTATTAGTAGTGGTAAGTTTACAATGAAGGCAAGTAACCAGGAAAAGAGTCACAATGATAACAAAATTGACCAATCTATGTAATTAAAGACATCATTAAAGGCAGCATGTCTTGGGAAGCAGACCGCAAAACAATTATAAGTTAATGCAAAATTTAATTAACAGTAGAATGGTCAAAACCTAAATACCAGTCAAAGTACCATGACCAAAGTTACAATCTTGCAAACACAGCAAACCTTAAAATAACAAATAAATGTGTCAAATTGAACAGGTCTGTTGGAAACTGGAAGGGGTGAAAACTATGAACAGATAGAGAACATGAACAAAGAAAGAAACCTGAAAGCAGAGGACAAAATATTTGAAGAGTGTCACATACCTTTCAAATTATTGAAGTTGATGTATTGGTTGTTTTTTTTGAAAGTTGATATTGATAAAGTGTAAAACATGTGAAATGGAAGAGGTGCAGTTAAAGAAGAATCATGTATCTGTACATTATTAGTTAAAATTAAATGTATTGAACAAGTGAAATGGTAGAGAGAAGTTGTATTAGTACATAGTATAATGCTTACCAATTGCAACTAGTGTTGCAGTGAGGGAATAGCATGACAAACTATTATACGTGTTAACACCTGTTAAAGAATAATGGTTGTGAAGAATCTTGTATTAGTACATCAATGGTTAATATAAAATGTATGGAACAAGTGATATGGAAGAGAGAATGTTGTAATAGTATGTGAAAGTAACGATATTGTTGAATAGGGTGTAGCTATTACGTTTGTACCATTTTTGTTGGGGAGTTGCAGCATGCAAAAGGGCTCTCCAGTTCTGCAGTCATTCATTGTACTGTAGATCCTAGAAACTAGAAACATAGTTTTTTGATTGGTGAAGAGTTAGAGAACATGCACAAAGTAACAAGCATGAAAGTAGAGGACAGGAAATTTGAAGATTGTTACATACCTTTAAATTACCGAAAATGGTAGAGAGAATGTTGTATTGGTACATTCCATAATACTAACCAATTGTAAATAGTGCTGCTGTGAGTAAATGGCATGACAATTCATTATGTGTGTAAAACCTGTTGAAGTATAGCATTAGTCAGTATGAAATGTATTGAACAACTGATATGGTAGAGAGAATCTTGTAATAGTACATGAAAGCAACAAAATTTGTGAACAGGGAGTAGGTGCTACATGTGTGCCTTTTTTCTTGTAGACTTGGGCCTTGGAAAAGGCATCTTTACTTCTATAGTCATTCATTGTGTTGTGGATCCTAAGAAGTAGAAATATTATTTTGTTGTGATACAGTGAAAAGAAGATATACAACACATGAAAACACGATAAAGATTAGATTTGCATACCTGATTCTGTTTATTCTGTAGGTATGCTTGTTTTGTGCTGTGTGAAAGCTCCTGCAACCAAGCTTCCTCTATCTTTCGAAGTACTATTGATGTTGCACCTTTCAATCAGGAGTACCTTTGGTAGCTGAAGTTTGGTTGTATATGTAGATGTTCAATTGCTTTTACTCTTGAAAGGGCTATGAATGTTAGGCCTTGTTTCTCTATTTTGTCGATGTCAACTGTGGCTAAGTATAGTGTCAACCCCTGTGATTTGTGAATTGTAATGCCCCATGCCATTGCTAGTGGAATTTCTATTCTGTTTCCTCTAGTAATTGGTGGAATCGGGACATGTTTTGCATTGTGTGGATCCCATGAAGGTCCAGTATAATGCTTGAAGATAACAACAACATATTTTGGCAAATTAGGTGTTTTTGAACCTATAGTGTAGACAATTTGTTTGATCTATCCCAAAGCACCGTTCACAAGGCCAACTCCTATCCATAGATTTGCAATAAGCATAATTTGCTGGTTTATAGAAAGAAGAACTTCAAATGCGAGTTGTTCTTCTTGGTGTGCCTGCTTATCTCTTTGATGTGCAATGATTGTTGTTGCATGTGCAATCGGTGAGTGCAATTGTGTTAACATTTTAATGTTGTGTGCACTCGAAGCTGCATTAGTTGCAAACAAATGTTTCTATTGGTTGAAGTGATTATTTTCATCAAGTGACAAAGCATGGATTGACCGAAACTAGAGGGATTCCCAATCTATTTGCAATGGTGTTGAGTTGCGGATATTAAGCAATATTTCACAAAATCTTATGTGTGAAGAACTTGTGCCTTGTTGATGAAATGGAATATCCAAGGTGCAAACAGTATTGAATGTGTGCTATAGAGCTAGTGCCATTGAGTGAGATGCATATAATGGCCTATCCATAACTGGTGGAAGTTGTGCAAGATCACCAACCAAAATGACTGAGATACTTGCAAATGATTCATGTTGTCTGGTGGGAAAATCTTTTCGCAATCTTTTATCAATCTTAATGAGTAATTGAGGGCCAACAAAGCTCATTTCATCTATTAAAATGTAATGTAAGAGCTTGCATTGCTCTTGGAACATTAATAGGGAATGGCATGTTAAGGGTTTGTTTTCATGAATGGGTATACGGAGGGCAACATGGATTGTGTTTGCTTGGATATTATATGCGAAGACACCTGTTGGTGCTAGTACAAGCAAGGGGCATTGTGCATGTTTTGTACCTGAATTTAACTGTCTACGTATGCAGTCAATAAGAAATGATTTTCCAATTCCTGTAGTGCCTTGAATGATTAATCGCAATGGTGAAGAATGCAGGTTGTGGTCAGCATGAGATTTGATAATATCAAGTGCAATCATTTGGTTTTGTGCAAGCTCATAGTTAGCAGGTGGGTTCGCAAGATTGTGGGGTGCTTGGCTTTTCTCTATGAGAATAAAGTTAAATGCTTTTGAATGCAATGGTTCATCAG
This sequence comes from Cryptomeria japonica, assembly GCF_030272615.1. Classification (NCBI taxonomy): domain Eukaryota; kingdom Viridiplantae; phylum Streptophyta; class Pinopsida; order Cupressales; family Cupressaceae; genus Cryptomeria; species Cryptomeria japonica. Next base: position 250,250,551 of record NC_081411.1, read on the forward strand.
GTATAGAAGCAGTCCAATCAAACTGTAGATCAAAATCACATTTGCCAAGCAGTTGAAGAGCTGCAATGTTGAAGTTGTTTGATGCTCCCATTTGTGACAAAAACTCCCATTTGTAGAGCCCTTATTGAGTTGATTGATGAATATCTTTTGGTTGTAGGTCTTCACCATTTTTTGTAGTAATGTGTTCTTGAAAACCATTCACATGCCATTGGATGTAATATGTACTTTGAAAAGCTTTCGAATTCATGATAATTTCTTCAAGTGAGGTGCCTATATGCAGAGGAATGATTTGAAATGGTTTGTAAAGAAGCAATTCATTCCAACAGAAACTTTTAAAACTATTGTCCTCTTCTAAAGGTAATGATTTGTGTTGTGGGTAGACATTTACAATTGCAACTACCTTTCTTTTCATCCATTTACATGATTTATGGTGCTCAGAGAATGTATATAGCTGGGCTGAATGAAGCAGAGTCAGGTTTTCTAATTCTGATGGTCGTTTCATGTAGTTTGAGATTCTTCATCACAATTAGCTATGTGTTGGAAGATTCTTTTACCAACATTCAATGTTACAAATTGGTGTGTACAAGATATCAATGGGAGTTTAAGTAGCATGTGACAAGTTTCTTGTGCGCTAATGTCCCTATCCGCAACTATTTCCATGAGTGGCCTTTGGTATGCCAAAAGGATTGTATCATCTGAATTCGTTGATTCAACTATACGTTTCAAGATATCAATATAACTTTCTGACTTTTGTTTAGTTTTTGATGCGTACTTTGAAATATATTGTAGAACTGCTTTCTTGGAGCAGACAAGTTGATAGTCAACATTTGCTCTCCATATGGCGAGCATTGTAGGGTTGTGTACATTTAGGCGGCTATCATTCCTTGCTAGTTTGTATGATGGGTTATTGTTGTGGTCTAATATTAGTGAGGATTCAGGTTGTTCAGGCCAAGGAGCTTTGTATCGGCATTGAAGGATTGAGTTCTTTTACCTCAAGCAGGTATACTCTGAACACTTTGTATGCCATTGAACAACATTGAGCAACTCAGTGTAATTAGTACAAGGATTGGATTTGGATATGGTCTCTGTATCTGCAAGGCATGGATCTGAAATTATAGGCATATATTGCCTGTTCAAACGAGCCTCTTCACAACGTGGATTCCATGCTGTGATGTACTGGTCAAAGAACCGTTTTACTGATTGGACATTTGCATGATCTGACCAGTTAAGGTTATCAACATTTGGTGCTTGTGGCAACCAAAGAAAGCCATGTATATGTGTAGAGCCTCGGTGCTACCATTCATATCTGTACCAATGGTCAATACTTTTCAGTTCTTTCACAATGACTTCATCACGAAAGATTTGAAATCTTAAGTGTAAGTTTAAAGCTGTAATGTGAGGATTATTGATTAAATTTTCAATAAATTGTCTTCTATTGTTAGGTGTAGTAGCTGACTTTGACTTTGGTAATAACTTATTCAAGTCTAGCCATTTTGTGTCAACTAAGCTTAAGGTGAAGAACAACGTAGGAGCACCTAACTATTCTATCATTGATGTAAGGTCACGTCGAGACTTGCTCCAAAAAACCCATGTACCATGCAATGAGGCTGCATATCGCATGATATTGTTTGGTAATTCACTTGACGACATGTTTTGCAAGTATTCCTTTAGGCCATATAGATTGTGGGGAAGATTATCTTGTAGATTAGTCTTTATGAAGACAGAAGCTGATTGTTGGGATCCATGTCTCATCATGAGATTGTAGATATAATATCTAAAGAAAACATGTTTCCCAAATCTTTGATCATAGTATTTGATCAAGTGTAAAGCATATTCATGTAAATGCACTTGGTTTGCTCTTTGTTGTAGTGGTAAAGCTATTCCACTAGGGAAAAGCGTTGGGAATGCCATGGAAAGGAGGCCCTCAGTGTTGTACTCATTGATAGGTGATGCACTAATTTTTGGCCAAGGAATAACGTTGTCGATGGTTTTATCTAGATGGGATGTTTTTTATTGCATCAAGTTCTGGTATTGATGATGGTAGTTGTGGGAAAAATGAGGAACTATTCTCCTTGATTTGTTCATTGATGTCAATAGCTGGTTCAGTAGAGGCATCTTCAACAACATCTTCTTGTGGGGAATGTACTGAATGCAGTAGCTCTGTAATGTCAGTGGTTTACTCTAGCAATAGAAGCACTGCATCTGGATCAATGACTACATCCTTGTAGTATTAATCATGTTTGATTTTGTAAGCTAATGCATTGATGACGTGAAATCTATTCACGTAACAGTCATAAGTTAAACCTTGGGAATTTGTTCTACGGACAATTAGAATTTCTAATTGGTTAATATGTTGAGGCAATGTTATTGCAATATCAAAAATATCTTGTGGGAAGTTTATTGTATGGCCAGAATATTTGTATTGGCCTCCCCTTGCATGTGTTACTTGTAAAATAGGGGAAATTCTTGATATGAGCATTTCTTCTACCAGAGAGAGAGAGACTTTAAAATAGAAGGTTGCTCACTTGGGTCCATATTGTTCGATAATGAGAAGCGGTGGAGGCCTTTTTCACCATAACATCTCATGCACACAACTACATGATTGATTTTTTTAATAGTCATACCCGCATACATTTCTTTGCAAACAGAACATGGTTGTGTGACCTCCAACATCTCAATTTTTTTTGCGGAAATTAGACAATGTATTTTGAAATGAAGCAGCCTTCATACCAAGTTTAGGAGTAGTAGAAAATGTTTGAAAGAGATTAATTTGCTCAAGATCAGTGTCTTCTGTTTCTAATAACTGTCCTGAGTTATTGGAAGGTCTATGAAGTGCATGATGCTTCAGTTGTCATTTCTTGGAGATATCAGCTCTGTTCTTTGCATAATAAGTTCTATTGGTCTCGCTTCTCCTTAATTTGATAGCATCAATTTCTTGAGGGCAAGGCTGGATAGATATCTAATATTTTAAAGAGAGCAGAGGTATGTCAAAATTTTCATAATTGAAGGTAGTTAACTTTGAAGCATGTATGAAGAATGTATAAGAATTGAAAATTGCTTTATGTATGCTTATGTGATTTCAGAGGATTTGTTCTGTATGTAAACTGCTTTTGTTGTGATTATTTGTATGTGTAATTATCTGTTCTGTTGTTTTGTTGCTCTCATTGGCTCAACTTATATGTACAACTTTACTTGAAATATATGGGTTGTGGAAAGCCATAAATTGACTGTCTAGTGCTGAACTGCGTAAATATGTTGCTGCTAGCAAGTTGGTTTTACAAAAGGTAGCATTGTCATATAGCTATGTATAGATATAGTATTTTTTGATGTTTCATGATTTTAAAAGCATGATTGTAATATGGGTATGCAAAACTATAGCAAATTCTGATACATACAGATGTATGTATACATATACACATGTACATATACATATAATTAAAAAATTCAAGGTTTTGTATATGAACATATGCACATATATAAGTACATGTATATATCAAAAATACTATAACTATGAATACTTATATATAGTTATGTATTGTATTGTTAAACAGATAGGTATAAGACCAGAAAAAGAGCAATATACATGCATATATGTCTAGTTTATGTGCAAACAACATACTGTCAACACATTTAAAATTAAAAACTATGACAGAAAATAACTAATGTCAAGAGGAAAACCTTTCAAATAGATAATTGGTAGATGTAAGAAATGTCCATATAGATTTTAAAAGCATGATTGTAATATAGGTATGCACAACTATAGTAAATTCTGATACATACAGATGTATGTATACATATACACATAATTTAAAAATTCAAGGTTTTGTATATGAACATATGCACATATATAAGTACATGTATATATCCAAAATACTATAACTATGAATACTTATATATAGTTATGTATTGTATTGTTAAGCAGATAGGTATAAGACCAAAAAAAGAACAATATATGTGCATATATGTCTAGATTATTAGCAAACAACATACTATCAAAACATATAAAAGTAAAGACTATGACTAAAAATAACTAATTTCAAGAGGAAAAGCTTTCAAACAGATAATTGGTAGATGTAAGAAATGTCCATATAGATATTTATAGAAGCACCCTTGTCTTTGTAAAACGTGCTTGTTTGTATATGTAAAAGTACTAAATATGAAAATTAGGTAATAGTATAATTGTATTGTAAACTGGAAAGTTTAATAATTAGAAAAGATGCGTTATAATTTTAACTCTTTGTACTTAGGCAGGCAATTTTTGCAAGTAATGCATGGCACTCAGCTTTGAAGTCAACAGGAGCAACTTTATTGACTGTGACTTTCATCTTCATTTTTGAATTATATGTCTCAGTAGAAACCAGTAGTGTGAATGAATAGTAACATGACAGTGCTCTCTTGATCACTGAGGAAGGTGTTTCTGTTGTTGTTCCATCGTTTTGGAGTGCATAGAGTTGTTTTGCAGTTTTGTGTAGCAAGTGAATGCCACCCTCATCAAATGTAGTGGCCCATAGAGTACCTGTGGCATCTTGCAACTTTAGAGGCAAGAGGTAACTATAATTGTAGTCTTGCATAGTCATTTGACATCTAGAGTAGAACCAAGAGTCATCAGCATGCTGTATACACTTTTTCTTGCAAGGCCTTCCATTCACTATTAGTGGGCAAGCTGCGTAATAGAAATTTTTGTCATTGACATTCACAAAGCATAGAACACCTAGCAATGTTGTTTGAATTGTTTCTGGTCTGATGCTCATCCCCTCATGGATTGAAGAAATTGTCATTCTAGTATACCTACCATCTATGTGGATAGTTTGTGCAACAAAAGGTACAAGAAGCAAAGGATCCTTTCCTCTTAATGTTAGAAGCTCTGCTTCTGGAAAATTTGGGTTGATATGTAATGTTGTTGCAGCTATTATGTTTATAAGCTTCTCATTGAAATAGCCAACATGAGCATTACGTAAAGCAAGGATAAGCATACTATCATTGGTCAACATATTTTTCAATTCCAAGCCCTTTTATTCTGGCATTGGACCCCATAAGTTGATGTCAATTGTTGAACTAGAGAGATCATTAATTTTCACCACACGTTTTTGTGTTTGACTGCCATCTTTCCTATGTATAGGAACGATATCTCCAACATATAGAACAAGACCAATTATGTTAACTAGCGTGTTATTTGTTAGATGAAACAATTCACTAATAGGTGTGAAAGGAGGAGTTTGTTGATCTAGTTGTTCTTCGTTGGTGCAGCATTTTAGTATGGATGTATCAAACAACGTGATTTCTAGATGGTTGTTTAGTTTGTTGTACCTTGTGTTTGCCTCCTTAACAGATCCTTTTGAAATAATATAATGTGAACCTATGTCCACACGGTTAGAGTGTAACTTAGCTATCTCATCAAAACATGTAATTCTAATTTCAGAACCATCACAATCGACAATGTCAAAGCTAAAGACATGGCCATTTTTGGTCGTTGTGCTATATTCCTTAATAGGCCATTTATGAGTGACTCTCCCTTTGATAGTCCATTTATTTTGGTATGGATTCAAAGTTTTGATAGGGCTTATATTTGGAGAAGTTGTTGTTTGTGGCGATGGCAATTTAGTTGCAAATTGAAGACAGCGTTTAGATGTTGATGGTCTGTCATCAGACATAATTTCTGGTTGTTACTCTTTGAATAGATATTTTGGTTTACCAAAGAACGGGCAACCAATTTGTTTGACTTCCAGACTAAGTATTACAATAGTCCTGTGGAAACAAAATGCTTCTTCTTAAATTACTGTTCATTATACATAAACAAAATTTAAAAAAGATGAAACGTATTGTATTTAATAATCATAGTTGATTTCCTACCTTGTGTTCCATATGTATCGGCATGTATAGCTCGATAACTGGACTATTGTGCCTATTTTTAGAATGTTTGAAAGTATCAAAGTAGCATATTTAGAAGGCAAGATTTCTAACTGCATGTATGTGCCATCAAATAAGACTAATTTATGTCTGTCAGTATCATCTTTGGTGTTCTGCATTTTCTGAAATGACAAGACTTGTAGCAATGCTGAAGGAAGGTCATCCCCAGCATTGATAGATTGAATTGCAAAAGGGGTAGGGACATACTCTTGGTTTTTTCCCTACAAAAAATAATATGAGTATAGAGGATTTAATTTTAACGGCAACCAGCTCATATATTTCCTTTCTTGTTAATGTAAAGTGTGTCTTAGTAAACGATGTAATCAAACTATGTTATTCATATATTATGTATTTAGTACTATGCCATCCAAAAAGTATGCATGCGATAATGAAAAGGATGGAATGGAAAAGACCAATGAACTGTTCAAAAAAATAGCATAAAAGCTTTCTATATTGAAAAGTTTTCATAATATAGCTTACCAAATTATCAATAGTGGAGTGCTCTATGGGTTCAGAGGTAGCTGCTGAAGATGTCATTGTGCATATATACCTTTTGAGAATTAAAAGTAAATTATAAGCATGATGAATTGTAGTTCTTATATCAGTATACAATCACAACATGATGCAAGCTTATCAAAGGTATATATGCACAAGCAATGTAAAATTAAGTGACCATAGACTAACGTTGTTACAATTTTTTTATTTATTCCATATGGTAAGGAATTGATCATAATGTGATTGAAACATGCATTGAAAGCGATAATTGGTCATATGCTCATAAGCTTGGAAAACATTGAATATGATATAATGATTTATATATTTGAGAGTATATTAACAAAATATGACTTTATCTAATCAAAGATCTTCGAAAATATGGGATGCCTCTATCTGTTTCGAATGTTAACCAAAAAAAGAATGTAACATTCCAAAGATTGAATAATCAGAACAACATAGCATCAACCCAAGCAACCCATCCAAGCTCGTTATCACTCCATTTAAATACTTTGTCTCCCAATGTGAAAATAACCATTGGATCAACTAACTATTCAGTAGTTGGTATTGGGAAAGGTGCTACTTCAATATGATCTATGGTTGTTACAACACTAGAAGATGTAGAGGATTTATGTTCGTAGTGGGCAATTATCTTTCTGAGGTTACTCTTTAGCTTGTTGCTTTCTTGCAACATGCTTTCAATTACAGTGTTGATTTCCTTTGTTGCTTTCAAACTTGTATCCATTGTTGAAATTTGATAGTGTTAGTGTCGATGTTTTCTGTTTTAATGACAAAGTGGAAATGCATCACTACAAAAAGTGAATATATAAGAATAATAGAGAAAATCTTTAAGTAGATCATTTTTTTTTTTGTCAACCATAATGAATATACTATTAACTAGCTCTAAAAACTTGTAATAATAACGGCAACACATTAAGTTGTGTAAATTATCATCTATATGTATACATGCATATATATTTAAGTATGAACATGAATGCTTTCAATGTGCAACGTAAGTATGCAATTTTACAATTATAAGAAAACCATAATTATAAATATCAATTACAATATATTAATTTTCTAAATATCGAACATTTGTCAGTGGTTACTTAACTTGGAGATTAAAAGCCTTCATGTGCACAAAGTCAGTTATCTGATTTGTGTTACCCTGACCAAATATTTCATGATTCAATGTTGTCTTGTGGTCATCTCCGTATGTGGGCTCTGTTGGCAAAGAAATGCTATCTTTAATGATTTCATGTAAAGGTTGTGCATGAAAGTTGGTGTTCTCTGTGGCTGGTTGCAACCTTAAAATGTAATTTGTGACTGTCTTATTCTCTATTTCGCAAGTCATACTGTCTTTAATGATGCCTTTAATGATTTTATCCTCGAGGCTGTGCACGAATGTTGACGTTCTTTATGGGTGTTTGCAACCTTAAAATGGAATTTGTTTTGTTGTTGTTGCCAATATTTCACTCTGCAATTTTCGCTCTTGAAATGTTTGCATAGATTGTTGGGTTTGGTTCTCGTTGTGACTATTTTACTAGCCTTCCTTGTGAGCTTGACACTGTTAATGGTTTAAAGTTGCAAGGTAAGGTTCTATTTTTTTTAAATACATTTTTATTTTGTATTGCATTTTTGTTTATATACTTTTTTTTTTCTTGTTCCATGTGCTTGCAGGGTTGCTGCTTTGTTTATGTTATTTAACTATTTGTGGACGTGACTACTTTTAGACTACAACATAGAGTACACTATGTACATATACATACGCACATGTCTATATGTACATATATGCACATATATATGTGGACATGTGTGTATTGATATACATGTATAGATGCCTACACATGCATGTATGTATATATGTACATATGCGTATGCACATATATATACAACTTTTTTATGTTTTTTTACAAACTTTACAATGGAACCACAAAAATAGAGAATGAATAAAATCATATATACAGATGTATATATATACGTACACGTGTTTATATACATATATATATATATATATATATATATATATTTATTTATTTATATACATATATTGATACTCTAACAATTTCTTAATCTCTGCACACATAAAGAACGTCGACAATCATGCACAGCCTTGGGAACAAAATCATTAAAGGCAGAGTTGTTTGAGAAATAGAGCACATGCATGGAGATGACCACAGGAAAACATTCTTGACAAGAGCAAATGAAATTAGATTTTAGGGATCTAACTAGCAACTTGTTTCATTTGGCTTCTATGGTTTGAATTTGAAAGGTAAGCTTGGGTTTAATTTAAACTCTTATTTGTTTTGTAGTGCATTTTTTGTATGGTTTGCTTATTTTCCCCTTTCCTCTGCTTTCAAGGTTGTTTTATTGTAAGTATTTTGCTCTGTAATTTTTCATTTAGTCTTAGGTTTTGTTTTAGCTGTGAGTATTTATTGCTCTGTGCACACAAAGGGTTTTAATTAGTAAGATAAATTGATAAAATGGTATATATATGTAGATCATGTGTTTTACACTGTAAAAATTCTCAGACTACAACATACAGTACTCTATGTACATATACATACGCACATGTCTATATGTACATACATGCATATATATATATATATATATATATATATATATATATATATATATATATATATATATATATATATATATATATATATATATATATATATATATATATATATATATATATATATATATATATATATATATATGCGTACATGTGTATATTGATATACACACATAGATGCCTACACATACATGTATGTATATATATGTACATATGTGTATGGACATATACATATAACAGTACTTAAATGTGTTCTAAATATATATATATATATATGTACAGTTTGTGTTGCATTCACACTACAGTGTAGTCTTGCATCGAGAAATATATATATATATATATATATATATATATATATATATATATATATATATATATATATATATATATATATATATATATATATATACATGTGTATATGCACACACACACACACACACACACATACATATATTGGTACTCTAACAATTTCTTAATATTTGCACACATAAAGAACGTTGACAGTCATGCACAGACTCGGGGACAAAATCATTAAAGACAACATTGTTTGAGAAACAAATCACATGCATGGAGATGGGCATAGGCAAATATTCTTGACAACAATGAAAGAAATTACATTTGATGGATCTAACCAGCAAACAGGAAAAAATCTAACGTAAGGTAGAATTTCATTAGTAACAGAATGGTCAAAACCTAAATACCTGAGAAAGTGACCAGAGATGATGCAGACTAAAAGTAATTACGTTCACAAAGATTTAAATAACATAACAAAAGTAAGAATCCTGCAAGCAAAGCATATGCAAAAATAAGGATTGTATCAAATAATGCATTACAAATTTTGAAAAATTTAATAAGAAAATAAACAAGTACCTGGCAATGTAAAACCATTAACACCGACAACCTCATAAACAAGCCCAATAAAAGAGTCCACATTGGTGTAGATAACCAGGCACGAAAAGATTAAAACAAAGTAATAAACTCAAATGACTAAATAGTTGCAAATAGCAAGAAGCCAACTAAGACCCTTTTAACCTACAACAAAAGACACAAAGTAGCAACCTTGCAAGTACACTAAACCAAGAAATAACCAGAGTATAGAAAAATGGACTACAAAACAAAAAAGAATCTAACCAAAAGAAGAAATTACCTTGCAAATTCAAAACATGCACCGAGAGTGACAACAAAATCTAAGTCAACAAGTATATCCAAACCAATGTGAAAGTGCCTAGGAAACTGAAAGTAATTAGGACCACAAACAGTTAAATAACATAGATGAAGTAACCCCTGCAAGAAGAGCCAAGGAAGAAATAAGCGAAGTACAATAAAAAAGCATTACAAAACCAATTAGATTTTAGGGTTCCAAGGGCGCATAAAGAATCTAAATAAAACCAATTAGATTTTAGGTTTCTAGGCGCGCATAAAGAATCTAAATAAAATAAACTGTATTCCTATCAAGATGCAAAAGAGATCAACAGGATCATCATTACATATAATGTGGATGAGCCTACTTATAAAGGCAAGGCTAAGAGACAAGAGATCACACAATGATGACATGTGGCTCAATGAAATGCAAGGGTAGGTAGGGGTAGGTAGGAGAAACAAAAAATTATTCCACATGAGGTGCATCACCCACCGAAGGTGGAATGTAACAGCAAGATCACACCATAAAAGGTGGAAATTCTCTTGCATACACACTCCCAATGTAGCACATCTCCCAAAGTGTCTCATATACAAACTACAATGTTATGCATGTACCTAAGAAGACTTAAGTAAAGTGTAATTATATCCAAGATGAAAAATTACACCAACACCACCCCTTAAGTGCAACTTATGGGAATGCACTTAAGTCTACAAGGCAATTAAGCAATGGAAGATGGGTCCTGGCAACATGGTCATGTTACGAACCCATATATAAATGCAAATGCATGTAAACCAATGCAATCTCTCATAAAGAAGAGAAAGAGGGAAAAACCCAATGGGAAAAAACCCTCCCCCAAAAGAGAGATGAAAACTATACAAGAGAACTCTCATAGAAGTATGTGAAGGACCAAACCCCATGTGAGGAAAAATTCCCCCCCATATGAGAGAAGAAGAGAAGCTAGGTAGCCCCCCGTAAATCTAGAATCTGCACCAATGGTAGAAGTTCGCAAATGAATGAAGAAACTTCTCCATGAACGTCGAACAACGTTCCTCCCCTTGGGAAGAGACAAAACCGGAGGTGTATCCATGAAGTCTACCCCCTTTAATTTAATATATCATTTTTTTATTTTTTAAATTTATTTTTAATTTTTAATAAAAAATTTTACAATCAACCGCTCATTTTTTTTAAAAAAAATATTTTCTCGGTAAAAATGAATAATAAAATTTACGAAAAAAAATATTGTTTTTTTAATATTTTTAACAAATCATACCATACAGCCTAATAGGCTGATTTTTTCCTCCAGCCTCGAAAATCGACTTTTACCCAATACAGGTGAATTTTAGAGTCAAAATTCATGCAAATGGCCACCCGGACACAATGGCGAGGTTGGATTTGGTTTACGACGCCTCTAAAAGAAGATGCTCCTCAGATCTACCTCTTCACCTCCTTAAAAATCTCTCCAAAAGCGATGCAAAGGTGCTCCAACCACTCTGATACCATGTGAGATTACGCTTGAAGCAACCAAGATCAAAGAGACCACAAGATAGCACAATGACGAGAGAGATAACATGTGACAAGAATAAATTGTATTCCTATCAAGATGAAAAAGAGATCAACTACATCATCATTATAGACAATGTAGATGAGCCTGCTTATAAAGGCAAGGCTAAGAGACAACAGAGCACACAATGATGACATGTGGCTCAATGCGATCCAAGGGTAGGTACGGATAGGTAGGAGAAATAGAAAAATATTCCACATGAGGTGGATCACCCACCGAAGGTGGAATGTAACAACAAGATCGCACCATAAAAGGTGGAAATTCTCCTACATACACACTCTCGATGTAACACATCTCCCTAAGTGTCTCATATGCAAACTACAATGTTATGCATGTACCTAAGTAAACTTAAGTAAAGTGTAATTATATCCAAGATGGATAATTACACCAATAAGATTAAATACTAATTAGCATAACAAGTCTAAATGATATCCTAATTTAATTATGAAATTAAAATATTAATATTTCTTCATATTTATGATAATCTCGTGTTCATTTGATGTAGCTAATTGTTTTGTAACATTAAAGATTTTGTTGGATAAAAACTTTCTTTCTCTTACCTTGATCATGATAGGAGGTATTTTATACTAGCATAATATCTAGATAATTAACGAAATAAATCATATTTTAATGATTAAGATTTTCGTACGAGATGACCATGCAATAACATTTATATACACATTATAAACATTGTTATAATGTTTTAGATGATGGTTATATCAAGTCATCATGTTTTTAAATCTATACAAGTTAAATTTCAAAAAAACATTTTAACATTTAATTTACTAACCAATCAAAAGTAAAGTATTATGTCACATTTATCATTAGAAGAGTGAAAAAAAAACTATCATTATCTACCACACATGTAGTTTCAATAGTTTCTATAAAATAAAAGTTCTATAGAATTGACGTTGAATTGCTTTGAGAAATATATTTAATAAAAGTTAATAAACAGTCAAACCAGAAATATTTATGAAATAGACTAACCATCCCTTTTTGATACCAACAACATGTATTGTATAAGAAAACCAACAACTATTCAATTATACATACAAGAGGTGTACTCCACTATCTACTACAATTCATCTAATGGTACCTTTAGCTCTAACCTAATATTTATTGTTCAAGTTGTGCTTTTGTAAAACAAGCACTCACGTTTTATAGAGTAAATATTCTAACTCAATTCTTTCTCGTTTTATGTATATTTTTATTTCAATTTTCTTTGTCAATAGTATTATAATTCCATTAATTCAAGAAAAGAAAATTATTTTATTATACTACCATTTTCTATTGTTTTTATTATTAGATCATTTTAGAAGACTTGCTAAGTATAACTGGCACAAATTCTCTTTATCTCTCCTCCAATAAATAATAATAGAATTTTTTACATACATTATCTTTATCAACTCATTGTGTAACATTACCAGCACTTTCAACTTATAGACCCACATAGTAAATTTGTCATAGAAGTCAAGTACCCATTTACTCATCTCTCTCACTCGTGACAGATAACAAAGCTTCCCACTTCTTTCTCTAAAATAGAGAAGAGATCACAGTCTTTCAAATTGCACGGAATGCTTTAGTATCGTAATCATAAACAAGCAGTCATTAACCAATTAACTCAAACATTAAAACCTTGATTTTAGAGTACTTCTATTTACATACAAATATTTAGGAATGTAAAACCTTTTGAACATATTTGTTAACTTTTTCCATCTAGATCAATCAATCCGTCCATCTAGTTGTAGTAGTGTTGCTTAACCATTCAATATTACACTTGTTGCACTTTCACTTTATAGAGTCCCCATTTGTCCCAGGTTTTCCTCGTACCTTAGATGCAAATTGTTTTAAGGGTGATTCTGGATCAAAGGGACCCTTGGCCAATTTTTTTCAGGATTTCAGAAGGGCGGTTGAAATTTCCACTCCCAACAGAACTTGTTCCATTTTTACTTGCCCCAACTTCTTCTCTCTTAGGTTCATTAGATGATTCATTTTCTCTATGAATCTCAGCCTCATCATCCTCACTCAAGGTGTTAGAGCTCATTTTCATAGTGATAATGATGCTGCAACAAACAATGTTAAAAAAAGAAACTCTAAAAATTTTCATGCAAATATTTTCTTTTTAAAATATTAGAACTGTTAGTAAATCTTAAATTTTTGTTTGTTTGAAGTTGAATATTAATAATCAGCTTCATTCTTAATGATGTTTATTATTAATATTCAACTTCAAGCAAACAATTTTTTTTCAGTTTCGAAGTTTTTTTTTTCAAAATTATTTCTTTCTAATGGCTGCAATTTGGTTCTTGAATCAAAAACTATGACCTAATAACAATTGTTTTTTAATGAATTTAGAATGGAAAATGCCTACCTTCAATCTTGCAGCAAGAATGAAGAAGCTTCATCTAATCCTCTTCCAAGCTTGTTGATCCAACTTGCAATCCACCTTCTTGGTTTCCAAGCTAGAAAATATCAGATGTTTTAAATTTTTTTGTGGTTGCAAAAGACTAAAATGAGACTAAATGTCTCTTTTATGAGATTTCTACCATTTTAGGGTTATGTTTTCTTATCTTTTAAACTCCTTATTTATTATCGCCATGAGAGACACTTAAGTGCTTCTTTCCCCGTTGAGGGACGTCTAGGCGTCCAAGAGATGTCCAAGCATCTCTTCTGAGAGAGACGTCTCTCTCACGCTCTTGGATGGAAGAAACGTCTCTTCTCTGCCTGAGAGACGTGGTGGAGGTGGAGGTGCGGCGGAGAGACATTTTAGATGCGTCTCCCAGCCCAAGAAACGTCCCTATCTCGAAAACTCAAGGATGCCTCCCTGTGGAACACTACACAAGACCATTTTCTCATGTAAGGACAAAATCGAGGTGATTTTACAAATTGGATCAAGAGATGGATCGATTTTAAAATTTTTGAAAAGGTCGTAATAGGTCCACCATGAATAACAAATATGGGGTATATTGATATTAATTGAAAATTGGGGACTAGGGCATATCTAAGCTATAAGTAGGTGATGTTGCAATTGAGAGCGTAGAGGTTGGGGTATCTAGATAATTTAAATACTTGACAGAAGTTTGTTAACACCATTAAATTTCTTTCTTGCTTTTGCTTTTGCCTTTTCATTTTCATCCACTGTATGTATCATTCTTTCACTACTGTAAATGTCGAGGCACCACAAGCTCCTGATAGTCTCTGCACTAGCCATCTATTTTACCACCCAAACTCTCACATTCTGAAAGGTCCGACCTAGACAATGGAAGTCATTAGAAAGTTTAACTAAATTAGAGTATTTCATAGGATTATCATTTCCAACAACCAAGCTAACAAAAATATCTGGAAGTTTGCATAAACTATGGCACTCATATAGTAGTAAACTTTTTAAATGCTCCAAGGAAGGATTCCTTTAGTTTATCTAATCCTGATAAGTCATTTCTAGAGTACTAAGTGTCCCAAAACCCAGAGTTAGGCTTGACAAGATCTTGCAACGGCAATGTGATATGTTTCTCAACTCAACAAGATAATTAATGTCCTTACATAGCTCTTATTAGGTTATGGATCCATCTAGGTCTAAATATTGGAGACTGTGTGATGCAGGAGCATAGCCGGCTTCCGACTAATTTAAATCTAGACACAAGTAGGAAAAAATGGTCTGAAGTTATTGTTGGTGGTTATGGTGGGTAACACCTTTAAAATTTCATCAACATAATCAGAATTGATTGATGGCGGCTAGTGAAGGATTTTCTTGGCATAGAGTAGTGGCAAGTTGGAATATTTAATGGTCGTGGTAGGATCCTAATGTTTAGTGATGATAGTTAAAAGAAAACAATTTGATGGTTGAGCCTAATGATGACCTCCCAGAATAGGAGTCCTCCATTCTGTACAAAAAAGGATTGAGGCATTCAATGAGGAGAAAGTGGTGGGATGGAAAGTAAGGAAGTGCATGGAATTTATTAGGGGCATCAAAGGTTATAGAAAGAAACAGGAATGCATATGGACAAGAGGACAATGAAAAGATAAAACAAAGTTTTGAGGAAGAGAAGGTGTGGAAAGTTTTGGTTTTCATTTGGTGATTTCTGGTTGAGATTATTTTTAAGATTTATTTCATGGTGGATGTAGAAAATTAAGGTCTTTATGTGTTGATTCTTGGTCACAGTTGCTCTGGAGTTGCTTTTGTTTGGTGCTAGCAATTAGCTGTCCACTTGGCACTACCTTCTAGCAGATAGCTTTGTTGTGTTGTTACTATTTATTTCCTGCATAGGCCTTGGCGTTGTGTCATCATCTCTAGCGTTAAATCAGTGCTAGATTTTTATTTTTCATATGTGTTATCGGGAGGATATATCTGTTTATGATTAGAGTTTTGTCCAATTCTTTGTGATTGACAAGAGAGAACCACATAAAATAAAATCTATCAAGCTTTATTGTCATGTAAACTGTGTAGTGCAGAAGATTTGTATTGATTCAAATGCTCTAAGATATTTAGTCTGTTGTCACCATTGTTTGGATTAGAATGTGTTTCTTCAACAGTAATTGAGGTGTTTGAATATTGTAAGGCTACCTAGATTGGCTACCCATTTTGGGTACCCATTCCATGAATGTATCACTATGTGAGATCCTCAAACCTAGTGGGAAGCATCTTTGAACCAAAATAATTGTATAATGAAATACTTATGAGCTTTGCATGTCTGCAAATTTCTTCTAGCGGTTCTTTTAAACTTGAACATCCATCAAAATATGTACAGAAATTTCACACAGACATCTCACCTCCAAGGCTATAGGGAAGACACGTAAAACTCATACATCCATCTAGTTGTAAATAAGTTAAATACAATGAGTCTCCCAATGTAGCAGTGAGACAAATAAGATTGGAACAGCACGATATGTGCAATCGCTGTAATGAGGTAATTTTTTATAATTCACAAGGGAGCTGTTGCAAACCCCAACAATTATATACAAATCGGTGCTACTAAGAGTGGTCAAATCTCCAAGTCTTGCTGGTAAATGCTCCAAATTGGGACAGCTACTATAATCCAACCCTTGAAAGATCATACCTTGAGAAGCAATTATGGACATTCTATTAGGCCTTCACTATAAAATTTTGCAGCTAATCCTGCAAAATAGAGAAAAGATATAGCTAGAAAATAAAAGAGCAAAACTTGCAAAGAAAATCAGAACAAAATAACTCATCAACCATTTTCATTATTAACAAATCTGTATGATTACAAATGATTTATTGACCACAAGAGCAGAAATTATGCATGAGATGCATGAAATTTCTGAAGATCAACAATTAACTGCATGAAATGTTGAAATGGAACTGAAGTAGTAAGAGGAAGTTAAAAATCTATAACTCCGTTGTTAGCTTATGCATGAACAAGAGTCTCTCCATGAATTACGGAGATAACAGACTCCAAAGTTGCGCTAACACCCCCCCTTAAGCCTGATTAGGAACCCCATTACAAAAAAGAAAGGAGAAAAGTCCTAACCATTATTCAAACTTAAGAAAAAAGCTGCAAATTGCAAATGAATCCACACTCCAGCAGGATTTTATCAAAATCAAAGAAACCATTGCATGAGTACCTATGGGCTACTTTGAAAATGTAGTTGTACATATTCTGTATTGCTCAAATGGATGAACAAACAAGTACACGGTCTCTGAATATAGAAACTAACCATCTAAAGACAGGAAGATATGAATCTGTAGAAATGTGCTTCAAGCTGAAGAACTGCAAAGATGACCTCTGGTTGGGATGATGCCATTGTATATCCATTGCTCAGTAATGTCCTACTAGAAAAAAACTCTAGAAGCACTCGGAGATGCGACTCTGGAATCTCATGTAGTCAGGAACCCTGCTAGAAAGAATCTCTAGGAGCAAAAAAAGTTGCAACATTGGAATCTCATGTAGACTATATTGAAAGAAACCTATACTAAATGCATTAAGCAAAACCTCATATAAACTTTCTAAAAGTTTAATTTTTTTAAAAAGTCCCAAATTTTCCAGATCTTCGTCATGCAGTGCTTGCAAAGCACGTACAATTTTAAAGAATCAATATAGAGAAAAAATCAAGTAGCATGCAAAAATGAGGGGAAGAATATGCATGCATTTAGAAATAGAGATCTACGTTAGCTTCCATGATGATGCTAATCTTCAGAAATCTGCCCACAAATAATCGTTAATGCTTCTTCTTCCTAGCAAACTCACTCTGATACCATGTAAAATTTTGCAACTAATCCTGCAAAATAGAGAAAAGATCTAGCTAGAAAACAAAAGAGCAAAACTTGCAAAGAAAATCAGAACAAAGAAATCATCAACCATTTTCATTATTAACAAATCTGTATGATTACAAATGATATATAGATAACAAGAGCAGAAATTATGCATGAGATGCATGAAATTTCTGAAGATCAACAATTAACTGCATGAAATGTTGAAATGGAACTGAAGTAGGCAGAGGAAGTTAAAAATCTATAACTCCTTTGTTAGCTTATGCATGAGCAAGAGTCTCTCCGTGAATTATGAAGATAACAGACTCCAAAGTTGAGCTAACATTCACATCTGGCCAGCCATAACCTTACCAACATCCATTCAAAACAAATACCTTTAATGAATGCAAAAAGAACAACTTGGCGATTCCATGTATGTGGCTAACGTTCCACCTTAAAAATCTTAGCACTTTTTAATATTGAAGATTCTCCAAGTTGAAATGTTAAATATCATATCATAAAACACTAAACTTGGTTGGGAAACTGGAATATTACAAGGAAGTAGGAAAACATCACAATTGAGAAGGAACAAATAAATCATGTTCACAACAACCTTAGATGTACAAAAAAAGTGTTTTCCTCATAAGAAATATATCTCTAATGTTTGAGATTAAATATTTTGGTGGATTTGCTAAATGCTGAGTAAAAAAAAATTAGCTAAACAAGATTCTTCATAAATGGCTATTCAGCCCTTAGGATGCACCAATATGTAAGTTATGTAGTATGTGGGAAATTTATTTATTGGTGCATCCTAGGGGCTGGATAGAAATTTCCAAATTCAAAAGGTTAGATCAATAGAAAAAGAGATTAAATGTGAAGGTTTATAGACGACTACAAAAATAGAAAGATTAAACGCGATAAATTTGAAAAGGTTCCATTCCATAGCCTTCTATCACTTATGAGAGATTTCTTTCTCTTGATGTTAAAAGCAACCTGGGTTTCCCCTAAGGTTAAGACAACTTAGCTTGCTACCCATGGTTAACCGTGCTTGATTTGGAGTCGTATTGGGATGTGTGACCTCCGAGGAAGGCCCAATGCTTCAACTGTTTGAGCATCACCTAGATGCAATGAGTGTTAAGAGTACCATTCATTCTCATGAGAGATGGGTTTTTTTGAATTGCTACTCATGAAACAAGGCTCAATGAGTTTTCTAAAAAACTACACAATTCTTGATAGTAGTAACATAATTTGACTTGCAGTGGAAAACATCTCCTACCTAAAAAAGTTTAAGTTTATTCACAACAACATATATGTAAATTTTCTATGAGGACATGTTATTAGTTAAGTTCTTTCGAAGGAAACAAGGATTATGGTCTAGAATGGTTCTTTTCATTACCCCATGGGCCTTTTCATGTGTCATTGCAGTGTTCATGTGTGTAAGGGTTAAATAGAGAAAAATAAAATATTATACATAATTTTGATCAAGTGCATTGGTTTTAGGTATTCAAAATTATGATGTTCAACCTATGGAAGCTAGAGAAAAGACTCAATCTCTTTTGGATATTGGAGCATAATCTCAAAGTATACTAGATAGGAGGCCTTGCTTGGTATTTATATTTTTTAATTATGTTAACCTCATATTAATACTTAAAATGTCAACCAACCTCATTGATGTTAGAGATGAATCTCAATATCGTTCCTAGTCGTATGCATATGTGAATTTAATTAAATAGGTTAAGGTAAATTTCATAAGAATATAATTAGTAATGCATGGATGGTCTAACAAAATGCTATCCAAGTGCGTATCCTAACATCTAGATCTAAGTTATATCACTCAAAATTAACCAAATAATGGAATAATTTTAAGTACAATATAAATTGAATAGACAAATTGATTTATTTCATTCATTCATGGTAATTGCACCAAGATACTAAGCATTTTAATAAGGTATTGAATCCTTGAAATATTTTTATACTGAAAGGTCTTATAATCCAATATATTATGGTTCAATAAGAATTAATTTCTAGTTTAGTTAGTCACAAACTATTTTTGCAACATGAATTGTACTACCAATCTTTATCCTTTGCCTACACTGCATGCAATGCATAGCTAGTCCTCGTTAATGCACCATCAAGCTTTCAATCTAAGCTTTAGGGTTCACAATTGAAACATGTCTTCTACCTAGATCTAATTCTACTTTAACACTCAGTTCAAGCCATCTCCTTTCCCTTTCAATTTTTTTTCTCTGTTGAGTCTTTTATATAGGCAACCATTAACACAATCCATAGAAGAAAGGGACTAACAATCTCAATGTGGAAAAAGGATGATCTTATCATCTGTTTTTTAATTTATATATTTCCATCATTCCTAGGCATTACAAAGCATATACTCTAAGGCACTAAAAAACAAGCCTTCAATAAGGATCCTCATGCCTTGAATTGCCAAATGTGTAAAACTACTATGGAATTATTCTAGTTGGCCCCTTTCTTTCTTCCAATACATTGGATGTACTTCCTTTACCTTCTAAGTAAAATAAAATAACTCCAATGTGGATATGATCAATGCAATTCAATGGTATTGAGATGATGTATTATTCCTCAAGCATTAAAGCATAGGATTTAAGACTATACTAACTTGGACTTTATCTTCTTGCAACAAACGAGTCTCAAAACCAATCATAATTCAACATCACGATATACATTCTTAGGCTTGATGTAGGCTACTACCAAAATCATAAAGCCAAACACTAACTAGAACTCCAAAGTTTGCTAAAAGAGAGGAAAAAAAAGAAAAACGAAAACTAAAAGTTATTTATTTTTGGGTAATGCAAGATGGCACAAACCTTGAGATACCATTTCATCAAGAATCTAAGGTAAAACAGTTACAATCTTAGAGCTAGAAAATATGGATTGGATGTGAGAAGCAACCTTCAATTTGATATCCCAATGTTAAAACATCCTATCTCTATAAATAGACAAACACACATGCCCTACACCTCTTCGAAATTTAGGAACAAGAACAAGGTAATACACTAACCTCCTTTGCCCAAAATTATTTCCTTTGTACTGTTCCCCACTCCATGAGGACATGAGTCTCGCTTATGCAATCCACATCCTTGAAGTTTTCTTCCATTTCATTTTCTTGTGATATAACTCCCTCATCATAACTACCACCACATTTCTACAATGAGTCATTTGCAACTTCGTCAATATAATTTGTTTCTTTTGCACACTCGAATCCTTAGAGCATTTGATCCTTTACTTGCACTAATCTACTAGGTCATGTTCCACTTTTTCATGCCTTAGAGAAGCTTTGATGCCTTGGTGCCAAGATGGCATTATGGATTGCAGTTACAGAACGATCAAGGCACCCGCGCCGTTGATGAAGTTGATCCAATGGTCCTCGCCATCTCCCTTTCTAGCAGCTTCTCTCACAATCCGAGATAATTGATAGCCGTTAGTTGACTTGGGGTGAAAGTTGTGCATTCATCTCATCAATCTCCACTGCAGAATTAAGATGAGTTGGCATATAAACTGATTGTCAAATATTTGAAAAAGAAATCACGCTAGCTGTTAATGAAATGGAGAGAAACCCAAAGATCATATGTGAGCACACTTTGTAACTCCGATAAAACAAAACAGAACAATGGATCTGGGCACTCCTCGACTCTCAGTTATATCTTCCTAGCGCCCCCAACATCTTGTTACTTCTTTTAGCAGTGTTTTGTATTTCGCTCAACCGTTTAACGGCAAAATTCTTTCAAGTGTATAATAGAAATTTTCGATAACATTTGCTTTAACAACTAATGTAAAACCGTATGCGGGTTTAGGAAGATGTCAATTATATATTCTATAAACAAAATTTAAGTTTTAAATTTACCTATCGACGCATCCATTGATCATTTATGCCTTTTGGCGTTTCAAATACTAGTAAGAACTCTTTAAATACGGACCCTCTAAGACTGATCATCGCAATGTATTAAATCATATCAGTTTTATATTTTGTATTACCTTTGCTGAATTTTCTATCCTCTCAGTTTTATTTAGTTTTTTTTTTCCTAATTTCGGTGTCAATAGAAGGCACGGTGATTTTAAGCAGTTCCGACGGTCAAGTATTCGAAGTAGATATGAAAGTGGCCATGATATCGCAAACCTTAAGTAATATGTTAAAGGATACAGAGGATACAGGTAGTGAGACAGCTCCCATCAAATTGGCAAATGTTTCCAGTAGAATTTTTAATCTTATTATCGAATACGGCAAATACCATGTTGAAGACCAAAAGTCGGATACAAGCGAACCAACTGCGGATTTGAAGGAACGGGTTAGGGAGTTGGTAGCTGATGATAAAGACACTCTCTTCCAGTTGATGATCGTATGTTTCATTGTTTTACATGAAAAACAAAAAGCATTGGTTCTCATGAAAAACAAAAAGCATTGCTCTCTTAAACCTTAGCTGCGTTATTTGCTGCTTTTTTCTCCTCACATGATTTATTCAAAAATTGTTCTGTGCAGGCAGCAAATTTCCTTCACATTCAGAGTCTTCTTGATTTATCATACCAGATTGTGGCTGAGGACATTGCAGCATGTAAAGACCAACAAATGATTCGCCAAAAATATAACATAGAAAATGACTATAGTCCTGAAGAGGAGGAAGAGGTTTTAAAGCTGCATAATATATTTGAATGATAGTTTCGAGTTTGATACACTTTTTTGAGTTTTCAAATTTTGGAATTTGAATCATATATTTAGTATGAAAACCAAGTAAAATTATTCTTGATTTTGAACCGGAATATAATACAAATCTTATAGTATTTATCCGTTTTATTAATATTATTTATCATTTTTTAATATGTTATATTTCAAAATATTTGTCAGTCATGTGTTTATATATTCATTTTTGTAAAATATGTCAGGCATAAATAAATTACGTTCAAAAGCTAGAAATATTATAAAAAATATTGATGAAATTTGAAAATATTTCATTTTAAAAAGAAATAATTTTTACTGGTATTTGTTTAGTTTGATTGTTATATTTGCGCATGTGTAAATCTTAATTGTTTTTTTCGACACGCATATGCACTCAGAATTCTACTTATAATAATAGAGAAGCTATTTTTAGTTCACAAAATATTTTGGTATTGGTGATAGATTTGGATGGTATTAGATGTGCATTAGCTTTAGTCTTGGGATTTGGCATCAATAGATCTAATGCTACTACTTATTTTCCATCTACTTCTAAACACTCCTAAAATTTTAATGCACCTTTTCGATCTAAACTCACTTCTAGAATTAATTCTAATGTCACAAGCAAAGTCTAAGGTCCTCGTGCTTCATGAATAACCTCATAATTTAACTCAATAAATAAACATCTCGTTACAAATGAGTTGCTTATTTCCATGTGTCTTGCCATTTTTGTGTGAGCCCTACAGTTGATTTTTCAATCTGAGGAAGTTGTTCATTCATCATTAGACTAAAATGTATTCTTGCAAGGTTTCTGCCACTTGCAAGAACCAAGCATTGTGATATTTAGTCTCATTTGAACCAACCATTGATCTTCAACATCATGATCTTATCATGTTGATAGTGTACATCGGCACTAAAATTGTGAGATCTTTTTATATGGAATTGCATCTTCCTTCATCTGGTGATGTCTTGTATTTCATAGGACCATCTCTATTCCATCATTTTCTCATTATCTCTTATTAACACATACTATTTTGTATACATAACGAACTTCACCTTTTGCAGAAATCAACCATATTATCATTCCTTAGACAAATTGTACACATTTTTCTTGAGATTATTTAAAATCTTATCTGTTATGTGCATCTTATTGATATCCCCGTCATGACCTTTTGATCATGAAATCTCATAGATCCATCCTAGCAAATCTAAAGGTGATAAAATAACCTAAAATATTATAAAAATTTGACACCACGCATTGTACAGTCCAATTATTGCCATGCCACTTGTTTTTTGAGTTGGCGATTGCATCAACCCCATACATATGCAATAAAGCATGATAGTGGAGATTATTTTGTGCTAATTATTAATCATTATACAATGATGCTACTCGAACTATTTGAAACTAGTGACATCCCCTAGGATTAGGCAAACCATTAATGTTAATGTTATTTGATGAATCTTTTTCCTCTAGCCATATTATAAGCTCGTCCTTTTTATATTGTGCCTGCATGGCCTAATATCAGTACCCTCTAAATTATGACAATTTATTCTTTTATCAAGATATATTGCTCTAGGGCTATCATGAATTACAATAGCATTATTAAATTTGGTGGCTATAACACTAACAATGTTTTCTCTCATGTTTCCTTCCTCTACTTGATAGTATATGATATTGCATCTAAATAGTTTTATTGGGAACATAAAAACAAAGGAGAACTAAAGAATAACAAGTTCCACCCTTAAGATTTGTGAGATCATGCTTGAAGCAACCAAGACCAAAGACACCACAAGATAGCACAATGATGAGAGAGATAAAACGTGACAAGAATAAACTGTATACCTATCAAGATGCAAACGAGATCAACTAGATCATCATTACATATAATGTGGATGAGCCTACTTGTAAAGGCAAGGCTAAGAGACAAGAGATCACACAATGATGTCATGTGGCTCAATGAGATGCAAGGGTAGGTAGGGGTAGGTAGGAGAAACAAAAAATTATTCCACATGAGGTGGATCACCCACCGAAGGTGGAATGTAACAGCAAGATCATGCCATAAAAGGTGGAAATTCTCTTGCATACACACTCCCAATGTAGCACATCTCCCAAAGTGTCTCATATACAAACTACAATGTTATGCATGTACCTAAGAAGACTTAAGTAAAGTGTAATTATATCCAAGATGAAAAATTACACCAACACCACCCCTTAAGTGCAACTTATGGGAATGCACTTAAGTCTACAAGGAAATTAAGCAATGGAAGATGGGTCCTAGCTACATGGTCATGTTACGTACCCATATACAAATGCAAATGCATGCAAACCAATGCAATCTCTCATAAAGAAGAGAAAGAGGGAAAAAGCCAATGGGAAAAAACCCTCCCCCAAAAGAGAGATGAAAACTACATAAGAGAATTCTCATATAAGTATGTGAAGGACCAAACCCCATGTGAGGAAAAATTCCCCCCCATATGAGAAAAGAAGAGAAGCTAGGTAGCCCCCCCTAAATGTAGAATCTGCACCAATGGTAGAAGCTCGCAAATGAATGAAGAAACTTCTCCATGAACGTCGAACAACGTTCCTCCCCTTGGGAAGAAACAAAACCGGAGGTGTATCCATGAAGTCTACCCCCTATAATGTAATATATCAATTTTTTTATTTTTTAAATTTATTTTTAATTTTTAATAAAAACTTTTACAATCAACCCCTCATTTAAAAAAAAAAAAAAAATTTCTCGGTAAAAATGAATAATAAAATTTGCAAAAAAAAATATTGTTTTTTTAATATTTTTAACAAACTGTACCGTATAGCCTAATAGGCTGATTTTTTCCTCCAGCCCCGAAAATCAATTTTCACCCAATATAGGCAAATTTTAGAGTCAAAATTCATGCAAATGGCCACCCAGACATAATGGCGAGGTCAGATTTGGTTTACTATGCCTCTAAAAGAAGATGCTCCTCAGATCTGCCTCTTGACCTCCTTAAAAATCTCTCGAAAGGCGATGCAAAGGTTCTCCAACCACTCCGATACCATGTGAGATTACACTTGAAGCAACCAAGATCAAAGAGACCACAAGATAGCACAATGACGAGAGAGATAACATGTGACAAGAATAAATTGTCTTCCTATCAAGATGCAAAAGAGATCAACTGGATCATCATTACAGACAATGTAGATGAGCCTGCTTATAAAGGCAAGGCTAAGAGACAACAGAGCACACAATGATGACATGTGGCTCAATGCGATCCAACGGTAGGTACGGATAGGTAGGAGAAATAGAAAAATATTCCACATGAGGTGGATCACCCACCGAAGGTGGAATGTAACAACAAGATCGCACCATAAAAGGTGGAAATTCTCCTACATACACACTCTCGATCTAACACGTCTCCCTAAGTGTCTCATATGCAAACTACAATGTTATGCATGTACCTAAGTAAACTTAAGTAAAGTGTAATTATATCCAAGATGGATAATTACACCAATAAGATTAAATACTGATTAGCATAACAAGTCTAAATGATATCCTAATTTAATTATGAAATTAAAATATTAATATTTCTTCATATTTATGATATTCTCGTGTTCATTCGATGTAGCTAATTGTTTTGTAACATTAAATATTTTTTTGGATAAAAACTTTCTTTCTCTTACTTTGATCATGATAGGAGGTATTTTATCCTTATACAATGATGCTACTCGAATTATTTGAAACTAGTGACATCCCCTAGGATTAGGCAAACCATTAATGTTAATGTTATTTGATGAATCTTTTTCCTCTAGCCATATTATAAGCTCGTCCTTTTTATATTGTGCCTGCATGGCCTAATATCAGTACCCTCAAAATTATGACAATTTATTCTTTTATCAAGATATATTGCTCTAGGGCTATCATGAATTACAATAACATTATTAAATTTGGTGGCTATAATACTTAGAATGTTTTCTCTCATGTTTCTTTCCTCTACTTGATAGTATATGATATTGCGTCTAAATAATTTTATTGGGAACATAAAAACAAAGGAGAGCTAAAGACTAACAAGTTCCACCCTTAAGATTTGTGAGATCATGCTTGAAGCAACCAAGACCAAAGAGACCACAAGATAGCACAATGATGAGAGAGATAAAACGTGACAAGAATAAACTTTATTCCTATCAAGATGCAAACGAGATCAACTAGATCATCATTACATATAATGTGGATGAGCCTACTTATAAAGGCAAGGCTAAGAGACAAGAGATCACACAATGATGACATGTGGCTCAATGAGATGCAAGGGTAGGTAGGGGTAGGTAGGAGAAACAAAAAATTATTCCACATGAGGTGGATCACCCACCGAAGGTGGAATGTAACAGCAAGATCATGCCATAAAAGGTGGAAATTCTCTTGCATACACACTCCCAATGTAGCACATCTCCCAAAGTGTCTCATATACAAACTACAATATTATGCATGTACCTAAGAAGACTTAAGTAAAGTGTAATTATATCCAAGATGAAAAATTACACCAACACCACCCCTTAAGTGCAACTTATGGGAATGCACTTAAGTCTACAAGTCAATTAAGCAATGGAAGATGGGTCATGGCTACATGGTCATGTTACGCACCCATATACAAATGCAAATGCATGCAAACTAATGCAATCTCTCATAAAGAAGAGAAAGAGGGAAAAACCCAATGGGAAAAAACCCTCCCCCAAAAGAGAGATGAAAACTACATAAGAGAACTCTCATAGAAGTATGTGAAGGACCAAACCCCATGTGAGGAAAAATTCCCCCCCATATGAGAGAAGAAGAGAAGCTAGGTAGCCCCCCCTAAATGTAGAATCTGCACCAATGGTAGAAGCTCGCAAATGAATGAAGAAACTTCTCCATGAATGTCAAACAATGTTCCTCCCCTTGGGAAGAAACAAAACCGGAGGTGTATCCATGAAGTCTACCCCCTTTAATTTAATATATCAATTTTTTTATTTTTTAAATTTATTTTTAATTTTTAATAAAAACTTTTATAATCAACCCCTCATTTTTAAAAAAAAAAAAATTTCTCGATAAAAATGAATAATAAAATTTGCAAAAAAAATATTGTTTTTTTAATATTTTTAACAAATTGTACCGTACAGCCTAATAGGCTGATTTTTTACTCCAGCCCCGAAAATCAATTTTCACGCAATATAGGCAAATTTTATAGTCAAAATTCATGCAAATGGCCACCCGGACACAATGGCGAGATTGGATTTGGTTTACGACGCCTCTAAAAGAAGATGCTCCTCAGATCTGCCTCTTGACCTCCTTAAAAATCTCTCGAAAAGCGATGCAAAGGTGCTCCAACCGCTCTGATACCATGTGAGATTACGCTTGAAGCAACCAAGATCAAAGAGACCACAAGATAGCACAATGACGAGAGAGATAACATGTGACAAGAATAAATTGTATTCTTGTCAAGATGCAAAAGAGATCAACTAGATCATCATTACAGACAATGTAGATGAGCTTGCTTATAAAGGCAAAGATAAGAGACAACAGAACACACAATGATGACATGTGGCTCAATGCGATCCAATGGTAGGTATGGATAGGTAGGAGAAATAGAAAAATATTCCACATGAGGTGGATCACCCACCGAAGGTGGAATGTAACAACAAGATCGCACCATAAAAGGTGGAAATTCTCCTACATACACAGTCTCGATGTAACACGTCTCCCTAAGTGTCTCATATGCAAACTACAATGTTATGCATGTACCTAAGTAAACTTAAGTAAAGTGTAATTATATCCAAGATGGATAATTACACCAATAAGATTAAATACTGATTAGCATAACAAGTCTAAATGATATCCTAATTTAATTATGAAATTAAAATATTAATATTTCTTCATATTTATGATATTCTCGTGTTCATTTGATGTAGCTAATTGTATTGTAACATTAAATATTTTGTTGGATAAAAAATTTCTTTCTCTTACTTTGATCATGATAGGAGGTATTTTATACTAGCATAATATCTAGATAATTAACGAAATAAATCACATTTTAATGATTAAGATTTTCGTACGAGATGACCATGCAATAACAAGTTTTTAAATCTATACAAGTTAAATTTGAAAAAATCATTTTAACATTTAATTTACTAACCAATCAAAAGTAAAGTATTATGTCACATTTATCGTTAGAGGAGTGAAAAAAAAACTATCATTATCTACCACACATGTAGTTTCAATAGTTTCTATAAAATAAAAGTTCTATAGAATTGACGTTGAATTGCTTTGAGAAATATATTTAATAAAAGTTAATAAACAATCAAACCAGAAATATTTATCAAATAGACTAACTATCCCTTTTTGATACCAACAACATGTATTGTATAAGAAAACCAACAACTATTGAATTATACATACAAGAGGCGTACACCACTATCTACTACACTTCATCTAATGATACCTTTAGCTCTAACCTAATATTTATTGTTCAAGCTGTGCTTTTATAAAACAAGCACTCACGTTTTATAGAGTAAATATTCTAACTCAATTCTTTCTCGTTTTATGTATATTTTTATTTCAATTTTCTTTGTCAATAGTATTATAATTCCATTAATTCAAGAAAAGAAAATTATTTTATTATACTACCGTTTTCTATTGTTTTTATTATTAGATCATTTTAGAAGACTTGCTAAGTATAACTGGCACAAATTCTCTTTATTTCTCCTCCAATAAATAATAATAGAATTTTTTACATACATTATCTTTATCAACTCATTGTGTAACATTACCAACACTTTCAAGTTATAGACCCACATAGTACATTTGTCATAGAAGTCAAGTACCCATTTACTCATCTCTCTCACTCGTGACAGAGAACAAAGCTTCCCACTTCTTTCTCTAAAATAGAGAAGAGATCACAGTCTTTCAAATTATAGGGAATGCTTTAGTATGGTAATCATAAACAAGCAGTCATTAACCAATTAACTCAAACATTAAAACCTTGATTTTAGAGTACTTCTATTTACATACAAATATTTAGGAATGTAAAACCTTTTGAACATATTTGTTAACTTTTTCCATCTAGATCAATCAATCCATCCATCTAGTTGTAGTAGTGTTGCTTAACCATTCAATATTACACTTGTTGCACTTCCACTTTATAGAGTCCCCATTAGTCCTAGGTTTTCCTCGTACCTTAGATGCAAATTGTTTTAAGGGTGATTCTAGATCAAAGGGAACCTTGGCCAATTTTTTTCAGGATTTCAGAAGGGTGGTTGAAATTTCCACTCCCAACAGAACTTGTTCCATTTCTACTTGCCCCAACTTCTTCTCTGTTAGGTTCATTAGATGATTCATTTTCTCATCAATCTCAACCTCATCATCCTCACTCAAGGTGTTAGAGCTCATTTTCATAGTGATAATGATGCTGCAACAAACAATGTTAAAAACAGAAACTCTAAAAATTTTCACGCAAACATTATTTTTTTAAAATATTAGAACTGTTAGTAAATCTTAAATTTTTGTTTGTTTGAAGTCGAATATTAATAATTAGCTTCATTATTAATGATGTTTATTATTAATATTCAACTTAAAGAAAACAATTTTTTTTTCAGTTTTGAAGTTTTTTTTTTCAAAATTATTTGTTTCTATTGGCTGCAATTTGGTTCTTGAATCAAAAACTATGACCTATTAACAATTTTTCTTTTAACAAATTTAGAATGGAAAATTCCTACCTTCAATCTTGCAGCAAGAATGAAGAAGCTTCATCTAATCCTCTTCCAAGCTTGTTGATCCAACTTGCAATCCACCATCTTGGTTTCCAAGCTAGAGAAAATCAGATGTTTTAAATTTTTTTGTGGTTGCAAAAGACTGAAATGAGACTAAATGTCTCTTTTATGAGATTTCTAGCATTTTAGGGTTATGTTTACCAAGGCATTGTTATGTTTTCTTATCTTTTAAACTCTTTATTTATTATCGCCATGAGAGACACTTGGGTGCTTCTTTCCCTATTGAGGGACGTCTAGGCGTCCAAGACATGTCCAAGCATCTCTTCTGAGAGAGACGTCTCTCTTGTACTCTTGGATGGAAGAAATGTCTCTTCTCTGCCTGAGAGACATGGCGGAGGTGGAGGTGCGGCGGAGAGACATTTTGGATGCGTCTCCCCATTCAAGAAATGTCCCTATCTCTAAAACTCAAGGATGCGTCCCTGTGGAACACTACACAAGACCATTTTCTCATGTAAGGACAAAATCGGGGTGAGTTTACAAATTGGATCAAGAGATGGATCGATTTTATAAATTTTTGAAAAGGTCGTAATGGGTCCACCATGAATAACAGATATGGGGTATATTGATATAAAGTGAAAATTGGGGCCTAGTGTATATCTAAGCTATAAGTAGGTGATGTTGCAATTGAGAGCTTAGAGGTTGGGGTATGTAGATAATTTAAAAAGTTGATGTAATTCTTCACTAACAAAATTTTCAAATTAATACTTTAGAGATGTTTGTTAACACCACCAAATTCATTTCTTTCTTTTGCTTTTGCCTTTTCATTTTCATCCACTGTATGTATCATTCTTTCACTACTGTAAATGTCAAGGCACCACAAGCTCCTGATAGTCTCTGCACTAGCCATCTATTTTACCACCCAAACTCTCACTTTCTGAAAGGTCCGACCTGGAAAATGGAAGTCATTAGAAAGTTTAACTAAATTAGAGTATTTCATAGGATTATCAGTTCCAACAACCAAGCTTACCAAAAATATCTGGAATTTTGCATAAACTATGGCACTCGTACAGTAGTAAACATTTTAAGTCCTCCAAGGAAGGATTCCTCTAGTTTATCTAATCCTGATAAGTCATTTCTAGAGTACTAAGTGTCCCAAAACCCAGAGTTAGGCTTGACAAGATCTTGCAACAGCAATGTGATATGTTTCTCAACTCAACTAGACAATTAATGTCCTTACATTGCTCTTATTAGGTTATGGATCCATCTAAGTCTAAATATTGGAGACTGTGTGATGCAGGAGCATAGCTGGCTTCCGACTAATTTAAATCTAGACACAAGCAAGAAAAAATGGTCTGAAGTTATTGTTGGTGGTTATGGTGGGTAACACCTTTAAAATTTCATCGACATAATAAGAATTGATTGATTGCAGCTAGTGAAGGATTTTCTTGGCATAGAGAAGTGGCAAGTTGGAATATTTAATGGTGGTGGTAGGATCCTAATGGTTAGTGATGATAGTTAAAAGAAAACAATTTGATGGTTGAGCCTAATGATGACCTCCCAGAATAAGAGTCCTCCATTTTATATAAAAAAGGATTGAGGCATTCAATGAGGAGAAAGTGGTTGGATGGAAAGTAAGGAAGTGCATGGAATTTATTAGGGGCATCAAAGGTTATAGAAAGAAAACGGAATGCATATGGACAAGAGGACAACGAAAAGATAAAACAAAGTTTTGAGGAAGAGAAGGTGTGGAAAGTTTTGGTTTTCATTTGGTGATTTCTGGTTGAGATTATTTTTAAGATTTATTTCGTGGTGGATGTAGAAAATTAAGGTCTTTATGTGTTGATTCTTGGTCGCAGTTGCTCTGGAGTTGCTTTTGTTTGGTGCTAGCAATTACCTGTCCACTTGGCACTACCTTCTAGCAGATAGCTTTGTTGTGTTGTTACTGTTTATTGCCTACGTAGGCCTTGGCGTTGTGTCATCATCTCTAGCGTTAAATCAGTGCTAGATTTTTATTTTTCATATGTGTTATCAGGAGGATATATCTATATGATTGACAAGAGAGAACCACATGAAATAAAATCTATCAAGCTTTATTGTCATGTAAACTGTGTAGTGCAGAAGATTTGTATTGATTCAAATGTCTAAGATATTTAGTCTGTTGTCACCATTGTTTTGATTAGAATGTGTTTCTTCAACAGTAATTGAGGTGTTTGAATATTGTAAGGCTAGCTAGATTGGCTACCCATTTTGGGTACCCCTTTCATAAATGTATCACTATGTGAGCTCCTCGAATCTAGTGGGAAGCATCTTTGAACCAGAATAATTGTATAATGAAATACTTATGAGCTTTGCATGTCTACAAATTTCTTTTGGCGGTTCTCTTAAACTCGAACATCCATCAAAATATGTACTAAAATTTCACACAGACATCACACCTCCAAGGCTATAGGGAAGACACGTAATATTTACAAACATCTAGTTGTAAATAAGTTAAATACAATGAGTTTCCCAATGTAGTAATGAGACAAATAAGATTGGAACAACAGGATATGTGCAATCACTGTAATGATGTAATTTTTTATAATTCACAAGGGAGCTCTTGCAAACCCCAACAATTATATACAAATCGGTGCTAGTAAGAGTGGTCAAATCTCCTGCAAAATAGAGAAAAGATCTAGATGGAAAATAAAAGAGCAAAACTTGCAAAGAAAATCAGAACAAAGAACTCATCAACCATTTTCATTATTAACAAATCTATATGATTACAAATGATATATAGATCACAAGAGCAGAAATTATGCATGAGATGCATGAAATTTTTGAAGATCAATAATTAGCTGCATGAAATGTTGAAATGGAACTGAAGTAGGCAGAGGAAGTTAAAAATCTATAACTCCTTTGCTAGCTTATGCATGAGCAAGAGTCTCTCCGTGAATTATGGAGATAACAGACTCCAAAGTTGCGCTAACACCCCCCCTTAAGCCTAACTAAGGAGAGATATGAGAAATATGGGTTTTGGCAATAAATCCTGATTAGGAACCCAATTACAAAGAAGAAAGGAGAAAACTCCTAACCATTATTCAAACTTAAGAAGAAAGTTGCAAACTGCAAAAGAATCCACACTGCAATAGGATTGTATCAAAATCATAGAAACCATTGCATGAGTACCTTTGGGATACTTTGAAAATGTAGTTGTACATATTCTATATTGCTCAAATGGATGAACAGACAAGTACACGGTCTCTGAATACAGAAACTAACCATCTGAAGACAGGAAGATATGGATCTGCAGAAATGTGCTTCAAGCTGAAGAACTACAAAGATGACCTCCGGTTGGGACGATGCCATTGTATATGCATTACTCAATAATGTCCTGCTAGAAAGAAACTCTGGAAGCACTCGGAGATGCGAGTCCGGAATCTCATGTAGTCAAGAACCCTGCTAGAAAGAATCTCTAGGAGCAAACAAAGTTGCAAAATTGGAATCTCATGTAGACAAGAATTTAGAACAAATGAACATTTTGGCTGTCAATTGGAGGAAGAGTACACATCAACATTAATCTTCTATTTTAGACAAGAGACTTATTGAAAGAAACCTATACTAAATGCATTAAGCAAAACCTCATATAAACTTTCTAAAAGGTTAATTTTTTAATAAAGTCCCAAATTTTCCAGATCTTCATCATGCAGTGCTTGCAAAGCATGTACAATTTTAAAGAATCAATATAGAAAGAAAATCAAGGAGCTTGCAAAAATGAGGGGAACAATATGCATGCATTTAGAAATAGAGATCTACGTTAGCTTCCATGATGATGCTAATCTTCAGAAATCTGCCTGCAAATAATCGTTAATGCTTCTTCTTCCTATCAAACTCGCTCTGATACCATGTAAAATTTTGCAGCTAATCCTGCAAAATAGAGAAAAGATCTAGCTGGAAAATAAAAGAGCAAAACTTGCAATGAAAATCAGAACAAAGAACTCATCAGCCATTTTCATTATTAACAAATCTGTATGATTACAAATGATATATAGATCACAGGAGCAAAAATTATGCATGCGATGCATGAAATTTCTGAAAATCAACAATTAACTGCATGAAATGTTGAAATGGATTTGAAGTAGGTAGAGGAAGTTAAAAATCTATAACTCCTTTGTTAGATTATGCATGAGCAAGAGTCTCTCTGTGAATTATAGAGATAACAGACTCCAAAGTTGCGCTAACACCCCCCCTTAAGCCTAACTAAGGAGAGATATGAGAAATATGGGTTTTGGCAATAAAGCCTAATTAGGAACCCAATTAGAAAGAAGAAAGGAGAAAACTCCTAACCATTATTCAAACTTAAGAAGAAAGCTGCAAATTGCAAATGAATCCACACTGCAATAGGATTGTATCAAAATCATAGAAACCACTACATGAGTACGTTTGGGATACTTTGAAAATGCAGTTGTACATATTCTGTATTGCTCAAATGGATGAACAAATAGGTACATGGTCTTTGAATACAAAAACTAATCATTTGAAGATAGTAAGATATGAATCTACAAAAATGTGCTTCAAGCTGAAGAACTGCAAAGATGACCTCTGGTTGGGATGATGCCATTGTATATCCATTGCTCAATAATGTCCTGCTAGAAAGAAACTCTGGAAGCACTCGAAGATGCGACTCTGGAATCTCATGTAGTCAGGAACCCTGCTAGAAAGAATCTCTAGGAGCAAACAAAGTTGCCACATTGGAATCTCATGTAGACAAGAATTTAGAACAAAAGAACATTTTGGCTGTCAATTGGAGGAAGAGTGCACAACAACATTAATCTTCTATTTTATATGAGATACTTATTGAAAGAAACCTATACTAAATGCATTAAGCAAAACCTCATATAAACTTTCTAAAAGTTTAATATTTTTATGAATTCCCAAATTTTCCAGATCTTCGTCATGGAGTGCTTGCAAAGCATGTACAATTTTAAAGAATCAATATAGAAAAAAAATAAAGGAGCATGCAAAAATGAGGGGAAGAATATGCATGCATTTAGAAATAGAGATCTACATCAGCTTCCATGATGATGCTAATCTTCAGAAGTCTCCCTGCAAATAATCGTTAATGCTTCTTCTTCCTAGCAAACTCGCTCTTATACCATGTAAAATTTTGCAACTAATCCTGCAAAATAGAGAAAAGATCTAGCTGGAAAACAAAAGAGCAAAACTTGCAAAGAAAATCAGAATGAAGAAATCATCAACCATTTTAATTATTAACAAATCTTTATCATTACAAATGATATATAGATCACAAGAGCAGAAATTATGCATGAGATGCATGAAATTTCTGAAGATCAATAATTAACTGCATGAAATGTTGAAATGGAACTGAAGTAGGCAGAGGAAGTTAAAAATCTATAACTCCTTTGTTAGCTTATGCATGAGCAAGTTTCTCTTCATGAATTACGAAGATAACAGACTCCAAAGTTGAGCTAACATTCACATCTGGCCAGCCATAACCTTACCAACATCCATTCAAAACTAATACCTTTAACGAATGCAAAAAGAACAACTTGGCGATTCCATGTATGTGGCTAACGTTCCACCTTAAAAATATTAGCACTTTTTAATATTGAAAATTCTCCAAGTTGAAATGTTAAATATCATATCATAAAACACTAAACTTGGTTGGGAAACTGGAATATTACAAGGAAGTAGGAAAACATCACAATTCAGAAGGAACAAATAAATCATGTTCACAACAACCTTAGGTGTACTAAAAAAGTGCTTTCCTCATAAGAAATATATCTCTAATGTTTGAGATTAAATATATTGGTGGATTTGCTAAATGCTGAGTAAAAAAAAATTAGCTCTTCAAACTTTTTGTGCACTTACTTTTCTAAGTTTCCGTTTCTCCCATAACAAATAGTCGTAGACGTGGTGCTCATGGCA
This sequence comes from Cryptomeria japonica, assembly GCF_030272615.1. Lineage (NCBI taxonomy): Eukaryota > Viridiplantae > Streptophyta > Pinopsida > Cupressales > Cupressaceae > Cryptomeria > Cryptomeria japonica. Next base: position 250,286,758 of record NC_081411.1, read on the forward strand.
TGAAACTTCTCTTTGGGTATTTGGAAGGAGCTCCTACTTCTAATGCAAACTTCTTTTACTAGGAAAGGAAGTTGTTGCAATTAAGATGCTCTGTCATACAGATTTAACAAAAATTATGATTAAACGAACCAACCGGAGTACATTTAATTGATAAAAGTTTTGTAGTTCAAAACTTGGGTTGAATAAATTAAACAAAGTGGTTAAGAAGCTCACACTCTTCCAAATAACTAACCGAATATGTACGCACGTCATTTTTGAAGGCCATAGGGAAATCGTACGGATTTGTAACTTGTGTTTCGATATGCAGTGCCAACTGGTCAAACAAGATAATGAATGCTTATCTTCTTATCTTTCCTTGTAATAAAGGATTCTTCTTGTAGGCATTCTATTTCTTCTCTCCTACATTCCACGCAACTTTCTTCCACTCGCCATCATAGATTAATGAGCATACGTCCAGGATTGTCTTCTTATCACTTGTCTTAAACTCCTAATAGAGAAAGAAAACCCTTGGCTCATTAGAAATGTACTACTACTTATTGACAGAAAAATATTCTCTAGATTGTATCCAATGAACTACTTGTTCATAATCTTTGACTTTATTCTTTCGCTGATGAAGATGAGCTCCAACAACTTCCCGAAATAGAGGACAACAACAGTATTTCTTTCCAGTGTGAGGTCTTTACTGCAATATGGAGCATGTCCCGTTTCCTAGCAGTTTTCCTAAACAAGATTCTTCATAAATGGCTATTCAGTCCTTAGGATGCACCAATATGTAAGTTATGTAGTATGTGGGAAATTTATTTATTGGTGCATCCTAGGGGCTGGATAGAAATTTCCAAATTCAAAAGGTTACATCAATAGAAAAAGAGATTAAATGTGAAGGTTTACAGACAACTACAAAAATAGAAAGATTAAATACGATAAATTTGAAAAGGTTCCATTCCATAGCCTTCTATCTCTTATGAGAGATTTCTTTCTCTTGATGTTAAAAGCAACCTGGGTTTCCCCTAAGGTTAAGACAACTTAACTTGCTACCCATGGTTAACCGTGCTTGATTTGGAGACCTATTGGGATGTGTGACCTCCGAGGAAGGCCCAACGCTTCAACTGTTTGAGCATCACCTAGATGCAATGAGTGTTAAGAGTACCATTCATTCTCATGAGAGATGGGTTTTTTTGAATTGCTACTCATGAAACAAGGCTCAATGAGTTTTCTAAAAAACTACACAATTCTTGATAGTAGTATCATAATTTGACTTGCTGTGGAAAACATATCCTACTTAAAAAAGTTTAAGTTTATTCACAACAACATATATGTAAATTTTCTATGAGGACATGTTATTAGTTAAGTTCTTTCGAAGGAAACAAGGATTATGGTCTAGAATGGTTCTTTTCATTACCCCATGGGTCTTTTCATGTGTCATTGCAGTGTTCATGTGTGTAAGGTTTAAATAGAGAAAAATAAAATATTATACATAATTTGGATCAAGTGCATTGGTTCTAGGTTTTCAAAATTATGATGTTCAACCTATGGAAGCTAGAGAAAAGACTCAATCTCTTTTGGATATTGGAGCATAATCTCAAAGTATACTAGATACGGGCCCTTGCTTGGTATTTATATTTTTTAATTATGTTAACCTCATAATAATACTTAAAATGTCAACCAACCTCATTGATGTTAGAGATGAATCTCAATATCCTTCCTAGTCGTATGCATATGTGAATTTAATTAAATAGGTTAAGGTAAATTTCATAAGAATATAATTAGTAATGGATGGATGGTCTAACGAAATGCTATCCAAGTGTGTATCCTAACATCTAGATCTAAGTTATATCACTCAAAATTAACCAAATAATGGAATAATTTTAAGTACAATATAAATTGAATAGACAAATTGATTTATTTCATTCATTCATGGTAATTGCACCAAGATACTAAGCATTTTAATAAGTTATTGAATCCTTGAAATATTTTTATACTGAAAGGTCTTATAATCCAATATATTATGCTTCAATAAGAATTAATTTCTAGTTTAGTTAGTCACAAACTATTTTTGCAACATGAATTGTACTGCCAATCTTTATCCTTTGCCTACACTGCATGCAATGCATAGCTAGTCCTCGTTAATGCACCATCAAGCTTTCAATCTAAGCTTTAGGGTTCACAATTGAAACATGTCTTCTACCTAGATCTAATTCTACTTTAACTCTCAGTTCAAGCCATATCCTTTCCCTTTCAATTTTTTTTCTTTGTTGAGTCTTTTATATAGGCAACCATTAACACAATCCATAGAAGAAAGGGACTAACAATCTCAATGTGGAAAAAGGATGATCTTATCATGTGTTTCTTAATTTATATATTTCCATCATTCCTAGGCATTACAAAGCATATGCTCCGATAAAACAAAACAGAACAATGGATCTGGGCACTCCTCGACTCTCAGTTATATCTTCCTAGCGCCCCCAACATCTTGTTACTTCTTTTAGCAGTGTTTTGTATTTCGCTCAACCGTTTAACGGCAAAATTCTTTCAAGTGTATAATAGAAATTTTCGATAACATTTGCTTTAACAACTAACGTAAAACCGTATGCGGGTTTAGGAAGATGTCAATTATATATTCTATAAACAAAATTTAAGTTTTAAATTTACCTATCGACGCATCCATTGATCATTTATGCCTTTTGGCGTTTCAAATACTAGTAAGAACTCTTTAAATACGGACCCTCTAAGACTGATCATCGCAATGTATTAAATCATATCAGTTTTATATTTTGTATTACCTTTGCTGAATTTTCTATCCTCTCAGTTTTATTTAGTTTTTTTTCCCTAATTTCGGTGTCAATGGAAGGCAAGGTGATTTTAAGCAGTTCCGACGGTCAAGTATTCGAAGTAGAGATGAAAGTGGCCATGATATCGCAAACCTTAAGTAATATGTTAAAGGATACAGAGGATACAGGTAGTGAGACAGCCCCCATCAAATTGGCAAATGTTTCCAGTAGAATTTTTAATCTTATTATCGAATACGGCAAATACCATGTTGAAGCCCAAAAGTCGGATACAAGCGGACCAACTGCGGATTTGAAGAAACGGGTTAGGGAGTTGGTAGCTGATGGTAAAGACACTCTCTTCCAGTTGATGATCGTATGTTTCATTGTTTTACTGGTTCTCATGAAAAACAAAAAGCATTGCTCTCTTAAACCTTAGCTGCGTTATTTGCTGCTTTTTTCTCCTCACATGATTTATTCAAAAATTGTTCTGTGCAGGCAGCAAATTTCCTTCACATTCAGAGTCTTCTTGATTTATCATACCAGATTGTGGCTGAGGACATTGAAGCATGTAAAGGCCAACAAATGATTCGCCAAAAAATATAACATAGAAAATGACTATAGTCCTGAAGAGGAGGAAGAGGTTTTAAAGCTGCATAATATATTTGAATGATAGTTTCGAGTTTGATACACTTTTTTGAGTTTTCAAATTTTGGATTTTGAATCATATATTTAGTATTAAAACCAACTAAAATGATTCTTGATTTTGAACCGGAATATAATACAAATCTTATAGTATTTATCCGTTTTATTAATATTATTTATCATTTTTTTATATTTTATATTTCAAAATATTTGTCAGTCATGTGTTTATATATTCATTTTTGTAAAATATGTCAGGCATAAATAAATTACGTTCAAAAGCTAGAAATATTATAAAAAATATTGATGAAATTCGAAAATATTTCATTTTAAAAAGAAATAATTTGTATTGGTATTTGTTTAGTTTGATTGTTATATTTGCACATGTGTAAATCTTAATAGTTTTTTTCGACACGCATATGCACTCAGAATTCTGCTTATAATAATAGAGAAGCTATTTTTAGTTCACAAAATATTTTGGTATTGGTGATAGATTTGGATGGTATTAGATGTGCATTAGCTTTAGTCTTGGGATTTGGCATCAATAGTTCTAATGCTACTACTTATTTTCCATCTACTTCTAAACCCTCCTAAAATTTTAATGCACCTTTTCGATCTAAACTCGCTTCTAGAATTAATTTTAATGTCACAAGCAAAGTCTAAGGTCCTCGTGCTTCATGAATAACCTCATACTTTAACTCAATAAATAAACATCTCGTTACAAATGAGTTGCTTATTTCCATGTGTCTTGCCGTTTTTGTGTGAGCCCTACAGTTGATTTTCCAATCTGAGGAGGTTGTTCATTCATCATTAGACTAAAATGTATTCTTGCATGGTTTTTGCCACTTGCAAGAACCAAGCATTGTGATATTTAGTCTCATTTGAACCAACCATTGATCTTCAACATCATGATCTTATCATGTTGATAGTGTACATCGGCACTAAAATTGTGAGGTCTTTTTATATGGAATTGCATCTTCCTTCATCTGGTGATGTCTTGTATTTCATAGGACCATCTCTATTCCATCATTTTCTCATTATCTCTTATTAACGCATACTATTTTGTATACATAACGAACTTCACCTTTTGCAGAAATCAACCATATTATCATTCCTTAGAAAAATTGTACACATTTTTCTTCAGATTATTTAAAATCTTATCTGTTATGTGCATCTTATTGATATCCCCGTCATGACCTTTTGATCATGAAATCTCATAGATCCATCCTAGCAAATCTAAAGGTGATAAAATAACCAAAAATATTATAAAAATTTGACACCACGCATTGTACAGTCCAATTATTGCCATGTCACTTGTACTTTGAGTTGGCGATTGCATCAACCCCATACAAATGCAATAAAGCATGATTCTAGAGATTATTCTGTGCTAATTAATAATCATTATACAATGATGCTACTCGAACTATTTGAAACTAGTGACATCCCCTAGGATTAGGCAAACCATTAATGTTAATGTTATTTGATGAATCTTTTTCCTCTAGCCATATTAAAACCTCGTCCTTTTTATATTGTGCCTGCATGGCCTAATATCAGTACCCTCAAAATTATGACAATTTATTCTTTTATCAAGATATATTGCTCTAGGGCTATCATGAATTACAATAACATTATTAAATTTGGTGGCTATAATACTTACAATGTTTCCTTCCTCTACTTGATTATATATGATATTGTGTCTAAATAATTTTATTGGGAACATAAAAACAAAGGAGAGCTAAAGACTAACAAGTTCCACCCTTAAGATTTGTGAGATCATGCTTGAAGCAACCAAGACCAAAGAGACCACAAGATAGCACAATGATGAGAGAGATAAAACGTGACAAGAATAAACTTTATTCCTATCAAGATGCAAACGAGATCAACTAGATCATCATTACATATAATGTGGATGAGCCTACTTAGAAAGGCAAGGCTAAGAGACAAGAGATCACACAATGATGACATTTGGCTCAATGAGATGCAAGGGTAGGTAGGGGTAGGTAGGAGAAACAAAAAATTATTCCACATGAGGTGGATCACCCACCGAAGGTGGAATGTAACAGCAAGATCATGCCATAAAAGGTGGAAATTCTCTTGCATACACACTCCCAATGTAGCACATCTCCCAAAGTGTCTCATATAGAAACTGCATTGTTATGCATGTACCTAAGAAGACTTAAGTAAAGTGTAATTATATCCAAGATGAAAAATTACACCAACACCACCCCTTAAATGCAACTAATGGGAATGCACTTAAGTCTACAAGGCAATTAAGCAATGGAAGATGTGTCCTGGCTACATGGTCATGTTATGTACCCATATACAAATGCAAATGCATGCAAACCAATGCAATCTCTCATAAAGAAGAGAAAGAGGGAGAAACCCAATGGGAAAAAACCCTGCCCCAAAAGAGAGATGAAAACTACATAAGAGAACTCTCATAGAAGTATGTGAAGGACCAAACCCCATGTGAGGAAAAATTCCCCCCCATATGAGAGAAGAAGAGAAGCTAGGTAGCCCCCCCTAAATGTAGAATCTGCACCAATGGTAGAAGCTCACAAATGAATGAAGAAACTTCTCCATGAACGTCGAACAACGTTCCTCCCCTTGGGATGAAACAAAACCGGAGGTGTATCCATGAAGTCTACCCCCTTTAATTTAATATATCAATTTTTTTATATTTTAAATTTATTTTTAATTTTTAATAAAAACTTTTACAATCAACCCCTCATTTTTTTAAAAAAAAAATTTTCTCGGTAAAAATGAATAATAAAATTTGCAAAAAAAAATATTGTTTTTTTAATATTTTTAACAAATCGTACCGTACAGCCGAATAGGCTGATTTTTTCCTCCAGCCCTAAAAATCAATTTTCACCCAATATAGGCAAATTTTAGAGTCAAAATTCATGCAAATGGCCACCCGAACACAATGCCAAGGTCGGATTTGGTTTATGACGCCTCTAAAATAAGATGCTCCTCAGATCTGCCTCTTGACCTCCTTAAAAATCTCTCGAAAGGCGATGCAAAGGTGCTCCAACCGCTCCGATACCATGTGAGATTACGCTTGAAGCAACCAAGATCAAAGAGACCACAAGATAGGACAATGACGAGAGAGATAAAATGTGACAAGAATAAATTGTATTCCTGTCAAGATGCAAAAGAGATCAACTGGATCATCATTACAGACAATGTAGATGAGCCTGCTTATAAAGCCAAGGCTAAGAGACAATAGAGCACACAATGATGACATGTGGCTCAATGCAATCCAACGGTAGGTACAGATAGGTAGGATAAATAGAAAAATATTCCACATGAGGTGGATCACCCACCGAAGGTGGAATGTAACAACAAGATCGCACCATAAAAGGTGGAAATTCTCCTACATACACACTCTCGATCTAACACGTCTCCCTAAGTGTCTCATATGCAAACTACAATGTTATGCATGTACCTAAGTAAACTTAAGTAAAGTGTAATTATATCCAAGATGGATAATTACACCAATAAGATTAAATACTGATTAGCATAACTAGTCTAAATGATATCCTAATTTAATTATGAAATTAAAATATTAATATTTCTTCATATTTATGATATTCTCGTGTTCATTTGATGTAGCTAATTGTTTTGTAACATTAAAAAATTTGTTGGATAAAAACTTTCTTTCTCTTACTTTGATCATGATAGGAGGTATTTTATACTAGCATAATATCTAGATAATTAACGAAATAAATCACATTTTAATGATTAAGATTTTCGTACGAGATGACCATGCAATAACAAGTTTTTAAATCTATACAAGTTAAATTTGAAAAAAACATTTTAACATTTAATTTACTAACCAATCAAAAGTAAAGTATTATGTCACATTTATCGTTAGAGGAGTGAAAAAAAAACTATCATTATCTACCACACATGTAGTTTCAATAGTTTCTATAAAATAAAAGTTCTATAGAATTGGCATTGAATTGCTTTGAGAAATATATTTAATAAAAGTTAATAAACAATCAAACCAGAAATATTTATGAAATAGACTAACCATCCCTTTTTGATACCAACAACATGTATTGTATAAGGAAACCAACAACTATTCAATTATACATACAAGAGGCGTACTCCACTATGTACTACAATTCATCTAATGATACCTTTAGCTCTAACCTAATATTTATTGTTCAAGCTGTGCTTTTATAAAACAAGCACTCACATTTTATAGAGTAAATATTCTAACTCAATTCTTTCTCGTTTTATGTATATTTTTATTTGAATTTTCTTTGTCAATAGTATTATAATTCCATTAATTCAAGAAAAGAAAATTATTATATTATACTACCATTTTCTATTGTTTTTATTATTAGATCGTTTTAGAAGACTTGCTAAGTATAACTGGCAAAAATTCTCTTTATCTCTCCTCCAATAAATAATAATAGAATTTTTTACATACATTATCTTTATCAACTCATTGTGTAACATTACCAACACTTTCAACTTATAGACCCACATAGTACATTTGTCATAGAAGTCAAGTACCCATTTACTCATCTCTCTCACTCGTGATGGATAACAAAGCTTCCCATTTCTTTCTCTAAAATAGAGAAGAGATCACAGTCTTTCAAATTACAAGGAATGCTTTAGTATGGTAATCATAAACAAGCAGTCATTAACCAATTAACTCAAACATTAAAACCTTGATTTTAGAGTACTTCTATTTACATACAAATATTTAGGAATGTAAAACCTTTTGAACATATTTGTTAACTTTTTCCATCTAGATCAATCAATCCATCCATCTAGTTGTAGTAGTGCTCCTTAACCATTCAATATTACAATTGTTGCACTTCCACTTTATCGAGTCCCCATTTGTCCTAGGTTTTCCTCGTACCTTAGATGCAAATTGTTTTAAGGGTGATTCTAGATCAAAGGGAACCTTGGCCAATTTTTTTTCAGGATTTCAGAAGGGCGGTTGAAATTTCCACTCCCAACAGAAGTTGTTCCATTTTTACTTGCCGCAACTTCTTCTCTGTTAGGTTCATTAGATGATTCATTTTCTGTATCAATCTCAACCTCATCATCCTCACTCAAGGTGTTAGAGCTCATTTTCATAGTGATAATGATGCTGCAACAAACAATGTTAAAAACAGAAACTCTAAAAATTTTGACGCAAACATTATTTTTTTTAAATATTAGAACTGTTAGTAAATCTTAAATTTTTGCTTGTTTGAAGTCGAATATTAATAATTAGCTTCATTATTAATGACGTTTATTATTAATATTCAACTTCAAGAAAACAATTTTTTTTTAGTTTCGAAGTTTTTTTTTTCAAAATTATTTGTTTCTAATGGCTGCAATTTGGTTCTTGAATCAGAAACTATGACCTATTAACAATTTTTCTTTTAACAAATTTAGAATGGAAAATTCCTACCTTCAATCTTGCAGCAAGAATGAAGAAGCTTCATCTAATCCTCGTCCAAGCTTGTTGATCCAACTTGCAATTTACCTTCTTAGTTTCCAAGCTAGAGAAAATCAAATGCTTTAAATTTTATTGTGGTTGAAAAAGACTGAAATGAGACTAAATGTCTCTTTTATGAGATTTCTACCATTTTAGGGTTATGTTTACCAAGGCATTGTTATGTTTTCTTATCTTTTAAACTCTTTATTTATTATCGCCATGAGAGATAATTGGGTGCTTCTTTCCCTGTTGAGGGACGTCTAGGCGTCCAAGACCTGTCCAAGCATCTCTTCTGAGAGAGACGTCTCTCTCACACTCTTGGATGGAAGAAACGTCTCTTCTCTACCTGAGAGACGTGGCGGAGGTGGAGGTGCGGCGGAGAGACATTTTGGATGCGTCTCCCCATTCAAGAAATGTCAATATCTCTAAAACTCAAGGATGCGTCCCTGTGGAACACTACACAAGACCATTTTCTCATGTAAGGACAAAATCGGGGTGAGTTTACAAATTGGATCAAGAGATGGATCGATTTTATAAATTTTTGAAAAGGTCATAATAGGTCCACCATGAATAACAGATATGGGGTATATTGATATAAAGTGAAAATTGGGGCCTAGTGTATATCTAAGCTATAAGTAGGTGATGTTGCAATTGAGAGCTTAGAGGTTGGGGTATCTAGATAATTTAAAAAGTTGATGTAATTCTTCACTAACAAAATTTTCAAGTTAATACTTTAGAGATATTTGTTAACACCACCAAATTCATTTCTTGCTTTTGCTTTTGCCTTTTCATTTTCATCCACTGTATGTATCATTCTTCCACTACTGTAAATGTCAAGGCACTACAAGCTCCTCATAGTCTCTGCCCTAGCCATCTATTTTACCACCCAAACTCTCACATTATGAAAGGTCCGACCTGGAAAATGGAAGTCATTAGAAAGTTTAACTAAATTAGAGTATTTCATAGGATTATCAGTTCCAACAACCAAGCTTACCAAAAATATCTAGAAGTTTGCATAAACTATGGCACTCGTACAGTAGTAAACGTTTTAAATGCTCCGAGGAAGGATTCATCTAGTTTATCTAATCCTGATAAGTCATTTCTAGAGTACTAAGTGTCCCAAAACCCAGAGTTAGGCTTGACAAGATCTTGCAACAGCAATGTGATATGTTTCTCAACTCAACTAGACAATTAATGTCCTTACATTGCTCTTATTAGGTTATGGATGCATCTAAGTCTAAATATTGGAGAATGTGTGATGCAGGAGCATAGCTGGCTTCCGACTAATTTAAATCTAAACACAAGCAGGAAAAAATGGTCTGAAGTTATTATTGGTGGTTATGGTGGGTAACACCTTTAAAATTTCATCGACATAATAAGAATTGATTGATTGCAGCTAGTGAAGGATTTTCTTGGCATAGAGTAGTGGCAAGTTGGAATATTTAATGGTGGTGGTAGGATCCTAATGGTTAGTGATGATAGTTAAAAGAAAACAATTTGATGGTTGAGCCTAATGATGACCTCCTAGAATAAGAGTCCTCCATTCTATATAAAAAAGGATAGAGGCATTCAATGAGGAGAAAGTGGTTGGATGGAAAGTAAGGAAGTGCATGGAATTTATTAGGGGCATCAAAGGGTATAGAAAGAAAAAGGAATGCATATGGACAAGAGGACAACGAAAAGATAAAACAAAGTTTTGAGGAAGAGAAGGTGTGGAAAGTTTTGGTTTTCATTTGGTGATTTCTGGTTGAGATTATTTTTAAGATTTATTTCGTGGTGGATGTAGAAAATTAAGGTCTTTATGTGTTGATTCTTGGTCGCAGTTGCTCTAGAGTTGCTTTTGTTTGGTGCTAGCAATTAGCTGTCCACTTGGCACTACCTTCTAGCAGATAGCTTTGTTGTGTTGTTACTGTTTATTGCCTACGTAGGCCTTGGCGTTGTGTCATCATCTCTAGCATTAAATAAGTGCTAGATTTTTATTTTTCATATGTGTTATCAAGAGGATATATCTATATATGATTAGAGTTTCATCCAGTTCTTTGTGATTGACAAGAGAGAACCACATGAAATAAAATCTATCAAGCTTTATTGTCATGTAAACTGTGTAGTGCAGAAGATTTGTATTGATTCAAATGTCTAAGAGATTTAGTCTTTTGTCACCATTGTTTGTATTAGAATGTGTTTCTTCAACAGTAATTGAGGTGTTTGAATATTGTAAGGCTACCTAGATTGGCTACCCATTTTGGGTACCCATTTCATGAATGTATCACTATGTGAGCTCCTCGAATCTAGTGGGAAGCATCTTTGAACCAGAATAATTGTATAATGAAATACTTATGAGCTTTGCATGTCTGCAAATTTCTTCTGGCAGTTCTCTTAGACTCGAACATCCATCAAAATATGTACAGCAATTTCACACAAACATCACACCTCCAAGGCTATAGGGAAGACACGTAAAACTCATACATCCATCTAGTTGTAAATAAGTTAAATACAATGAGTTTCCCAATGTAGCAATGAGACAAATAATATTGGAACAACAGGATATGTGCAATCGCTGTAATGATGTAATTTTTTATAATTCACAAGGGACCTCTTGCAAACCCCAATAATTATATACAAATCGGTGCTAGTAAGAGTGGTCAAATCTCCAAGTCTTGCTGGTAAATGATCCAAATTGGGATAGCTTCTATAATCCAACTACTAAAAGATCATACCTTGAGAAGCAACTATGGACATTCTACTAGGCCTTCACTATAAAATTTTGCAGCTAATCCTGCAAAATAGAGAAAAGATCTAGCTGGAAAATAAAAGAGCAAAACTTGCAAAGAAAATCAGAACAAAGAACTCATCAACCATTTTCATTATTAACAAATCTATATGATTACAAATGATATATAGATCACAAGAGTAGAAATTATGCATGAGATGCATGAAATTTCTGAAGATCAATAATTAACTGCATGAAATGTTGAACTGGAACTGAAGTAGGCAGAGGAAGTTAAAAATCTATAACTCCTTTGTTAGCTTATGCATGATCAAGAGTCTCTCCATGAATTACGGAGATAACAGACTCCAAAGTTGCGCTAACACCCCCCCTTAAGCCTTACTAAGGAGAGATATGAGAAATATGGGTTTTGGCAATAAATCCTGATTAGGAACCCAGTTACAAAGAAGAAAGGAGAAAACTCCTAACCATTATTCAAACTTAAGAAGAAAGTGGCAAACTGCAAAAGAATCCACACTGCAATAGGATTGTATCAAAATCATAGAAACCATTGCATGAGTACCTTTGGGATACTTTGAAAATGCAGTTGTACATATTCTGTATTGCTCAAATGGATGAACAGACAGGTACACGGTCTCTGAATACAGAAACTAACCATCTGAAGACAGGAAGATATGGATCTACAGAAATGTGCTTCAAGCTGAAGAACAACAAAGATGACCTCTGGTTGGGATGATGCCATTGTATATGCATTGCTCAATAATGTCCTACTAGAAAGAAACTCTGGAAGCACTCGGAGATGCGACTCTGGAATCTCATGTAGTCAGGAACCCTGCTAGAAAGAATCTCTAGGAGCAAACAAAGTTGCAACATTGGAATCTCATGTAGACAAGAATTTAGAACAAATCAACATTTTCACTGTCAATTGGAGGAAGAGTACACAGCAACATTAATCTTCTATTTTATACGAGAGACTTATTGAAAGAAACCTATACAAAATGCATTAAGCAAAACCTCATATAAACTTTCTAAAAGTTTAATTTTTTAATAAAGTCCCAAATTTTCCAGATGTTCGTCATGCAGTGCTTGCAAAGCACGTACAATTTTAAAGAATCAATATAGAAAGAAAATCAAGGAGCATGCAAAAATGAGGGGAACAATATGCATGCATTTAGAAATAGAGATCTACGTTAGCTTCCATGATGATGCTAATCTTCATAAATCTGCCTGCAAATAATCATTAATGCTTCTTCTTCCTAGCAAACTCGCTCTGATACCATGTAAAATTTTGCAGCAAATCCTGCAAAATAGAGAAAAGATCTAGCTGGAAAATAAAAGAGCAAAACTTGCAAAGAAAATCAGTACAAAGAACTCATTAGCCATTTTCATTATTAACAAATCTGTATGATTACAAATGATATATAGATCACAAGAGCAAAAATTATGCATGAGATGCATGAAATTTCTGAAAATCAACAATTAACTGCATAAAATGTTGAAATGGATTTGAAGTAGGTAGAGGAAGTTAAAAATCTATAACTCCTTTGTTAGCTTATGTATGAGCAAGAGTCTCTCTGTGAATTACAGAGATAACAGACTCCAAAGTTGCGCTAACACCCCCCCTTAAGCCTAACTAAGGAGAGATATGAGAAATATGGGTTTTGGCAATAAAGCCTAATTAGGAACCCAATTACAAAGAAGAAAGGAGAAAACTCCTAACCATTATTCAAACTTAAGAAGAAAGATGCAAATTGCAAATGAATCCACACTGCAATAGGATTGTATCAAAATCATAGAAACCACAACATTAGTACGTTTGGGATACTTTGAAAATGCAGCTGTACATATTTTGTATTGCTCAAATGGATGAACAAATAGGTACACGGTCTCTGAATACAGAAACTAACCATCTGAAGATAGTAAGATATGAATCTGCAGAAATGTGCTTCAAGCTGAAGAACTGCAAAGATGACCTCTGGTTGGGATGATGCCATTGTATATCCATTGCTCAATAATGTCCTGCTAGAAAGAAACTCTGGAAGCACTCGAAGATGCGACTCTGGAATCTCATGTAGTCAGGAACCCTGCTAGAAAGAATCTCTAGGAGCAAACAAAGTTGCCACATTGGAATCTCATGTAGACAAGAATTTAGAACAAAAGAACATTTTGGCTATCAATTGGAGGAAGAGTGCACAGCAACATTAATCTTCTATTTTATATGAGAAACTTATTGAAAGAAACCTATACTAAATGCATTAAGAAAAACCTCATATAAACTTTCTAAAAGTTTTATATTTTTATGAAGTCCCAAATTTTCCAGATCTTCGTCATGGAGTGCTTGCAAAGCATGTACAATTTTAAAGAATCAATATAGAAAAAAAATAAAGGAGCATGCAAAAATGAGGGGAAGAATATGCATACATTTAGAAATAGAGATCTACATCAGCTTCAATGATGGTGCTAATCTTCAAAAATTTGCCTACAAATAATCGTTAATGCTTCTTCTTCCTAGCAAACTTGCTCTTATACCATGTAAAATTTTGCAACTAATCCTGCAAAATGGAGAAAAGATCTAGCTGGAAAACAAAAGAGCAAAACTTGCAAAGAAAATCATAACAAAGAAATCATCAACCATTTTCATTATTAACAAGTCTGTATGATTACAAATGATATATAGATCACAAGAGCAGAAATTATGCATGAGATGCATGAAATTTCTGAAGATCAACAATTAACTGCATGAAATGTTGAAATGGAATTGAAGTAGGCAGAGGAAGTTAAAAATCTATAACTCCTTTGTTAGCTTATGCATGAGCAAGAGTCTCTCCGTGAATTACGAAGATAATAGACTCCAAAGTTGAGCTAACATTCACATCTGGCCAGCCATAACCTTACCAACATCCATTCAAAACAAATACCTTTAACGAATGCAAAAACAACAACTTGGTGATTCCATGTATGTGGCTAATGTTCCACCTTAAAAAGATTAGCACTTTTTAACATTGAAGATTCTCCAAGTTGAAATGTTAAATATCATATCATAAAACACTAAACTTGGTTGGGAAACTGGAATATTACAAGGAAGTAGGAAAACATCACAATTGAGAAGGAACCTTAGGTGTACTAAAAAAGTGTTTTCCTCATAAGAAATATATCTCTAATGTTTGAGATTAAATATATTGGTGGATTTGCTAAATGCTGAGTAAAAAAAAATTAGCTCTTCAAACTTTTTGTGCACTTACTTTTCTAAGTTTCCGTTTCTTCCATAACAAATAGTCGTAGACGTGGTGCTCATGGCATGAAAATTCTCTTCGGGTATTTGGAAGGAGCTCCTACTTCTAATGCAAACTTCTTTTACTAGGAAAGGAAGTTGTTGCAATTCAGATGCTCTGTCATACAAATTTAACAAAAATTATGATTAAACGAACCAACCAGAGTACATTTAATTGATAAAGGTTTTGTAGTTCAAAACTTGGGTTGAATAAATTAAACGAAGTGGTTAAGAAGCTCACACTCTTCCAAATAACTAACCGAATATGCACGCACCTCATTTTTCAAGGCCATAGGGAAATCGTACGGATTTGTAACTTGTGTTTCGATATGCAGTGCCAACTAGTCAAACAAGATAATGAATGCTTATCTTCTTATCTTTTCTTCTAATAAAGGATTCTTCTTGTAGGCATTCTATTTCTTCTCTCCTACATTCCACGCAACTTTCTTCCACTCGCCATCATAGATTAATGAGGATACGTCCAGGATTGTCTTCTTATCACTTGTCTTAAACTCCTAATAGAGAAAGAAAACCCTTGGCTCATTAGAAATGTACTACTACTTATTGACAAAAAAATATTCTCTAGATTGTATCCAATGAACTACTTGTTCATGATCTTTGACTTTATTCTTTCGCTGATGAAGATGAGCTCCAACAACTTCCCAAAATAGAGGACAACAACTGTATTTCTTTCCACAGTGTGAGGTCTTTACTGCAATATGGAGCATGTCCCGTTTCCTAGCAGTTTTCCTAAACAAGATTCTTCATAAATGGCTATTCAGCCTTTAGGAGGCACCAATATGTAAGTTATGTAGTATGTGGGAAATTTATTTATTGGCGCATCCTAGGGGCTAGATAGAAATTTCCAAATTCAAAAGGTTAAATCAATAGAAAAAGAGATTAAATGTGAAGGTTTACAGACGACTACAAAATTAGAAAGATTAAATGCGATAAATTTGAAAAGGTTCCATTCCATAGCCTTCTATCACTTATGAGAGATATCTTTCTCTTGATGTTAAAAGCAACCTGGGTTTACCCCAAGGTTAAGACAACTTAGCTTGCTACCCATGGTTAACTGTGCTTGATTTGGAGTCCTATTGGGATGTGTAACCTCCGACGAAGGCCCAATGCTTCAACTGTTTGAGCATCACCTAGATGCAATGAGTATTAAGAGTACCATTCATTCTCATGAGAGATGGGTTTTTTTGAATTGCTACTCATGAAACAAGGCTCAATGAGTTTTCTAAAAAACTACACAATTCTTGATAGTAGTATCATAATTTGACTTGCTGTGGAAAACATCTCCTACTTAAAAAGGTTTAAGTTTATTCACAACAACATATATGTAAATTTTCTATGAGGACATGTTATTAGTTAAGTTCTTTCGAAGGAAACAAGGATTATGGTCTAGAATGGTTCTTTTCATTACCCCATGGGTCTTTTCATGTGTCATTGCAGTGTTCATGTGTGTAAGGTTTAAATAGAGAAAAATAAAATATTATACATAATTTGGATCAAGTGCATTGGTTCTAGGTATTCAAAATTATGATGTTCAACCTATGGAAGCTAGAGAAAAGACTCAATCTCTTTTGGATATTGGAGCATAATCTCAAAGTATACTAGATAGGGGGCCTTGCTTGGTATTTATATTTTTTAATAATGTTAACCTCATATTAATACTTAAAATGTCAACCAACCTCATTGATGTTAGAGATGAATCTCAATATCCTTCCTAGTCGTATGCATATGTGAATTTAATTAAATAGGTTAAGGTAAATTTCATAAGAATATAATTAGTAATGGATGGATGGTCTAACGAAATGCTATCCAAGTGTGTATCCTAACATCTAGATCTAAGTTATATCACTCAAAATTAACCAAATAATGGAATAATTTTAAGTACAATATAAATTGAATAGACAAATTGATTTATTTCATTCATTCATGGTAATTGCACCAAGATACTAAGCATTTTAATAAGGTATTGAATCCTTGAAATATTTTTATACTGAAAGGTCTTATAATCCAATATATTATGCTTCAATAAGAATTAATTTCTAGTTTAGTTAGTCACAAACTATTTTTGCAACATGAATTGTACTACCAATCTTTATCCTTTGCCTACACTGCATGCAATGCATAGCTAGTCCTCGTTAATGCACCATCAAGCTTTCAATCTAAGCTTTAGGGTTCACAATTGAAACATGTCTTCTACCTAGATCTAATTCTACTTTAACTCTCAGTTCAAGCCATATCCTTTCCCTTTCAATTTTTTTTCTTTGTTGAGTCTTTTATATAGGCAACCATTAACACAATCCATAGAAGAAAGGGACTAACAATCTCAATGTGGAAAAAGGATGATCTTATCATGTGTTTCTTAATTTATATATTTCCATCATTCCTAGGCATTACAAAGCATATACTCCGATAAAACAAAACAGAACAATGGATCTGGGCACTCCTCGACTCTCAGTTATATCTTCCTAGCGCCCCCAACATCTTGTTACTTCTTTTAGCAGTGTTTTGTATTTCGCTCAACCGTTTAACGGCAAAATTCTTTCAAGTGTATAATAGAAATTTTCGATAACATTTGCTTTAACAACTAACGTAAAACCGTATGCGGGTTTAGGAAGATGTCAATTATATATTCTATAAACAAAATTTAAGTTTTAAATTTACCTATCGACGCATCCATTGATCATTTATGCCTTTTGGCGTTTCAAATACTAGTAAGAACTCTTTAAATACGGACCCTCTAAGACTTATCATCGCAATGTATTAAATCATATCAGTTTTATATTTTGTATTACCTTTGCTGAATTTTCTATCCTCTCAGTTTTATTTAGTTTTTTTTTCCTAATTTCGGTGTCAATGGAAGGCAAGGTGATTTTAAGCAGTTCCGACGGTCAAGTATTCGAAGTAGATATGAAAGTGGCCATGATATCGCAAACCTTAAGTAATATGTTAAAGGATACAGAGGATACAGGTAGTGAGACAGCTCCCATCAAATTGGCAAATGTTTCCAGTAGAATTTTTAATCTTATTATCGAATACGGCAAATACCATGTTGAAGCCCAAAAGTCGGATACAAGCGGACCAACTGCGGATTTGAAGAAACGGGTTAGGGAGTTGGTAGCTGATGATAAAGACACTCTCTTCCAGTTGATGATCGTATGTTTCATTGTTTTACTGGTTCTCATGAAAAACAAAAAGCATTGCTCTCTTAAACCTTAGCTGCGTTATTTGCTGCTTTTTTCTCCTCACATGATTTATTCAAAAATTGTTCTGTGCAGGCAGCAAATTTCCTTCACATTCAGAGTCTTCTTGATTTATCATACCAGATTGTGGCTGAGGACATTGCAGCATGTAAAGACCAACAAATGATTCGCCAAAAATATAACATAGAAAATGACTATAGTCCTGAAGAGGAGGAAGAGGTTTTAAAGCTGCATAATATATTTGAATGATAGTTTCGAGTTTGATACACTTTTTTGAGTTTTCAAATTTTGGAATTTGAATCATATATTTAGTATTAAAACCAACTAAAATGATTCTTGATTTTGAACCGGAATATAATACAAATCTTATAGTATTTATCCGTTTTATTAATATTATTTATCATTTTTTTATATTTTATATTTCAAAATATTTGTCAGTCATGTGTTTATATATTCATTTTTGTAAAATATGTCAGGCATAAATAAATTACGTTCAAAAGCTAGAAATATTATAAAAAATATTGATGAAATTCGAAAATATTTCATTTTAAAAAGAAATAATTTGTATTGGTATTTGTTTAGTTTGATTGTTATATTTGCACATGTGTAAATCTTAATAGTTTTTTTCGACACGCATATGCACTCGGAATTCTACTTATAATAATAGAGAAGCTATTTTTAGTTCACAAAATATTTTGGTATTGGTGATAGATTTGGATGGTATTAGATGTGCATTAGCTTTAGTCTTGGGATTTGGCATCAATAGTTCTAATGCTACTACTTATTTTCCATCTACTTCTAAACCCTCCTAAAATTTTAATGCACCTTTTCGATCTAAACTCGCTTCTAGAATTAATTTTAATGTCACAAGCAAAGTCTAAGGTCCTCGTGCTTCATGAATAACCTCATACTTTAACTCAATAAATAAACATCTCGTTACAAATGAGTTGCGTTTTTCCATGTGTCTTGCGATTTTTGTGTGAGCCCTACAGTTGATTTTCCAATCTGAGGAGGTTGTTCATTCATCATTAGACTAAAATGTATTCTTGCATGGTTTCTGCCACTTGCAAGAACCAAGCATTGTGATATTTAGTCTCATTTGAACCAACCATTGATCTTCAACATCATGATCTTATCATGTTGATAGTGTACATCGGCACTAAAATTGTGAGGTCTTTTTATATGGAATTGCATCTTCCTTCATTTGGTGATGTCTTGTATTTCATAGGACCATCTCTATTCCATCATTTTCTCATTATCTCTTATTAACGCATACTATTTTGTATACATAAGGAACTTCACCTTTTGCAGAAATCAACCATATTATCATTCCTTAGAAAAATTGTACACATTTTTCTTGAGAGTATTTAAAATCTTATCTGTTATGTGCATCTTATTGATATCCCCGTCATGACCTTTTGATCATGAAATCTCATAGATCTATCCTAGCAAATCTAAAGGTGATAAAATAACCTAAAATATTTTAAAAATTTGACACCACGCATTGTACAGTCCAATTATTGCCATGTCACTTGTACTTTGAGTTGGCGATTGCATCAACCCCATACAAACGCAATAAAGCATGATCGTGGAGATTATTCTGTGCTAATTAATTATCATTATACAATGATGCTACTCGAACTATTTGAAACTAGTGACATCCCCTAGGATTAGGCAAACCATTAATGTTAATGTTATTTGATGAATCCTTTTCCTCTAGCCATATTATAAGGTCGTCCTTTTTATATTGTGCCTGCATGGCCTAATATCAGTACCCTCAAAATTATGACAATTTATTCTTTTATCAAGATATATTTCTCTAGGGCTATCATGAATTGCAATTTTTTCTCTCATGTTTCCTTCCTCTACTTCATAGTATATGATATTGCATCTAAATAATTTTATTGGGAACATAAAAACAAAGGAGAGCTAAAGACTAACAAGTTCCACCCTTAAGATTTGTGAGATCATGCTTGAAGCAACCAAGACCAAAGAGACCACAAGATAGCACAATGATAAGAGAGATAAAATGTGACAAGAATAAATCGTATTCCTATCAAGATGCAAACAAGATCAACTAGATCATCATTACATATAATGTGGATGAGCCTACTTATAAAGGCAAGGCTAAGAGACAAGAGATCACTCAATGATGACATGTGGCTCAGTGAGATGCAAGGGTAGGTAGGGGTAGGTAGGAGAAACAAAAAATTATTCCACATGAGGTGGATCACCCACCGAAGGTGGAATGTAATAGCAAGATCATGCCATAAAAGGTGGAAATTCTCTTGCATACACACTCCCAATGTAGCACATCTCCCAAAGTGTCTCATATACAAACTACAATATTATGCATGTACCTAAGAAGACTTAAGTAAAGTGTAATTATATCCAAGATGAAAAATTACAACAACACCACCCCTTAAGTGCAACTTATGGGAATGCACTTAAGTCTACAAGGCAATTAAGCAATGGAAGATGGGTCCTGGCTACATGGTCATGTTATGTACCCATATACAAATGCAAATGCATGCAAACCAATGCAATCTCTCATACAGAAGAGAAAGAGGGAAAAACCCAATGGGAAAAAACCCTCCCCCAAAAGAGAGATGAAAACTACATAAGAGAACTCTCATAGAAGTATGTGAAGGACCAAACCCCATGTGAGGAAAAATTCCCCCCCATATGAGAGAAGAAGAGAAGCTAGGTAGCCCCCCCTAAATGTAGAATCTGCACCAACGGTAGAAGCTCACAAATGAATGAAGAAACTTCTCCATGAACGTCGAACAACGTTCCTCCCCTTGGGAAGAAACAAAACCGGAGGTGTATCCATGAAGTCTACCCCCTTTAATTTAATATATCAATTTTTTTATTTTTTAAATTTATTTTTAATTTTTAATAAAAACTTTTACAATCAACCCCTCATTTTTTTTAGAAAAAATATTTTCTCGGTAAAAATGAATAATAAAGTTTGCAAAAAAAAATATTGTTTTTTTAATATTTTTAACAAATCATACCGTACAGCCTAATAGGCTGATTTTTTCCTCTAGCCCCAAAAATCAATTTTCACCCAATATAGGCAAATTTTAGAGTCAAAATTCATGCAAATGGCTACTCGGACACAATGGCGAGGTTGGATTTGTTTTACGATGCCTCTAAAAGAAGATGCTCCTCAGATCTGCCTCTTGACCTCCTTAAAAATCTCTTGAAAGGCGATGCAAAGGTGCTCCAACCGCTCCGATACCATGTGAGATTACGCTTGAAGCAACCAAGATCAAAGAGACCACAAGATAGCACAATGACGAGAGAGATAACATGTGACAAGAATAAATTGTATTCCTATCAAGATGCAAAAGAGATCAACTGGATCATCATTACAGGCAATGTAGATGAGCCTGCTTATAAAGGCAAGGTTAAGAGACAACAGAGCACACAATGATGACATGTGGCTCAATGTGATCCAATGGTAGGTACGGATAGGTAGGAGAAATAGAAAAATATTCCACATGATGTGGATGACCCACCGAAGGTGGAATGTAACAACAAGATCGCACCATAAAAGGTGGAAATTCTCCTACATACACACTCTCGATGTAACACGTCTCCCTAAGTGTCTCATATGCAAACTACAATGTTATGCATGTACCTAAGTAAACTTAAGTAAAGTGTAATTATATCCAAGATGGATAATTACACCAATAAGATTAAATATTGATTAGCATAACAAGTCTAAATGATATCCTAATTTAATTATGAAATTAAAATATTAATATTTCTTCATATTTATGATAATCTCATGTTCATTTGATGTAGCTAATTGTTTTGTAACATTAAATATTTTGTTGGATAAAAACTTTCCTTCTCTTACTTTGATCATGATAGGAGGTATTTTATACTAGCATAATATCTAGATAATTAACGAAATAAATCACATTTTAATGATTAAGATTTTCGTACGAGATGACCATGCAATAACATTTCTATACACATTATAAACATTGTTATAATGTTTTAGATGATGGTTATATCAAGTCATCATGTTTTTAAATCTATACAAGTTAAATTTGAAAAAAACATTTTAACATTTAATTTACTAACCAATCAAAAGTAAAGTATTATGTCACATTTATCGTTAGAGGAGTGAAAAAAAAACTATCATTATCTACCACACATGTAGTTTCAATAGTTTCTATAAAATAAAAGTTCTATAGAATTGACATTGAATTGCTTTGAGAAATATATTTAATAAAAGTTAATAAACAATCAAACCAGAAATATTTATGAAATAGACTAACCATCCCTTTTTGATACCAACAACATGTATTGTATAAGAAAACCAACAACTATTCAATTATACATACAAGAGGTGTACTCCACTATCTACTACAATTCATCTAATGATACCTTTAGCTCTAACCTAGTATTTATCGTTCAAGTTGTGCTTTTGTAAAACAAGCACTCACGTTTTATAGAGTAAATATTCTAACTCAATTCTTTCTCATTTTATGTATATTTTTATTTGAATTTTCTTTGTCAATAGTATTATAATTCAATTAATTCAAGAAAAGAAAATTATTTTATTATACTACCATTTTCTATTGTTTTTATTATTAGATTGTTTTAGAAGACTTGCTAAGTATAGCTGGCAAAAATTCTCTTTATCTCTCCTCCAATAAATAATAATAGAATTTTTTACATACATTATCTTTATCAACTCATTGTGTAACATTACCAGCACTTTCAAGTTATAGACCGACATAGTCCATTTGTCATAGAAGTCAAGTACCCATTTACTCATCTCTCTCACTCGTGACAGAGAACAAAGCTTCCCACTTCTTTCTCTAAAATAGAGAAGAGATCACAGTCTTTCAAATTATAGGGAATGCTTTAGTATGGTAATCATAAACAAGCAGTCATTAACCAATTAACTCAAACATTAAAACCTTGATTTTAGAGTACTTCTATTTACATACAAATATTTAGGAATGTAAAACCTTTTGAACATATTTGTTAACTTTTTCCATCCAGATCAATCAATCCATCCATCTAGTTCTAGTAGTGCTACTTAACCATTCAATATTACACTTGTTGCACTTCCACTTTATAGAGTCCCCATTTGTCGCAGGTTTTCCTCGTACCTTAGATGCAAATTGTTTTAAGGGTGATTCTGGATCAAAGGGACCCTTGGCCAATCTTTTCAAGATTTCAGAAGGGCGTTTGAAATTTCCATGCCCAACAAAACTTGTTCCATTTTTAATTGCCCCAACTTCTTCTCTGTTAGGTTCATTAGATGATTCATAGACAGCCTCATCATCCTCACTCAAGGTGTTAGAGCTCATTTTCATAGTGATAATGATGCTGCAACAAACAATGTTAAAAACAAAAACTCTAAAAATTTTCATGCAAACATTTTTTTTAAAAAAATATTAGAACTGTTAGTAAATTTTTAATTTTTGTTTGTTTGAAGTTGAATATTAATAATCAGCTTCATTCTTAATGATGTTTATTATTAATATTCAACTTCAAGGAAACAAATTTTTTTCAGTTTCGAAGTTATTTTTTCCAAAATTATTTGTTTCTAATGGCGGCAATTTGGTTCTTGAATCAAAAACTATGACCTATTAACAATTTTTTTTTAACGAATTTAGAATGGAAAATGCCTACCTTCAATCTTGCAGAAAGAATGAAGAAGGTTAATCTAACCCTCTTCCAAGCTTGTTGATCCAACTTGCAATCCACCTTCTTGGTTTCCAAGCTAGAGAAAATCAGATGTTTTAAATTTTTTTGTGGTTGCAAAAGATTGCAATGAGACTAAATGTCTCTTTTATGAGATTTCTACCATTTTAGGGTTATGTTTACCAAGGCATTGTTATGTTTTATTATTTTTTAAAATCTTTATTTTATTATCGCCACGAGAGACACTTGGGTGTTTCTTTCCCCGTTGAGGGACGTCTAGGCATCCAAGAGATGTCCAAGTATCTCTTATGAGAGAGATGTCTCTCTCACACTCTTGGATGGAAGAAACGTCTCTTCTCTGCCTGAGAGACGTGGCAGAGGTGGAGGAGTGGCGGAGAGACATTTTGGATGCATCTCCTTGTGGAACACTACACAAGGATGTGTCCCTATGGAACACTACACAAGACCTTTTTCTCATGTAAGGACAAAATTTGGGCGATGTTACAAATTGGATCACGAGATGGATCGATTTAATAAATTTTTGAAGAGGTCCTAATACGTCCACCATGAATAACAGATATGGGGTATATTGACATTAAGTGAAAATTGGGGCCTAGGGCATATATAAGCTATAAGTAGGTGGTGTTGCAGTTGAGAGCGTAGAGGTTGGGTATCTAGATAATTTAAAAAGTTGACGTAATTCTTCACCAACGAAATTTTCAAGTTAATACTTGAGAGAAGTTTGTTACCATCCAAACTCTCACCACAAGCTCCTGATAGTCTCTGCACTAGCCATCTATTTTACCACCCAAACTCTCACATTTTGAAAGGTCTGACCTAGACAATTGAAGTCATTAAAAAGTTTAACTAAATTAAAGCATTTGATAGGATTATCATTTCCAACCAACTAATCTTACCAAAACTATCTCAAAGTTTGCATAAACTATGGCACTCATACAGCAGTAAAATTTTTAAATGCTCCAAGGCAGTATACCTCTAGTTTATCTAATCCTGATAAGTCATTTCTAGAGTACTAAGTGTCCCAAAACCAAGACTTAGGCTTGACAAGATCTTGCAATGGTAGTGTGATATTTTTCTCAACTCAAAACCATAATTAATGTCATTACATAGCTCTTATTAGGTTACGGATCCATCTATGTGATGAAAGAGCATAGCTTGCTTGCGACTAATTTAAATCTAATCACAAGTAGGAAAAAATGGTGTGAAGTTATTACTGGTGGTTATGGTGGATAACACCCTTAAAATGTCATAGACATAATAAGAATTAATTGATGGCAGCTAGTGGAGGATTTTCTTGGCATAGAGTAGTGGCAAGTTGGAATATTTATTGGTGGTGGTAAGATCCTACTGGTTAGTGATGTCAGTTAAGAGAAAAAAAGTTAATGGTTGAGCCTAATGATGACATCCCACAATATGATTCCTCCATTCTGTATAAAGAAGGATTGAGGCATTCAATGAGGAGAAAGTGGTGGGATGGAAAGTAAGGAAGAGGATGGAATTTATTAGGGGCATCAAATGTGATAGAAAGAAAAAGGAATGTGTATCCAGAAAAATAGGAAAATGAAAAGATATAAGGAAGTTTTGAAGAAGAGAATGTGTGGAAAGTTTTGTTTTTGGTTTGGTGATCTCTGGTTGAGATTATTCTTAAGATTTATTTGGTGTTGGATGATGAAAATTAAGGTCTTTACGTTTTGATTCTTGGTCAGAGTTTCTCTAGAGTTGCTTTTGTTTGGTGCTAGTAGTTAGTTGTTCACTAGGCACTACCTTCTAGCAGATAGCTTTGTTGTGTTGTTACTGTTTATTGCCTACGTAGGCCTTGGTGTTGAGTCGTCATCTCTAGCATTAATCAATGCTAGATTTTTATTTTGTCGTATGTGTTATTGGGAGGATATGTCTGTATATGATTAGAATTTTGTCATGTTCTTTGTGACTGAAAAGAGATAACACCATGATAGAAAATCTATCAAGCTTTATAGTCATGTAAACTATGTAGTGCAGAAGATTTGTATTGATTCAAATTCTCTAAGATGTTTAGTCTATTATCACCATTGATTGGATTAGAATGTGTTTCTTCAACAGTAATTGAGGTGTTAAAATATTTTAAGGCTACCTAGATTGGCTACCCATTTTAGGTACCCATTCCATGAATGTATCAATACGTGAGCTCCCCAAACCTAGTGGGAAGCATCTTTACACCAGAATAATTGTATAATAAAATACTTCTGATCTTTGCATGTCTACAAATTTCTTCTGGCAGTTTTCTGAAACTTGAACACCCATCAAAATATGTACAGGAATTTCACACAGACATCAAGCCTCCAAGGCTATAGGGAAGACATGTCAAACTCATACATCCCTCTAGTTGTGAAGAAGTTAAATAGAATGAGTTTCCCAATGTATTAGTGATATAAATAAGTTTGGAAAACAGGATATGTGCAATTGTTGTAATGAGGTAAGTTTTTCTAATTCACAAGGGAGCTCTTGCAAACCCCCATAATTATCAAAATCGGTCAGAATTATGGAGGCCGACGTGACCGGTCCCTTCAACCCCATATAAAATAATGTTTTTTTTCCAATAAAAAATCAATTTCAATCAAGTGCAAAAATAATAAAAGTGATTTTTGAATAAAATCATTTTTTTTCTCAAATAAAGTGGCATTTTGGAGCGAGGAGGAAGATTATAAAGGGGGGAATATTTTTGATTTTATAAAGAGGTGAAGATTCTTGATTTTCTAGGAAATTAAATATTTTTAAGATTTATTTAAACTTTATTTTATTATTCATTAATTGCACTTTAATCATTTATTTTCAATTATGTTATTTTAAATTATTTTTTCAATTATGTTTAAATATACAAATATTTGAATTTTTTTAAAAAACTATTTAGATTTTTTAGATATAATTAAACTTTATTTTACTAATCATTAATTGTGGATTCAATCATTTATTTTCAAGTATATTATATTACACTTTATTTTTTTTATTTTTTTATATTAAACATTAATTGTGGATTCAATCATTTATTTTCAAGTCTATTATATTACACTTTATTTTTTTTATTTTTTTATATTAAACATTAATTGTAGATTCAATCATGTGTATCTTATCTTGAATCTTTTATTTATGTGTACATGGATTCCATATGTTTTTATTTATATATGTATGCATTTATCCATTTTTATTTATGTGTATGGATTCATTTATATGTGTTCATATATATGCGTAGATTGAATCTTATTTACATACTTAAAAGAACTAAATAGTGAATTTGTAAAATATATATTGAACACTAATGAAATTGAGCATATTCTACACTATTTATTACTTAATTATTATTTTTTTTAAAACTAATACTTGGCTCAAGTTCTCTATATATTATCTACTAGATTTCAAGCAATCAATGTTATTAAATCACGTTCATATGTACATTACGTAGTCAAATGTACAATCCAACTAGACTTAATTTCTTACTCTTTATCTTATGTTTGGTAGAAACTAGGTCTTATTTCTTGAACATTATTTTTTTATTTTCTAAATTTTAAAAAGTGGAGTTCAAGTAAAATGATCTAAATGGATGAAATTTACACATGTTTCATTTATTCAATGTATAAAGTTTAAGAATTCAAAATTAAATACATTTCATTAATTATATTTTGTTTGTTAAGAACAAGGAAAAGTAACTATATAACTTTTTTAACTTTCATATTTTACAAATGAAGTCTATTTATATATTTAACTCTAACATTGTTCTGCTAAGTATATATATGTATATAGATAACATCTAGAATTTAAAATAACTTGAAAGGTGTGCGCAAATATGTTTTTTTCTTATATATGGTACATTTGCATGTTTGTGTTCTTAGGTTCAAAGCACAAAATTTTGAAGATATGAATATTTTTTGCAATGGGCAATAAGAGGACAAAATCAAGGTTGTATGATCGTAAAAGGGATGATAAGATGAAAGGTCATACAAAACATAGTCAACAACAATCCATTGATGTTCAAGATCAACATGATGATGTTCAAGAAACATCTACTTAGGTACGAGATGAAATTGGTACAGCCTCAAGTCCGAAAAAATTTTCTAGTATGGAAAATTTGATGGAAATAGATGAAGATAGTCTTTTCAATAAAACATTACAAGAAACTAGAGGAATGATCCACATGCTTTTATCAATTATTCTATGGTCAAGAGAGTCTCACTTGACATGAAGAAAATACCACTCAAATAAAAGAAGCTATGAAGAACATGTGGAAGTACGTGAATTCCTCACTAGTATTGATAGGTATCTCTCTCACATTTTTTGGCAGCGAACTTTGATCACGTGTTCAACTAAGTATGAGATTGGTTTTATTTTCTAATTCGACTATCTATGTGGTTTCAGAACCACTAGTTTAAATGATATATTATGGAGGAGCATTGGTTTATATGATATATGCCAAGATGATGGAGGAGCATCGACTAAGGCAGAGAAACAATGAGCCCATAGTATTTGTAGGTAACCCATACAAACCATTTCATGGGCATTATAGGTCCTTAGAGATACTCTTTATAAATTCTATTGAATTCACCAAGTTAATGTATGGACAAGCATATCGTTTCCATAGCCTTGGCAGTGATGAATACAATCCAAGAGACGAGAAGCTCTAAAATCAATCAAGACCTCATAATAGATAAAATCATATCTATTAGGGATATCTTATGTATGTATGTTTATGTATGTATGTATGTATGTGTATGTATTTTTATGTATGTGTATGTGTATGTCCTAAGATGTACATATAATTATTTTATGTGTATGTATGTATGTATGTATGTATGTATGTATGTATGTATGTATGTATGTATGTATGTAGGTAGGTAGGTAGGTAGGTAGGTAGGTAGGTAGGTATGTATGTGTATGTATGTAGGTAGGTAGGTAGGTATGTATGTATGTGTATGTATGTGTATGTATGTGTATGTATGTATATGTATGTATGTATGTAGGTAGGTATGTATGTATGTGTGTATTATGTATGTGTGTGTATGTATGTATGTAGGTATGTATGTATGTGTATGTACGTGTATGTATGTGTATGTTTGAGTATGTATTTGTATGTATGTATGTATGTATTTATTTTCTAATTTTCTAAACTAGTATGATACAATAAATACAAAAAACTAATTTGCTATCAAAAAACTAATTTTCTATCAAAAACTATTTTTTTTTTAAACATAAATTAATATGATACAATAAATACATTTAAAAAAAAAAATTAAAATGGACTTACCACTGAAACACTTTCGACAGGATCATTGCAGTTCTTCTCACCCTCCCACTTAACTCCAAGCCACTCAATGCAAAATCAGGGGCTTGGGTAGGTTTTCGGGTTTATATAGCGTTGCCATGCGAGTGCTACATGGCCGCCAAATCGGTCCAACTGGAACAAGTACTATTAGCCTGAAGTGCGACACAGATCCCTACGATCACCCTTATGCAAATATCTCTTTCTTCTTTGTTAATAATGCATCCCTCAAAAGGATCCCTTTAAATTTGTTGCTAGATATCTCTTTCCAATTATCGTTTCCTTGCTTAAAGAAATGAAGCATATTTGGAACTCTTTCTCCCTAGCTTCAAATGCATGCATTATCGATTAGTGGGTATCTTCTTGGTGTTAAAGATGGGTTTTGTTGCTTCTATCTACCTTAAGACATCAACATAGGGGGTGGGGTATATATGCGACCTCTTGGTTTCATTCTTGACTATCGATTATCATTATGGGATTGTTGCATACTCATGTTTCATCCCTACTTTATCCATCATTTATGGGATTATTTCATCCTCATGCTTAACCCTCATTACATTTATCAACATGGGATTGTTGCATCCTCATGTTTCACCCCCATTTTATACATCATTTGTCTTATATGGGGTGTTCATTCTTGAAACTAGACAAAATAAAGTCTTACACGAATGCTTTATCCCTGAAACCAGACATGCATAACATAACATGCATTTTCTAGTGTTGGATCATGGTTTCTTATGCTTTCAATTGGTGTATGTCCTTGTTCTTTCTATAAGTCAACTTGTGCTCTTGCAATAAAATTTTAAGAATGATATTAGTGGTTGACACATATTTATTATCGACGTCTCATCAACTAGGTGACTTGAATTTTTTTATTTAGTACTAACGTTTTATACTCTTGAGTATACTTGAAGGTTGCTTGCATGGATTGATAGGATCCTACTCTTGGGGGCTTGATCATCCATCGGTATTATCCTATCCCTAGTTTGTCTTGGTCTCAAATGCTCCATCTCTCATCTTTCTCCTTTACCAAGAGTATGACCATAACATCATACTCCGATAAAATGGAGGCTAATGTAGCATCATAAGTTGTGTATCCTTAATTAGGGTTGGACAATTTCATGCTTGGATTACCACCCACCTTAGTGTCTTGTATTTTGCATTTTAAAAGTTCCTTTAAGAGTTAAACTTAGTAATTTAATTACATCTAAAATCCTCTCTCATCATTCCACACATTATAAAATTGGGCCCTTAACCCTAAGTGTGGCCCCTTTTATTTTATCTTTTTTAATCAATTAATCATTAAGCCATAATAAAGTCCTTTTTTGACCTTGAAGGCTCAATTTCGCATATATAAAAACCTTGGATTGACGCACCAAGATGGATTTGACTTTTTAATCATGGTACCTTGCATCCCTAAAAAATTCAAAAAAGTCATTCGGAAAATGGTGATTCACCCTGGTCCTGACTTTTTCTCCCTGAATTTTAGGATCATGTTTTGGTGGTATTATGATGTTTAAATATTTCTTTGTGTGAAAAAATATCAATTCTAACTCAGCCTAAAGTTGATTTCAATTATGATATCCCTATATAAGGCATCTCTCTCAATTCATTTTTCTACAACTACAATTTTCTGCAAACACTACCATCAAATCAAGAGTAGATCTGATTCAAGGAGAAACAAGCTATATCAAGGCATCTTAAAATTATATTTCAATTATGATTTCATGATAGATTTTGTGTGTTTTATCATGTTATTACATCAACACGTGAAAGACTTATCATAAGAGCATTGCATCACCTATTGTAGGTGGCAGATTTGGGAGTCGTGCAAGTGGAAAAGGACAAAGGAGACTGAGACAAAGTGAATTGCCTTTTGTAGAAATTCTGGAGACACCTCAAGACCAGGGCGCCCACCGCCCTTGTCCCAATAATTTCTCCCAAACTTTCAAGTACATGCTCTAATCCTCTTCTCTTTCTCAAATCTTTGTTTACAACTTTGTTTTATTTTTGCAACAATCCATTTTCATCATTTCATTTTAATTTCTCATTGTTGGTAATAGATTTACTACTTGCAATTCGAAACATAGTTCAAACACAAGTTCAACTCAAGTAAAAGTGAAAATAGAACCTCAATCTACATTCAGCCCTCTTCTTAATAGAATTGAGGTTGGATCTATTGAGTTGATCCTCCTTTTAATGCACTGAATAATTTTGCTAAATTGTGGTCTTACCCTACTTGGTGAAACCCTAGTTCCAAATTACACTATTACAGAAGGGATTACATAAATTAGGCTTACCTCAAAGTGTCTTATTTAAATATCAAGATGAAATAACAATTGGTAGGATTTGGGACACCGAAAAGTTTAAATTTGGCCTTAATTTGATCATTCCTCAAAGTAGTGGATCAGATCATATGATATATCATAAATATATGACTACATTTTGACACTAAAGGGGCCAAAAATATTGCTGGAAATAGGTATGAAGTGACACACTAAGGTAAGGACCCGAAAGGAGTGTGAAATTTTGAAGGGTTACAATTCACAACACTTTAGTTTGTTAGAATATTTTAGGATAATATATAAATATTATTTGTATAAGAGTTTATAGGTATGTGAATTGTTAGAACAACTAATATCCATAGGGAGTGGTTCCTAAAATTTAGGAGATTAAACTCATGTATATATGTTTGCAATAAATCGAACGATATAAGAGATTTAAACAAAAAAATCTTATTTGTCTGCCAATCCCTACAAAATGGAGTTAATGAGATTAACAATATTAAAAAATTAAAGAAAATGTATATTCTTTAGTAATCTAACCCATAATAGAGGCAATACTGAAAATATGATAATAATATTATTGAGTTCAAGTAATGTTTTATAATAGTTAGAAATTAGGATCTTAGGATACTAATCATTATAAACAAAATCATAAAGTAAATGAAATAAGAAACATACATGAATAAATGTACACAATACACAAGATATACATGGGGAAAAGCATTTCAAGTAAAAAACCCCATAAAGCATCATTTAATTAAAACACTTACAAATATGGTCTATCATAAAATAGACATGAACCTGGGGATACTCCTCGAATACTTCCACATGGCCAATAGTACCTCTTGTGCATAGTGATACAACTCACCATAAAGCTCCAAATTTTTATACAACTCTCAAATGAGAGAGAACCTCCATAAATATAGGATGAAGGGTGGCCTCACTAGTCACGCCTTTCCAATAACCCCCACTCATAAATAATTAATAATCTAATAATTATTAGATTATAATTATTTCAAATGGGATATGCTTATAAAGCATATAATATATAAGGTTTTATAACCTTATATTAGAATATATAAATGTTATAAGGATGTGATCGATAATAACATTATGTTCTAACACTCCCCCTTAATGTTAATAGGGGATCACATGTCCATTTCCATAAAATGAAAAAAAGATTTACCCCAGTAATGTAGGACTTCTTTGATAGTGATAAACAAGGACATAAATATATGCCAACATGAAGATCATGCATTTCGGACTACATGAAAGTCATCTTGTCATAATTTATAATCCAGGTGTTTTAAAAATGATGCTATGAGGTCTTTAAAAATTATATTGGAGCCGCAGTCTCCTCAAATTAGCCTCTCCCTAGGTTCATTACATAGTGCCCGTAGGACTTAATACAATGCTTTTACAAGTGGAAGATTTACAAGGAGAAGAATTTGCAAATGCACATAGGACTTCAACACAAATGTGCCTATAGGACTTACTAATGCCTACCTCCAGTAATTAAAACAAAAAAAGGGCTTACATGTGCCTATCTGGAGGCTTAAAGGACTTACTAATTTCTATATAGGTCATATTTCATACCTATTAGGACATATGCCTACCCGTAGGATTTAAAATCTAGGATTTAGCCACTAGGTGGTGTCATTGACATGCACACTCCCCCTCAATGGCATCACCTAAGTCCAAGCATTATTTGAATTTGGAGCATATAATTCCTAAAGGGCTTATGCCTATTAGGTCTTAAATCTAGGATTTGGCCACTAGGTGGTGTCATGTACACTCCCCCTGAATGGCATCATCTAAAACCAATCACTGCACAGAGGATTTCAAAGTGATGGCTAAAATTCCAATTTATAGCATGTGCCCATGATCTTCAAAGTGTCTTTATTATAGAATGATTTCACTTGAGTGAGGCGCCCATGATCTTCAAGGTGTCTTTATTATGAAATAATTTCACTTGAGTGGTGTGCCCATAATCTTCAAGGTGCCTTTGTTATAGAATAATTTCACTTGAGTGATGTGCCCATAATCTTTGAATTTCAACTTGAACTTTAGAAATGATATTATTTGGAAAGAGTAAAATAACTTCAAGTAAGATGGTACTTTTACATGTATCCAAATGGACCTCTTCCATAAATCTTCAAGGTCATATTGATTCTTCAGGAGCTACACTCATATTTTTCCCATTTGATTCAAAGATTGATAGAAGATAATCTTCTTATTAAAGTATTGCATCATCCATTTAATAACACTTGCACCATATATTTTCAAGGCATAACCTCGCCATAAAAGAAACAATATAGTTAGTAACATAGTAGTCAATTAAATTTGATTTTTGGTGCAAAGAAAGAACATAATATTATGTGTTTGTTATTTGCCAAAGATCATATAATATTCCTCATAAATGTAAAATATAGTCCAATAATTTGTAGCAAGGAGATTAAAATATAATTTCATGAGAATAACATGAATAATTAGGTTTTTTTGTTTGAAATACAACATATTCATGATACTACATATAGTAATGATCCCAAAAAAAATTAGGCAACGAGTGAGCTATCCTTTCTAGGTTTGCTCCCCAGACAGTTTATAAGGGCGATAACCACCCATTATAATGATCAATATAGTGTGTTTTATTTATTATATTATGATTAAAAAATGGATCAAATACAAAATAGAATAACAAATCTCTTTTATCTCCAAAAAGGATGTTAGTGAGAAATTTATCAATTTGAATTTACTTATATATATTAACTAGCTTGTACATTTCATAAAAAAATATTATAAGACGTCTTTAATAAGGAAGTTGTGATGTATCAACACTTAAAATGAATGGTCTAGGAAAGTACAAGTCTACACCACCTCTTATAAAATTCTTAAGGAATGTATCACACATCACCCCTTTGAATAATATTGTAAACATTTACTCCAAAGAATGTGTTTGATGACAAAAAAAATTAATCTTACATTAATCATAGACAATGCAATTTTCTTACATTGAAAACTTTTAATGATAAGATTATTTACATATATCTGAAGTGTACAACTAAAATATATTTGACATTTAAGGTATAATGTGACACATTAAATCTTAACATTGTAGTATAAATTGGTGGAGATTAAGAGAAGCAAATTTAGTGTGGGATTGGAACCTTACCCAAGTCACCAAAAGTTTCTATATGAACGCTCTCTTGGATTTTCATAATATTAGGAATTCAAGTATGTGGTTGGAATGTTCAAAATGACACACCCTACCAATGAATTTTTTCCAACTCTTTTGTAGGTCCATTTTTAATATATAGATAGCATTATAAGTGATCCGATAAAAATGTGTTTGCATTGACAAAGGATGGAGGATTAAGAAACCAGAGGAATGATCCACATTCTTTTATCAATTATTCTATGGTCAAGAGAGTCCCACTTGACATGAAGAAAATACCACTCAAAGAAAAGAAGCTATGAAGAACATGTGGAAGTACGTGAATTCCTCACTAGTATTGATAGGCATCTCTCTCACGTTTTTTGGCAGCGAACTTTGATCACATGTTCAACTAAGTATGATATTGGTTTTATTTTCTAATTTAACTATCTATGTGGTTTCAGAACCACTAGTTTAAATGATATATTATGGAGGAGCGCTGGTTTATATGATATATGCCGAGATGATGGAGGAGCATCGACTAAGGCAGAGAAACAATGAGCCCATAGTATTTGCAGGTAACCCATACAAACCATTTCATGGGCATTATAGGTCATTAGAGATACTCTTTGTAAATTCTATTGAATTCACCAAGTTAATGTATGGACAAGCATATCGTTTCCATAG
Source organism: Cryptomeria japonica (assembly GCF_030272615.1). Classification (NCBI taxonomy): domain Eukaryota; kingdom Viridiplantae; phylum Streptophyta; class Pinopsida; order Cupressales; family Cupressaceae; genus Cryptomeria; species Cryptomeria japonica. The sequence continues at coordinate 250,321,941 of NC_081411.1, forward strand.
CCTTGGTAGTGATGAATACAATCCAAGAGACGAGACGCTCTAAAATCAATCAAGACCTCATAATAGATAAAATCATATCTATTAGGTATATCAATTTAAACAACATTTACTTTGGTTTCTTGAGTTTGATAGAAAACATAAGAATGCGATCTCATAGTAAGGAATGCAAATGGTTGTATTAAGAGGCCTCAGGCTAGTGATGATCTAAATGGTTAAGTTCTTGAATAAGAAATTAGTCATTTTTGTTCCCATATCTGGTGAACATATAGACTTGGAACTAATAAATGAGATGAATATGGTGATCATATGAGTGAGAAGAAATAAGGTTGTAAATGGTTCATAATATCGATGAGATAATAGTTGGGTCTAAGAAATGGTGGAAGATATCCGCTTTGTGTCTCAGTTCACAATGTCGTCGTAGTTATTCCATTTGTAGTGTGGACCATTCAGAAGCATGTGTTCTTTAACATTGAGAAATTGTGTATCATGGAACCCAAAAAGATATAGAATCTAGATACGTTCCAAGCTCTGAGTAAAGAACAAGCTCTCTTTCAGAGAGGATATTTTACGTTTGACTGAAGATACATTCCATGAGCATAACATTGTAGTCAAAATGGTCAATATTCCACTCATTTATAGCTAAAGATAAAACTAATGAAAGCAAATGAGGAAAGGTCATGACTTTAAGATAGTTTACCTTGTGTTTACAATTAAGCTCTTCGACTTTTATAAGACAACATAGGATGTTTTTGTTGAAGTGTGGGTCTTGGGATCTTCTAATGGTAGACAACAATTAAATCTAGTGACAATGGTAAAAAACATTACGTCACAAGGCATAGCCATACCAAAAAAAAAGAACCATAGTGAATAGAGTTTGATATTGTGATGAAATAAAATATTTAATCATTAAAAGATAATAATCATATTATTACTTATATATTTATAATAAATATTTTTATATATTTTTAATTAAGTCTTGTGAATTTTTTTATATAAGTTGTTTTGTAACAAGTCTTTTGATGATCACAAGATTATATTTATTTTATATATCAAAAAAAAAACTAATTATACATGAAAAAAAAGGTCATTTTAAGGATAAGGCATATAGATGTTCTACAATATATTTAAATTGGGACAATGATCTATTGATATGGGCATATAATCTATTTTTATTGCCTGATAATCAAACAATTGTAAATCACAATCAAATACTTTAGAGCAAAAAAAAGGTAAAATACTTAAAGGATATCACCAAATATATTGCACAAATGGTATTTTGCAAGAGCATTGAGCAGTTTCCCTTTAAGTTCAACACATCTTCTAGTAAAACCTATCAAAATGATTAGTATAGCCTAATAGGCTCTGATACAATGTTAGAAATTAGGATCTTAGGATACTAATCATTATAAACAAAATCATAAAGTAAAAGAAATGAGAAACATACATGCATAAATGTACACATTACATAAGATATATAGGGGGAAAACCCTTTCAGGTAAAAAACCCCATAAAGCATCATTTAATTAAAACACTTACAAATATAGTCTATCATAAAATAGACATGAACCTGGGGATACTCCTCCAATACTTACACATGGCCAATAATACCTCTTGTGCATAGTGATACAATCACCATAAAGCTCCAATTTTTTATACAACTCTCAAATGAGAGAGAACCTCCATAAATATGGGAGGAAGGGTGGCTTCACTAGTCACACCTTTTCAATAACCCCCTCTAATAAATAATTAATAATCTAATAATTATTAGATTATAATTATTTCAAATGGGATATGCTTATAAAGCATATAATATATAAGGTTATAAAACCTTATATAGTATATGCTTATAAAGCATATAATATATAAGGTTTTATAACCTTATATTAGAACATTATATATAAATGTTATAAGGATGTGATCCCTAATAACATTATGTTCTAACAATAATACGTTGTGAAAATTCTTATAAAGCATTACATTCTCATGAAATCTCCAACTAACACAACTTACCTATAGGGAAATAAATATTTTGATAATATTTTATTAATAAACCACAAAGTCGCTAAGATTACTTAACCTTAATATTTCGAAATCCTTAAAATTTAGATATCGTACACAACAAAACATGCTAAGAAAAAATACAAGTACATATTATCTAAAAGCTTCTCTTTTGAAAAAAAAACTTCCTAAACTTTGTAGAAATCCATCAAGTTATCTAATCACCTTCTTTAAGTGAGAAGCTATCTCAATATAATAACAATCATCCAAAATTAGGATGCCTCTAATCTCCAATACAATCTTATTATAATTTATCCATTTTATGTTGCATTTGAGTCTTTGGAGTCACCCTCACATGTAGAACAAAGATAGAGTTAAAATTACAAGAATAAGTTAATATGACATTTCTTTTTAATTTTAAAATATTGAGATCAATGAATATAGAACCTTTTATAATGTGACCAAATTGTCCTTATAAAACTTTTTTTTTTATCGTTAGCTAACTACATTTACAATTTGGAATATCTCCTTCAAACTGTGTAACCCCATAGAATTGGAATTTCCTGTATCATGCATGTGAGCAGTTGTTTGTTGTGAGGCAGTTTTTTGCAGTGAAGAGAACTTGAAAGTGGGAGCGGCTAGTAGAGAGAGAAGGGAATTAATGTTGAATTGAACAATAGCTATAGATTTAAAACCTTGAAAAAGCATACAAGTACTTTACAGATTGAAAACAAATAGTAGAAGAATCTACCTTGCAAAGTGAAACCTTTCACTTCTTGGAGTAGATGGAATAGCCTTGAAAATTGCTTGCAAAGTGCAAGTTGCGACTCCCACAAATAGTTAAGTAACAGAAAGAAAGCAGCAATGCTGCAAGTACATGACAGGAGTAAATAATCAGTCTATAAAGAAAAGGTAATATGTCACAAAAATGTTTTTAATTAAAATGGAACATTACCTTGCAACTTTAAACTATTAGCGGTGGTAAATTTACAACAAAGGCAAGTAACCAGGAAAAGAGTCACAATGATAAAAAAATTGACCGATCTATGTAATTAAAGACATCATTAAAGGTAGCATGTCTTGGGAAGTGGACCGCAAAACAGTTATAAGTTAATGAAGAATTTAATTAACAGTAGAATGGTCAAAACCTAAATTCCTGTCAAAGTACCATGACCAAAGTTACAATCCTGCAAACATAGCAAACCTTAAAATAACAAATAAATGTGTCAAATTGAACAGGTCTTTTGGAAACTGGAAGGAGTGAAAACTATGAACAAATAGAGAACATGAACAAAGAAAGAAACCTGAAAGCAGAGGACAAAATATTTGAAGAGTGTTACATACCTTTCAAATTATTGAAGTTGATGTATTGGTTGTTTTTTTCGAAAGTTGATATTGATAAAGTGTAAAACATGTGAAATGGAAGAGGTGCAGTTAAAGAAGAATCATGTATCTGTACATTATTAGTTAAAATTAAATATATTGAACAAGTGAAATGGTAGAGAGAAGTTGTATTAGTACATAGTATAATGCTTACCAATTGCAAATAGTGTTGCAGTGAGGGAATAGCATGACAAACTATTATACGTGTTAATACCTGTTAAAGAATAATGGTTGTGAAGAATCTTGTATTAGTACATCCATGGTTAATATAAAATGTATGGAACAAGTGATATGGAAGAGAGAATCTTGTAATAGTATGTGAAAGTAATGATATTGTTGAATAGGGTGTAGCTGTTACATTTGTACCATTTTTGTTGGAGAGTTGCAGCATGCAAAAGGGCTCTCCATTTCTGCAATCATTCATTGTATTGTAGATCCTAGAAAATAGAAATATAGTTTTGTGATTGGTGAAGAGTTAGAGAACATGAACAAAGTAACAAGTGTGAAAGTAGAGGACAGGAAATTTGAAGATTGTTACATACCTTTAAATTACCAAAAATGGTAGAGAGAATGTTGTATTGGTACATTCCATAATACTAACCAATTGTAAATAGTGCTGCTATGAGTAAATGGCATGACAAATCATTATATGTGTAAAACCTGTTGAAGTACAAAATTTGTCAGTATGAAATGTATTGAAAAACTGTTATGGTAGAGAGAATCTTGTAATATTACATGAAAGCAACAAAATTTGTGAACAGGGAGTAGGTGCTACATGTGTGCCTTTTTTCTTGCAGACTTGGGCCTTGGAAAAGGAATATTTACTTCTATAGTCATTCATTGTGTTGTGGATCCTAAGAAGTAGAAATATTGTTTTGCTGTGATATAGTGAAAAGAATATATACAACAGATGAAAACACGATAAAGATTAGATTTGCATACCTGATTCTATTTGTTCTATAGGTATGCTTGTTTTATACTATGTGAAAGCTCCTACAATCGAGCTTCCTTTGTCTTTCGAAGTACTATTGATGTTGCACCTTTCAATCGGGAGTACCTTTGGTAGCTGAAGTTTGGTTGTATACGTAGATGTTCAATTGCTTTTACTCTTGAAAGGGCTATGAATGTTAGGCCTTGTTTCTCTGTTTTGCCAATGTCAATTGTGGCTAAGTCTAGTGTCAACCCCTATGATTTGTGAATTGTAATGCCCCATGCCATTGCTAGTGGAATTTGTGTTCTGTTTCCTCTAGTAATTGGTGGAATCGGGACATGTTTTACATTGCGTGGATCCCATGAAGGTCCAGTATAATGCTTGAAGAGAACAACAATATATTTTGGCAAATCAGGTGGTTTTGAACCTACAATGTAGACAATTTGTTTGATCTGTCCCAAAGCACCATTCACAAGGCCAACTTCTATCCATAGATTTGCAATAAGCATAATTTCCTGCTCTATAGAAAGAAGAACTTCAAATGTGAGTTGTTCTTCTTGGTGTGCCTACTTATCTCTTTGATGTGCAATGATTGTTGTTGCACGTGCAATCGGTGAGTGCAATTGTGTTAGCATTTTAATGTTGTGTGCACTCGAAGTTGCATTAGTTGCAAACAAATGTTTCCGTTGGTTGAAGTGATTATTTTCATCAAGTGACAAAGCATGGGTTGACCGCAACTAGAGGGATTCCCAATCTATTTGCAATGGTGTTGAGTTGCGGATATTAAGCAATATTTCACAGAATCTTATGTGAGAAGAACTTGTGCCTTGTTGACAAAATGGAGTATCCAAGGTGACAACAGTATTGAATGTGTGCCATAGAGCTAGTGCCATTGAGTGAGATGCATATAATGGCCTATCCATAACTGGTGGAAGTTGTGCAAGATCACCAACCAAAATGACTGAGATACCTGCAAATGATTCATGTTGTCTGGTGGGAAAATCTTCTCGCAATCTTTTATCAATATTAATGAGTAATTGAGGGCCAACAAAGCTCATTTCATCTATTAAAATGTAATGTAAGTGTTTGCATTGCTCTTGGAACATTAATAGGGAATGGCTTGTTAAGGGTTTGTATTCATGAATGGGTATACAGAGGGTAGCATGGATTGTGGTTGCTTGGATATTATATGCGGAGACACCTGTTGGTGCTAGTACAAGCAAGGGGCATTGTGCATGTTTTGTACTTGAATTTAAATGTCTGCCTATGCAGTCAATAAGAAATGATTTTCCAGTTCCTGCAGTGCCTTGAATGATTAATCGCAATGGTGAAGAACGCAAATTGTGGTCAGCATGAGATTTGATAATATCAAGTGCAATTATTTGGTTTTGTGCAAGCTCATAGTTAGCAGGTGCATTAAAATGTGGGTTCACAAGATTGTGGGGTGCTTGGCTTTTCTCTATGAAAATAAAGTTAAATGCTTTTGAATGTAGTGGTTCATCAGGTATAGAAGTAGTCCAATCAAACTGTAGATCAAAATCACGTTTGCCAAGCAATTGAAGAGCTGCAACGTTGAAGTTGTTTGATGCTCCCATTTGTGACAAAAACTCCCATTTGTAGAGCCCTTCTTGAGTTGATTGATGAATATCTTCTGGTTGTAGGTCTTCCCATTTTCTATGGTAATGTGTTCTTGAAAACCATTCACATGCCATTAGATGTAATCTGTACTTTGAAGAGCTTACCAATTAATGATAATTTCTTCAGGTGAGGTGCCTATATGTAGAGGAATAATTTGAAATGGTTTGTAAAGAAGCAATTCACTCCAACATAAACTTTCAAAACTATTGTCCTCTTCTAAAGGTAATGATTTGTGTTGTGGGTAGACATTTACAATTGCAGCTACCTTTCTTTTCATCCATTTACATGATTTACGGTGCTCAGAGAATGTATATAGTTGGGTTGAACGAAGCAGAGTCAGGTTTGCTAATTCTGATGGTCGTTTCATGTAGTTCGAGATATAAGAGATTGAGGTTTGAGATTCTTCATCACAATTAGCTATGCGTTGGAAGATTCTTTTACTGACATTCAGTGTTACAAATTGGCGTGTACAAGATATCAATGGGAGTTTAAGTAGCATGTGACAAGTTTCTTGTGTGCTAATGTCCCTATCCGCAACTATTTCCATGAGTGGCCTTTGGTATGCCAAAAGGATTGTATCATCTAAATTCATTGATTCAACTATATTTTTCAAGATATCAATATAAATTTCTGACTTTTGTTCAGTTTTTGATGCGTACTTTGAAATATATTGTAGAACTACTTTCTTGGAGCAGACAAGCTGATAGTCAACATTTTCTCTCCATATGGCGAGCATTGTAGGGTTGTGTACATTTAGGTTGCTATCATTCCTTGCTAGTTTGTATGATGGGGTATTGTTGTGGTCTAATATTAGTGAGGATTCAGGTTGTTCAAGCCAAGGAGCTTTGTATCAGCATTGAAGGATTGAGTTCTTTTTCCTCAAATAGGTATACTTTGAACACTTTGTATGCCATTGAACAGCATTGAGTAACTCAGTGTAATCAGTACAAGGATCCGATTTGGATATGGTCTCTGTATCTACAAGGCATGGATCTGAAATTATAGGCATATATTGCCTGTTCAAGCGAGCCTCTTCACAACATGGATTCCATACTATGATGCACTGGTCAAAGAACCGTTTTACTGATTGGACATTTGCATGGTCTAACCAGTTAAGGTTATCAACATTTGGTGCTTGTGGCAACCAAAGAAAGCCATGTATATGTGTAGAGCCTCGGTGCTGCCATTCATATCTGTACTAGTTGTCAATACTTTTTAGTTCTTTCACAATGACTTCATCACGAAAGATTTGAAATCTTAAGTGTAAGTATAAAGCTGTAATGTGAGGATTATTGATTAAATTTTCAATAAATTATCTTCTGTTGTTAGTTGTAGTAGCTGACTTTAACTTTGGTAATAACTTATGCAAGTCTAGCCATTTTGTGTCAGCTGAGCTTAAGGTGAAGAACATCGTAGGAGCACCTAACTATTCTATCATTGATGTAAGGTCATGTCGGGACTTGCTCCAAAAAGCCCATGTACCATGCAATGAGGCTGTATATCGCATGATATGGTTTGGTAATTCACTTGACGGCATGTTTTGTAAGTATTCCTTTAGGCCATATAGATTGTGGGGAAGATTATCTTGCAGATTAGTCTTTATGAAGACACAAGCTGATTGTTGGGATCGATGTCTCATCATGAGATTGTAGATATAATATCTTAAGCGAACATGTTTCCCAAATCTTTGATCATAGTATTTGATCAAGTGTAAAGCATATTCATCTAAATGCACTTGGTTTTCTCTTTGTTGTAGTGGTAAAGCTATTCCACTAGGGAAAAGCGTTGGGAATGCCATGGAAAGGAAGCCCTCAGTATTGTACTCATTGATAGGTGATGCACTAATTTTTGGCCAAGGAATAACGTTATCGATGGTTTTATCTAGATGGAGGATGTTTTTTATTGCATCAAGTTCTGGTATTGATGATGGTAGTTGTGGGACAAATGGGGAACTATTCTCCCTGATTTGTTCTTCGATGTCAATAGCTGGTTCAGTAGAGGCATCTTCAACAACATCTTCTTGCGGGGAATGTACTGAATGCAGTAGCTCTATAATGTCAGTGGTTTGCTCTGGCAATAGAGGCACTGCATCTGGATCAATGACTACATCCTTGTAGTATTGATCATGTTTGATTTTGTAAGCCAATGCATTCATGACGTGAAATCTATTCATGTAACAGTCATAAGTTAAACCTTGGGAATTTGTTCTACGGACAATTAGAATTTCTAATTGGTTAATATGTCAAGGCAATGTTATTGCAATATCAGAAATATCTTGTGGGAAGTTTATTGTATGGCCAGAATATTTGTATTGGCCTCCCCTTGCATGTGTTACTTGTAAAACAGGGGCAATTCTTGATATGAGCATTTCTTCTACCTGAGAGAGAGAGACTTTAAAATAGAAGGTTGCTCACTTGGGTCCATATTGTTCGATAATGAGAAGGGGTGGAGGCCTTTTTCACCATAACATCTCATGCACACAACTACATGATTGATTTTTTTAATAGTCATGCCCACATACATTTCTTTGCAGACAAAACATGGCTGTGTGACCTCCAACATATCAATCTTTTTTGTGGAAATTAGACAATGTATTTGGAAATGAAGCAGCCTTCATACCAAGTTCAGGAGTAGTAGAAAATGTTTGAAAGAGATTAATTTGCTCAAGATCAGTGTCTATTGTTTCTAATAACTATCCTGGGTTATTAGAAGGTCTATGAAGTGCATGATGCTTCAGTTGTCATTTCTTCGAGAGATCAGCTCTGCTCTTTGCATAATAAGTTCTATTGGTCTCGCTTCTCCTTAATTTGATAGCATCAATTTCTTGAGGGCAAGGCTAGATAGATATCTAATATTTTAAAGAGAGCAGAGGTATGTCAGAATTTTCATAATTGAAGGTAGTTAACTTTGAAGCATGTATGAAGAATGTATAAGAATTGAAAATTGCTTTATGTATGCTTATGTGATTTCAGAGGATTTGTTCTGTATGTAAACTGCTTTTGTTGTGATTATTTGTATGTGTAATTATCTGTTCTGTTGTTTTGTTGCTCTTGTTGGCTCAACTTATATGTACAACTTTACTTGAAATATATGGGTTGTCGAAAGCCATAAATTGACTGTCTAGTGCTGAACTGCGTAAATATGTTGCTGCTAGCAAGTTGGGTTTACAAAAGGTAGCATTGTCATATAGCTATGTATAGATATAGTATTTTTTGATGTTTCATGATTTTAAAAGCATGATTGTAATATAGGTATGCAAAACTATAGTAAATTTTGATACATATAGATGTATGTATACATATACACATGTACATATACATATAGTTCAAAAATTCAAGGTTTTGTATATGAACATATGCACATATATAAGTACATGTATATATCAAAAATACTATAACTATGAATACTTATATATAGTTATGTACTGTATTGTTAAACAGATAGGTATAAGACCAGAAAAAGAGCAAGATATGTGCATATATGTCTAGTTTATGTGCAACCAACATACTGTCAACACATTTAAAATTAAAGACTATGACTGAAAATAACTAATGTCAAGAGGAAAACCTTTCAAACAGATAATTGGTAGATGTAAGAAATGTCCATATAGATTTTAAAAGCATGATTGTAATATAGGTATGCACAACTATAGTAAATTCTGATACATACAGATGTATGTATACATATACACATAATTTAAAAATTCAAGGTTTTGTATATGAACATATGCACATATATAAGTACATGTATATATCCAAAATACTATAACTATGAATACTTATATATAGTTATGTATTGTATTGTTAAACAGATAGGTATAAGACCAAAAAAAAGAACAATATACGTGCATATATGTCTAGATTATTAGCAAACAACATACTGTCAACACATATAAAAGTAAAGACTATGACTGAAAATAACTAATGTCAAGAGGAAAAGCTTTCAAACAGATAATTGGTAGATGTAAGAAATGTCTATATAGATATTTATAGAAGCACCCTTGTCTTTGTAAAACATGCTTGTTTGTATATGTAAAAGTACTAAACATGAAAATTAAGTAATAGTATAATTGTATTGTAAACTGGAAAGTTTAATAATTAGAAAAGATGCGTTATAATTTTAACTCTTTGTACTTAGGCACGCAATTTTTGCAAGTAATGCATGGCACTCAACCTTGAATTCAACAGGAGCAACTTTATTGACTTTGACTTTCATTTTCGTTTCTGAATTATATGTTTTAGTAGAAACCAGCAGTGTGAATGAATAGTAACATGACAGTGCTCTGTTGATCACTGAGGAAGGTGTTTCTGTTGTTGTTCCATCGTTTTGGAGTGCATAGAGTTGTTTTGCAGTTTTGTGTAGCAAGTGAATGCCACCCTCGTCAAATGCAGTGGCCCATAGAGTACCTATGGCATCTTGCAACTTTAGAGGCAAGAGGTAACTATAATTGTAGTCTTGCATAGTCATTTGACATCTAGAGCAAAACCATGAGTCATTAGCGTGATGTGTACACTTTTTCTTGCAAGGCCTTTCATTCACTATTAGTGGGCAAGCTGCATAATAGAATTTTTTGTCATTGGTATTCACAAAGCGCAGAACAGCTAGCAATGTTGTCTGAATTGTTTCTGGTCTGATACTCATCCCCTCACGGATTGAGGATATTGTCATTCTAGTATATCTGCCATCTATATGGATAGTTTGTGCAACAAAAGGTACAGCAAGCAAAGGGTCCTTTCCTCTTAATGTTAGAAGCTCTTCTTCTGGAAAATTTGGGCTGATATGGAATGTTGTTGCAGCTATTATGTTTATAAGCTTCCCATTGAAATAGCCAACAAGAGCATTATGTAAAGCAAGGATAAGCATACTATCCTTGGTCAACATATTTTTCAATTCCAGGCCCTTTTATTCTGCCATTGGACCCCATAAGTTGATGTCAATTGTTGAACCAAAGAGATCATTAATTTTCACCACACATTTTTGTATTTGACTGCCATCTTTCCTGTGTATAGGAACGATATTTCTATAGAACAAGACCAATTATGTCAACCAGTGTGTTATTTGTTAGATGAAACAATTCACTAATGGGTGTGAAAGGAGGAGTTTGTTGATCTGGTTGTTCTTCATTGGTGCAACATTTTAGTATGGATGTATCAGACAACGTGATTTCTAGATGGTTGTTTAGTTTGTTGTACCTTGCATTTGCCTCCTTAACAGATCCTTTTGAAATAATATAATGTGAACCTATGTCCACACGGTTAGAGTGTAACTTAGCTATATCATCAAAACATGTAATTCTAATTTCAGAACCATCACAATTGACAATGTCAAAGCTAAAGACATGGCCATTTTTGGTCATTGTGCTATATGCCTTAATACGCCTTTTATGAGTGACTCTCCCTTTTATAGTCCATTTTTTTTGGTATGGATTCAAAGTTTTGATAGGGCTTATATTTGGAGAAGTTGTTGTTTGTGGGGATGGCAATTTAGTTGCAAATTGAAGAGAGCGTTTAGATGTTGATGGTCTGTCATCAGACATAATTTTTGGTTGTTGTTCTTTGAATAGATATTCTGGTTTACCAAAGAATAGGCAATCAATTTGTTTGACTTCCAGACTAAGTATTACAATAGTCCTGTGGAAACAAAATACTTCTTCTTAAATTACTACTCATTATACATAAACAAAATTTAAAAAAGATGAAATGTATTGTATTTAATAATCATAGTTGATTTCCTACCTTGTGTTCCATATGTATCGGCATGTATAGCTCGATAACTAGACTATTGTGCCTATTTTTAAAATGTCTGAAAGTATAAGAGTAGCATATTTAGAAGGCAAGATTGCCAATTGCATGTATGTGCCATCAAATAAGACTAATTTATGTCTGTCAGTATCATCTTTGTTGTTCTGCATTTTCTGAAATGACAAGGCTTGCAGCAATGCTGAAGGAAGGTCATCCCCAGCATTGATAGATTGAATTGCAAAAGGGGTAGGGACATACTCTTGGTTTTTTGCCTACAAAAAATAATATGAGTATAGAGGATTTAATTTTAACAGCAACCAGCTCATATATTTCCTTACTTGTTAATGTAAAGTGTGCCTTTGTAAACGATGTAATCAAGCTATGTTATGTATACAGTATGTATATAGTTTTGTACTATGCCATCCAAAAAGTATGCATGCGATAATGAAAAGGATGGAATGGAAAAGACCAATGAACTATTCAAAAAAAGAGCATAAAAGCTTTCTATATTGAAATTTTTTCATAATATAGCTTACCAAATTATCAATAGTGGAGTGCTCTATGGGTTCAGAGGCAGCTGCTGAAGATGTCATTGTGCATATATACCTTTTGAGAATTAAAAGTAAATTATAAGCATGATGAATTGTAGTTCTTATATCAAAATACAATCACAACATGATGCAAGCTTATCAAAGGTATATATGCACAAGCAGTGTAAAATTAAGTGACCATAGACTAAAGTTGTTACAGTTTTTTTATTTATTCCATATGTTAAGGAATTGATCATAATGTGAGTGAAACATGCATTGAAAGTGATAATTGGTCATATTCTCATAAGCTTGGAAAAAATTGAATATGATATAATGATTTATATATTTGAGAGTATATTAACAAAATATGACTTTATCTAATCAAAGATCTTTGAAAATAAGGGATGCCTCTGTCTGTTTCGAATGTTAACCAAAAAAAGAATGTAACATTCCAAAGATTGAATAATCAGAACAACATAGCATCAACCCAAGCAACCTATCCAAGCTCGTTATCACTCCATTTAAATACTTTGTCTCCTAATGTGAAAATAACCATTGGATCAACTAATTGTTCAGTAGTTGGTATTGGGAAAGGTGCTACTTCAATATGATCTATGGTTGTTACAGCACTAGAAGATGTAGAGGATTTATGTTCGTAGTGGGCAATTATCTTTCTGAGGTTACTCTTTAGCTTGTTGCTTTCTTGTAACTTGCTTTCAATTACAGTGTTGATGTCCTTTGTTGCTTTCAAACTTGTATCCATTGTTGAAATTTGATAGTGTTAGTGTCGATGTTTTCTGTTTTAATGACAAAGTGGAAATGCATCACTACAAAAAGTGAATATACAAGAATAATAGAGAAAATATTTAAGTAGATCACATTTTTTTTTGTCAACCATAATGAATTTACTATTAACTAACTCTAAAAACTTGTAATAATAACGGCAACACATTAAGTTGTGTAAATTGTCATCTATATGTATACATGCATATATATTTAAGTATGAACATGAATGCTTTCAGTGTGCAACGTAAGTATGCAATTTTACAATTATAAGAAAACCATAATTATAAATATCAGTTACAATATATTAATTTTCTAAATATCGAACATTTGTCAGTGGTTACTTAACTTGGAGATTAAAAGCCTTCATGTGCACAAAGTCAGTTATCTGGTTTGTGTTACCCTGACCAAATATTTCATGATTCAACATTGTCTTGTAGTCATCTCCATACATGGGCTCTGTTGGCAAAGAAATGCTATCTTTAATGATTTCATGTAAAGGCTGTGCATGAAAGTTGGCATTCTCTATGGCTGGTTGCAACCTTAAAATGTAATTTGTGACAATCTTATTCTCTGTTTCGCAAGTCATATTGTCTTTAATGATGTCTTTAATGATTTTATCCTCGAGGCTGTGCACGAATGTTGACGTTCTTTATGGTTGTTTGCAACCTTAAAATGGAATTTTTTTTGTTGTTGTTGCCAATATTTCGCTCTGCAATTTTCGCTCTTGAAATGTTTGCATAGATTTTTGGGTTTGGTTCTCGTTGTGACTATTTTATTGGCCTTCCTTGTGAGCTTGACACCGTTAATGGTTTAAAGTTGCAAGGTAAGGTTCTATTTTTTTTAAATACTTTTTTTATTTTGTATTGCATTTTCGTTTATAGACTATTTTTTTTTCTTGTTCCATGTGCTTGCAGGGTTGCTGCTTTGTTTATGTTATTTAACTATTTGTGGACGTGACTACTTTCAGACTACAACATAGAGTACACTATGTACATATACATACATACATGTCTATATGTACATATATGCATATATATATGCGGACATGTGTGTATTGATATACATGTATAGATGCCTACACATGCATGTATATATATATGTACATATGCGTATGCACATATATATACAATTTTTTTATGTTTTTTTACAAACTTTACAATGGAACCACAAAAACAGAGAATGAATAAAACCATATATATAGATGTATATATATACGTACACATGTTTATGCATACATATATATATATATATATATATATATACATATATATATATATATATATATACATATATTGATACTCTAACAATTTCTTAATCTCTGCACACATAAAGAACGTCGACAATCATGCACAGCCTTGGGAACAAAATCATTAAAGGCAGCGTTGTTTGAGAAATAGAGCACATGCATGGAGATGACCACAGGAAAACATTCTTGACAAGAGCAAATGAAATTAGATTTTAGGGATCTAACCAGCAACCTGTTTCATTTGGCTCCTATGGTTTGTTTGTGAGCTTGACGCGATGAATGGTTTGAATTTGAAAGGTAAGCTTGGGTTTAATTTAAACTCTTATTTGTTTTGTAGTGCAATTTTTGTATGGTTTGCTTATTTTCCACTTTCCTCTGCTTTCAAGGTTGTTTTATTGTAAGTATTTTGCTCTGTAATTTTTCATTTAGTCTTAGGTTTTGTTTTAGCTATGAGTAATTATTGCTTTGTGCACATGAAGGGTTTTAATCAGTAAGATAAATTGATAAAATGGTATATATATGTAGATCATGTGTTTTACACTGGAAAAATTCTCAGACTACAACATACAGTACTCTATGTACATATACATATGCACATGTCTATATGTACATACATGCATATATATATATATATATGCGTACATGTGTGTATTGATATACACACATAGATGCCTACACATACATGTATGTATAAATATGTACATATACATATAACAGTACTTAAATGTGTTCTAAAAATATATATATATGTATAGTTTGTGTTGCATTCACACTACAGTGTAGTCTTGCATCGACACACACACACACACACACACACACACACACACACACACACACACACACACACACACACACACACACACACACACACACACACACACACACACATATGCACACACACACACAGAGATATATATACATATATTGGTACTCTAATAATTTCTTAATATTTGCACACATAAAGAACGTTGACAGTCATGCACAGACTTGGGGACAAAACCATTAAAGATAGCATTGTTTGAGAAGCAGACCACATGCATGGAGATGGGCATAGGCAAATATTCTTGACAATAGCGAAAGAAATTACATTTGATGGATCGAACCAGCAAACGGGAAAAAATCTAACATAAGGTAGAATTTCATTAGTAACAGAATGGTCAAAATCTAAATACCTGAGAAAGTGACTAGAGACAATGCAGATTGAAAGTAATCATGTTCACCAAGATTTAAATAACATAACAAAAGTAAGAATCCTACAAGCAGAGCATATGCAGAAATAAGGATTGTATCAAATAGTGCATTACAAAATTTGAAAAATTTAATAACAAAATAAACAAGTACCTGGCAATGTAAAACCATTAACACCGACAACCTCATAAACAAGCCCAATAAAAGAATCCGCATTGGTGTAGATAACTAGACATGAAAAGATTAAAACAAAGTAATAAACTCAAATGACTAAATAGCTACAAATAGCAAAAAGCAAACTAAAACCCTTTTAACCTACAACAAAAGACACAAAGTAGCAACCTTGGAAGTACACTAAACTAAGAAATAACCAGAGTATAGAAAAATGGACTACAAAACAAAAAAAAATCTAACCAAAGGAAGAAATTACCTTGCAAATTCAAAACATACACCGAGAGTGACAAAAAAATCTAAGTCAACAAGTATATCCAAAGCAATGTGAAAGTGCCCAGGAAATTGAAAGTAATCAGGGCCACAAATAGTTAAATAACATAGATGAAGTAACCCCTGCAAGTAGAGCCAAGGAAGAAATAAGCAAAGTATAATAAAAAAGCATTACAAAACCAATTAGATTTTAGGGTTCCAAGGGCACATAAAGAATCTAAATAAAACCAATTAGATTTGAGGTTTCCAAGCGCGCATAAAGAATTTAAATAAAATAAACTGTATTCCTATCAAGATGCAAAAGAGATCAACTGGATCATCATTACATATAATGTGGATGAGCCTACTTATATTTAATGACATGTGGCTCAATGAGAAGCAAGGGTAGGTAGGGGTAGGTAAGAGAAACAAAAAATTATTCCACATGAGGTGGATCACCCATCGAAGGTGGAATGTAACAGCAAGATCACACCATAAAAGGTGGAAATTCTCTTGCATACACACTCCCAATGTAGCACATCTCCCAAAGTGTCTCATATGCAAACTACAATGTTATGCATGTACCTAAGTAGACTTAAGTAAAGTATAATTATATCCAAGATGAATAATTACACCAACACCACCCCTTAAGTGCAACTTATGGGAATGCATTTAAGTCTACAAGGAAACTAAGCAATGCAAGATGGGTCTCGGCTACATGGTCATGTTATGTACCCATATATAAATGCAAATGCATGTAAACCAATGCAATCTCTCATAAAGAAGAGAAAGAGGGAAAAACCCAATGGGAAAAAACCCTCCCCCAAAAGAGAGATGAAAACTATACAAGAGAAATTTCATAGAAGTATGTGAAGGACCAAATCCTATGTGAGGAAAAATTCCCCCCCATATGAGAGAAGAAGAGAAGCTAGGTAGCCCCCCCTAAATCTAGAATCTGCACCAATGGTAGAAGCTTGAAAATGAATGAAGAAACTGCTCCATGAACATTGAACAACGTTCCTCCCCTTGGGAAGAAACAAAACCGGAGGTGTATCCATGATGTCTACCCCCTTTAATTTAATATATCAATTTTTTATTTTTTAAATTTATTTTAAATATTTAATAAAAAGTTTTACAATCAACCCCTCATTTTTAAAAAAAAATATATTTTCTCGGTAAAAATGAATAATAAAATTTGCAAAAAAAAATATTGTTTTTTTAATATTTTTAACAAATCGTACCATACAGCCTAATAGGCTGATTTTTTCCTCCAACCCCAAAAATCGATTTTTACCCAATACAGGCGAATTTTAGAGTCAAAATTCACGGAAATGGCCACCCGAACACAATAGAGAGGTCGGATTTGGTTTACAACGCCTCCAAAAGAAGATGCTCCTCAGATCTTCCTCTTGACCTCCTTAAAAATCTCTCCAAAGGTGATGCAAAGGTGCTCCAACCGCTCTGATACCATGTGAGATTACGCTTGAAGCAACCAAGATCAAAGAGACCACAAGATAGCATAATGACGAGAGAGATAACATGTGACAAGAATAAATTGTATTCCAATCAAGATGCAAAAGAGATCAACTGAATCATCATTACAGACAATGTAGATGAACCTGCTTATAAAGGCAAGGCTAAGACACAACAGAGCACACAATTATGATATGTTGCTCAATGCAATGCAAGGGTAGGTACGGATAGGTAGGAGAAATAGAAAAATATTCCACATGAGGTGGATCACCCACCGAAGGTGGAATGTAACAACAAGATCACACCATAAAAGGTGGAAATTCTTCTACATACACACTCTCGATGTAACACGTCTCCCTAAGTGTCTCATATGCAAACTAACAAGATTAAATACTGATTAGCATATTAAGTCTAAATGATATCCTAATTTAATTATGAAATTAAAATATTAATATTTCTTCATATTTATGATATTCTCGTGTTCATTTGATGTAGCTAATTGTTTTGTAAAATTAAAGATTTTGTTGGATAAAAACTTTCTTTCTCTTACTTTGATCATGATAGGAGATATTTTATACAAGCATAATATCTAGATAATTAACGAAATAAATCACATTTTAATGATTAAGATTTTCATATGAGATGATCATTGAATAACATTTCTATACACATTATAAACATTGTTATAATGTTTGAGATGATGGTTATATCAAGTCATCATGTTTTTAAATCTATACAAGTTAAATTTGAAAAAAACATTTTACCATTTAATTAACTAACCAATCAAAAATAAAGTATTATGTCACATTTATCATTAGAGGAGTGAAAAAAAAACTATCATTATCTACCACACATGTAGTTTCAATAGTTTCTATAAAATAAAAGTTCTAGAGAATTGGCATTGAATTGCTTTGAGAAATATATTTAATAAAAGTTAATAAACAATCAAGCCAGAAATATTTATGAAATAGACTAACCATCCCTTTTTGATACCAACAACATGTATTGTATAAGAAAACCAACAACTATTCAATTATACATACAAGAGGTGTACTCCACTATCTACTACAATTCATCTAATGGTACCTTTAGCTCTAACCTAATATTTATTGTTCAAGTTGTGCTTTTGTAAAACAAGCACTCACGTTTTATAGAGTAAATATTCTAACTCAATTCTTTCTCATTTTATGTATATTTTTATTTCAATTTTATTTGTCAATAGTATTATAATTCCATTGATTCAAGAAGCAAAAATTATTTTATTATACTACCGTTTTCTATTGTTTTTATTATTAGATCATTTTAGAAGACTTGCTAAGTATAACTGGCACAAATTCTCTTTATCTCTCCTCCAATAAATAATAATAGAATTTTTTACATACATTATCTTTATCTATAGCTCGATGCGCTAGAAAGG
This sequence comes from Cryptomeria japonica, assembly GCF_030272615.1. Lineage (NCBI taxonomy): Eukaryota > Viridiplantae > Streptophyta > Pinopsida > Cupressales > Cupressaceae > Cryptomeria > Cryptomeria japonica. The sequence continues at coordinate 250,340,695 of NC_081411.1, forward strand.
ATTCTCTTTTAATCATTTATCTAAATTATTTTATTTGATATTGTGAGTGGTGAATGTTTAATGTAGATAATTGTAAGAATTGAGGGAAAACATTTGTGCTTCTTATTTAAATGATTAAACACACTTGAAAAGTATTAATAGAGTTTGGAGTATTTAACCTAGAAATTTTTTTAAGCTACTAACTTAGTGATTGCGTCTTACATTGGTAGATAATACTTCATGCATTTTGTATGCACTATTCACACAACACCTTTAACAGGCATAACTAAAACTATTGCAGTTAAAAGTGGATCTCAACAAATGTCTCAAAATTGTAACTAAGGATGAATTGCATGAATGGTGGTGCATAGTAGTGAACTTGAGATGAACGGTTAAACTCGAGCATCACTTGTCAACATACTCCCCCTTGATGCTAAGAAGGATTGCAAGATTATATCAAAGTTTTATAAACTGAAACTATGCAACTCATTGTGTAACATTACCATCACTTTCAACTTATAGACCCACATCTAGTACATTTGTCATAGAAGTCAAGTACCCATTTACTCATCTCTCTCACTCATGATAGATAACAAAGCTTCCCACTTCCTTCTCTAAAATAGAGAAGAGATCACAGCCTTTCAAATTACATGGAATGCTTTAGTATGGTAATCATAAGAAGAAATCATTAACCAATTAACTCAAACATTAAAACCTTGATTTTAGACTACTTCTATTTACATACAAATATTTAGGAATGTAAAACCTCTTGATCATATTTGTTAAATTTTTCCATCTAGTTCTAGTAGTGTTGCTTAACCATTCAATATGACAGTTGTTGCACTTCCACTTTCTAGATTCCTCATTTGTCCTAGGTTTTCCTCATACCTTAGATGCAAATTGTTTTAAGGGTGATTCTGGATCAAAGGGACCCTTGGCCAATTTTTTCAAGATTTCAGAAGGGTGGTTGAAATTTCCACTCCCAATAGAACTTGTTCCATTTTTACTTGCCCCAACTTCTTCTCTGTTAGGTTCATTAGATGATTCATTTTCTCTATGAATCTCAGCCTCATCATCCTCACTTAAGGTGTTAGAGCTCATTTTCGTAGTGACAATGATGCTACAACAAACAATTTTAAAAACAGAAACTCTAAAAATTTTAATGCAAACATTTTTTTTTTTAAATATTAGAACTATTAGTAAATTTTTAATTTTTGTTTGTTTGAAGTTGAATATTAATAATCAACTTCATTCTTAATGATGTTTATTATTAATATTCAACTTCAAGCAAACAAATTTTTTTCAGTTTCAAAGTTTTTTTTTCCAAAATTATTTGTTTCTAATGGCTGCAATTTGGTTCTTGAATCAAAAACTATGACCTATTAACAAAAAAAAATTTAACGAATATAGAATGGAAAATGCCCACCTTCAATATTGCAGAAAGAATGAAGAAGGTTCATCTAATCCTCTTCCAAGCTTGCTGATCCAACTTTCAATCCACCTTCTTGGTTTCCAAGCTAGAGAAAATCAGATGTTTTAAATTTTTTTGTGGTTGCAAAAGACTGAAATGAGACTAAATGTCTCTTTTATGAGATTTTTACCATTTTAGGGTTATGTTTACCAAGGCATTGTTATGTTTTAATATTTTTTAAAATCTTTATTTTATTATCACTGCAAGAGACACTTGGGTGTTTCTTTCCCCGGTGAGGGACGTCTAGGCATCCAAGAGATGTCCAAGCATCTCTTCTGGGAGAGACGTCTCTCTCGCGCTCTTGGATGGAAGAAACGTCTCTTCTCTGCCTGAGAGACGTGGCGGAGATGGAGGTGCGGTGGAGAGACATTTTGGATTTGTCTCCCTGTCCAAGAAACGTCCCTATCTCGAAAACTCAAGGATGTGCCCCTGTGGAACACTGCACAAGACCTTTTTCTCATGTAAGGACAAAATTTGAGCGATGTAACAAATTGGATCATGAGATGGATCAATTTAATAAAGTTTTGAAGAGCTCCTAATATGTCCACCATGAATAACAGATATGGGGTATATTGACATTAAGTGAAAATTAGGGCCTAGGGCATATCTAAGCTATAAGTAGGTGGTGTTGCAGTTGAGAGCGTAGAGGTTGGGTATCTAGATAATTTAAAAAGTTGACGTAATTCATCACCAATGAAATTTTCAAGTTAATACTTGAGAGAAGTTTGTTACCATCCAAACTCTCACCACAAGGTCCTGATAGTCTCTGCACTAGCCATCTATTTTACCACCCAAACTCTCACATTTTGAAAGGTCCGACCTAGATAATTGAAGTCATTAAAAAGTTTAACTAAATTAGAGCATTTGATAGGATTATCATTTCCAAGCAACTAAGCTTACCAAAACTATCTGGAAGTTTGCATAAACTGTGGCACTCATACAATAGTAAACTTTTTAAATTCTCCAAGGCAGTATACCTCTAGTTTGTCTAGTCCTGATGAGTCCTTTCTAGAGTACAAAGTGTCCCAAAACCCAGACTTAGGCTTGACAAGATCTTGCAATGGCAGTGTGATATTTTTCTCATCTCCAATACATAATTAATGTCATTACATAGCTCCCATTAGGTTATGGATCCATCTAAACCTAAATATTGTAAACTATGTGATGAAAGAGCATAGCTGGCTTGCAACTAATTTAAATCTAAACACAAGTAGGAAAAAATGGTGTGAAGTTATTACTGGTGGTTATGGTGGATAACACCCTTAAAATGTCATAGACATAATAAGAATTAATTGATGGCGGCTAGTGGAGGATTTTCTTGGCATAGAGTAGTGGCAAGTTGGAATATTTATTGGTGGTGGTAAGATCCTACTGGTTAGTGATGACGGTTAAGAGAAAAAAAGTTGATGGTTGAGCCTAATGATGACATCCCAGAATATGATTCCTCCATTCTGTATAAAGAAGGATTGAGGAATTCAATGAGGAGAAAGTGGTGGGATGGAAAGTAAGGAAGCGGACAAAATTTATTAGGGGCATTAAATGTGATAGAAAGAAAAAGGAATGTGTATCCAGAAAAATAGGAAAATGAAAAGATATAAGGAAGTTTTGAAGAAGAGAATGTGTGGAAAGTTTTGCTTTTGGTTTGGTGATCTCTGGTTGAGATTATTCTTAAGATTTATTTGGTGTTGGATGGTGAAAATTAAGGTCTTTGCTTGTTGATTCTTGGTCAGAGTTGCTCTAGAGTTGCTTTTGTTTGGTGCTAGCAATTAGTTGTTCACTAGGCACTACCTTCTAGTAGATAGCTTTGTTGTGTTGTTACTATTTATTGCCTACGTAGGCCTTGGTGTTGAGTCATCATCTCTAGCATTAATCAGGGCTAGATTTTTATTTTTTCATATGTGTTATCGTGAGGATATGTCTGTATATGATTAGAATTTTGTCATGTTCTTTGTGACTGAAAAGAGAGAACACCATGATAGAAAATCTATCAAGCTTTATTGTCATGTAAACTATGTAATGCATAAGATGTTAAAGGGACGATAAGATGAAAGGTCATACAAAACATAGTCAACAACAATCCATTGATGTTCAAGATCAACATGATGATGTTCAAGAAACATCTACTCAGGTACGAGATGAAATTGGTACAGCCTCAAGTCCAAAAAAATTTTCTGGTATGGAAAATTTGATGGAAATGGATGAAGATAGTCTTTTCAATAAAACGTGACAAGAAACCAGAGGAATGATCCACATGCTTTTATCAATTACTCTATGGTCAAGAGAGTCGCACTTGACATGAAGAAAATACCACTCAAATAAAAGAAGTTATGAAGAACATGTGGAAGTACGTGAATTCCTCACTAGTATTGATAGGTATCTCTCTCACATTTTTTGGCATGGAACTTTGATCACGTGTTCAACTAAGTATGATATTGGTTTTATTTTCTAATTCGACTATCTATGTGGTTTCAGAACCACTAGTTTAAATGATATATTATGGAGGAGCGTTGGTTTATATGATATATGCCAAGATGATGGAGGAGCATCGACTAAGGCAGAGAAACAATGAGCCCATAGTATTTGCAGGTAACCCATACAAACCTTTTAATGGGCATTATAGATCCTTAGAGATACTCTTTGTAAATTCTATTGAATTCACCAAGTTAATGTATGGACAAGCATATCGTTTCCATAGCCTTGGTAGTGATGAATACAATCCAAGAGATGAGAAGCTTTGAAATCAATCAAGACCTCATAATAGATAAAATCATATCTATTAGGTATATCTTATGTATGTATGTTTATGTATGTATGTATGTATGTGTATGTATTTTTATGTATGTGTTTGTGTATGTCCTAAGGTGAACATATAATTATTTTATGTGTATGTATGTATGTATGTATGTATGTATGTATGTATGTATGTAGGTAGGTAGGTAGGTAGGTAGGTATGTATGTATGTGTATGTATGTGTGTGTATGTATGTATGTATGTAGGTAGGTATGTATGTATGTGTGTATGTATGTATGTGTGTATGTATGTATGTGTGTGTATGTATGCATGTAGGTATGTATGTATGTGTATGTATGTGTATGTATGTGTATGTTTGTGTATGTATTTGTATGTATGTATGTATGTATTTATTTTCTAATTTTCTAAACTAGTATGATACAATAAATACAAAAAACTAATTTGCTATCAAAAAACTAATTTTCTATAAAAAAACTAATTTTCTATCAAAAACTATTTTTTTTTAAAACATAAATTAATATGATACAATAAATCCATTAAAAAAATAAAATAAAATGGACTTACCACTGAAACACTTTTGACCGGATCATTGTAGTTCTTCTTGCCCTCCCACTTAACTCCAAGACACTCAATGCAAAATCAGGGGCTTGGGCAGATTTTCGGGTTTATATAACGTTGCCACGCGAGCGCTACATGGCCACCAAATCGGTCTGACTGGAACAAGTACTGTTAACCTGAAGTGGAACACAGATCCCTACGATCACCCTTATGCAAATATCTCTTTCTTCTTTGTAAATAATGCATCCCTCAAAAGGATCCCTTTAAATTTGTTTCTAGATATCTCTTTCCAATTACCGTTTCCTTGCTTAAAGAAATGAAGCCTATTTGGGACTCTTTCTCCCTAGCTTCAAATGCATGCATTATCAATTAGTGGGTATCTTCTTGGTGTTAAAGATGGGTTTTGTTGCTTCTATCTACCTTAAGACATCAACATAGGGGGTGGGGTATATATGCAACCTCTTGGTTTCATTCTTGACTATCGATTATCATTATGGGATTGTTGCATACTCATGTTTCATCCCTATTTTATCCATCATTTATGGGATTATTAAATCCTCATGCTTAACCCTCATTACATTTATCAACATGGGATTGTTGCATCCACATGTTTCACCCCCATTTTATGCATCATTTGTCTTATACGGGGTGTTCATTCTTGAAACCAGACAAAATAAAGTCTTACACGAATGCTTCATACCTGAAACCAGACATCAACATATGCAGCAGGATGAGTGGAACTAGAAAAATACATCTAAACTATTTTGAATCTCCTCCCCAACATGGATCACCTAGCTTGATGCAGCGTTCTATCTTGTGGAATTCATGTCCCTTCGTCCTCTCTCATGAGCCCATAGCATAACATGCATTTTCTAGTGTTGGATCATGGTTTCTTATGCTTTCAATTGGTGTACATCCTTGTTCTTTCTATAAGTCAACTTGTGCTTTTGCAATAACATTTTAGGAATGATATTAGTGGTTGACACATTTTTATTATTGACATCTCATCAACTAGGTGACTTGAATTTTTTTATTTATTACTAATGCTGTATACTCTTGAGTATACTTGAAGGTTGCTTGCATGGATTGATAGGATCCTACTCTTGGGGGCTTGATCATCCATCGGTATTATCCTATCCCTAGCTTGTCTTGGTCTCAAATGCTCCATCTCTCATCTTTATCCTTTACCAAGAGTATGACCATAAGATCATACTCTGATAAAATGGAGGCTAATGTAGCGTCATAAATTTTGTATCCTTAATTAGGGTTGCACAATTTCATGCTTGGATTACCACCCACCTTAGTGTCTTGTATTTTTCATTTTAAAAGTTCCTTTAAGAGTTAAACTAAGTAATTTAATTACATCTAAAATCCTCTCTCATCCTTCCACACATTATAAATTGGGCCCTTAACCCTAAGTGTGGCCCCTTTTATTTTATCATTTTTAATCAATTAATCATTAAGCCATAATAAAGTCCTTTGTTGACCTTGAAGGCTCAATTTCGCATATATAAAAACCTTGGATTGATGCACCAAGATGGATTTGAATTTTTAATCATGGTACCTTGCATCCCTAAAAAATTCAAAAAAGTCATTCAGAAAATGGTGATTCACCCTGGTCCTGACTTTTTCCTCCACGAATTTTAGGATCCTGTTTTCGTGGTATTATAATTTTTAAATCTTTCTTTGTGTGAAAATATATCAATTCTAACTCAGGCTAAAGTTGATTTCAATTATTATATCCCTATATAAGGCATCTCTCTCAATTCATTTTTCTACAACTACAATTTTATGCAAACACTACCATCAATTCAAGAGTAGATCTGATTCAAGGAGAAACAAGCTACATCAAGGCATCTTCAAATTATATTTCAATTATGATTTCATGATAGATTTTGTGTGTTTTATCATGTTATTACATCAACACGTGAAAGACTTATCATAAGAGCATTGCATCACCTATTGTAGGTGGCAGATTCGGGAGTCGTGCAAGTGGAAAAGGACAAAGGAGATTGAGACAAAGTGAATTGCCTTTTGCAAAAATTCTGGAGACACCACAAGACCAGGGCGCCCACCGCCCTTGTCCAAATAATTTCTCCCAAACTTTCAGGTACATGCTCTAATCCTCTTCTCTTTCTCAAATCTTTGTTTAGAACTTTTTTTTATTTTTGCAACAATCCATTTTCATCATTTCATTTTAATTTCTCATTGTTTGTTATAGATTTACTACTTGCAATTCAAAACATAGTTCAAATACAAGTTCAAATCAAGTAAAAGTGAAAATAGAACCTCAATCTACATTTAGCCCTCTTCTTAATAGAATTGAGGTTGGATCTATTGAGTTGATCCTCCTTTTAATGCACTGAATAATTTTGCTAAATTTTGGTCTTACCCTACTTGGTGAAACCCTAGTTCCAAATTACACTATTACAGAAGGTATTACATAAATTAGGCTTACCTCAAAGTGTCTTATTTAAATATCAAGATTAAATAATAATTGGTAGGATTTGGGACACCGAAAAGTTTAAATTTGGCCTTAATTTGATCATTCCTCAAAGTAGTGGATCGGATCATATGATATATCATAAATATATGACTACAGTTTGACACTAAAGGGGCAAAAAATATTGCTGGAAATAGGTATGAAGTGACACACTAAGGTAAGGACCCAAAAAGGAGTGTGAAATTTTGAAGGGTTACAATTCACAACACTTTAGTTTGTTAGAATATTTTAGGATAATATATAAATATTATTTGTATAAGAGTTTATAGGTATGCGAATTGCTAGAACAACTAATATCCATAGGGAGTGGCTCCTAAAATTTAGGAGATTAAACTCACGTATATATGTTTGCAATAAATTGAACGATATAAGAGATTTAAACAAAAAAATCTTATTTGTCTACAAATCCCTACAAAACGGAGTTAATGAGATTAACAATATTAAAAAATTAAAGAAAACGTATATTCTTTAGTAATCTAACCCATAATAGAGGCAATACTGAAAATATGATAATAATATTATTGAGTTCAAGTAATGTTTTATAATTGTTAGAAATTAGGATCTCAGGATACTAATCATTATAAACAAAATCATAAAATAAATGAAATGAGAAACATACATGCATAAATGTACACAATACACAAGATATACATGGGGAAAACCGTTTCAAGTAAAAAACCCCATAAAGCATCATTTAATTAAAACACTTTCAAATATAGTCTATCATAAAATAGACATGAACCTGGGGATACTCCTCCAATACTTCCACATGGCCAATACTACCTCTTGTGCATAGTGATACAACTCACCATAAAGCTCCAAATTTTTATACAACTCTCAAATGAGAGAGAACCTCCATAAATATAGGAGGAAGGGTGGCTTCACTAGTCACGCCTTTCCAATAACCCCCACTCATAAATAATTAATAATCTAATAATTATTAGATTATAATTATTTCAAATGGGATATGCTTATAAAGCAAATAATATATAAGGTTTTATAACCTTATATTAGAATATATAAATGTTATAAGGATGTGATCGATAATAACATTATGTTCTAACACTCCCCCTTAATGTTAATAGGGGATCACATGTCCATTTCCTTAAAATAAAAAAATGAATTACCCCAGTAATGTAGGACTTCTTTGATAGTGATAAACAAGGACACAAATATATGCCAACATGAAGATCATGCATTCTAGACAACATGAAAGTCATCTTGTCATAATTTATATTCCCGGTGTTTTAAAAATGATGCTATGAGGTCTTTAAAAACTATATTGGAACCGCGGTCTCCTCAAATTAGCCTCTCCCCAGGTTCATTACATAGTGCCCGTAGGACTTAATACAATGCTTTTACCAGTGGAAGATTTACTAGGAGAAGAATTTGCAAATGCACGTAGGACTTCAGCACAAATGTGCCTATAGGACTTACTAATGCCTACCTACAGTAATTAAAACAAAAAAAGGGCTTACATGTGCCTATCTAAAGGCTTAAAGGACTTACTAATTTCTATATAGGTCATATTTCATACCTATTAGGACATATGCCTACCCGTAGGATTTAAAATCTAGGATTTAGCCACTAGGTGGTGTCACTGACATGCACACTCCCCCTCAATGGCATCACCTAAGGCCAAGAATTATTTGAATTTGAAGCATATAATTACTAAAGGTCTTATGCCTATTAGGTCTTAAATCTAAGATTTGGCCACTAGGTGGTGTCATGTACACTCCCCCTTAATGGCATCACCTAAAACCCATCACTACATAGAGGATTTCAAAGTGATGGCTAAAGTTCCAACTTATAGCATGTGCCCATGATCTTCAAAGTGTCTTTATTATAGAATTATTTCACTTGAGTGAGGCCCCCATGATCTTCAAGGTGTCTTTATTATGAAATAATTTCACTTGAGTGATGTTCCCATAATCTTCAAGGTGCCTTTGTTACAAAAAAATTTCTCTTGAGTGATGTGCCCATAATCTTTGAAGTTCAACTTGAACTTTAGAAATGATATTATTTGAAAAGAGTAAAATAACTTCAAGTAAGATGGTACTTTTACATGTATCCAAATGGAACTCTTCCATAAATCTTCAAGGTCACATTGATTCTTCAGAAGCTACACTAATATTTTTCCCATTTGATTCAAAGACTGATAGAAGATAATATTCTTATTAAAGTATTGCATCATCCATTTAATAACACTTGCACCATATATTTTCAAGGCATAACCTCGCCATAAAAGAAACAATATAGTTAGTAACATACTAGTCAATTAAATTTGATTTTTGGTGCAAAGAAAGAACATAATATTATGTGTATGTTATTTGCCAAATATCATATAATATTCCTCATAAATGTAAAATATAGTCCAATAATTTGTAGCAAGGAGATTAAAATATAATTTCATGAGAATAACATGAATAATTAGGTTTTTTTGTTTGAAATACAGAATAGTCATGATACTACATATAGTAAAGATCCCAAATAAAATTAGGCAACGAGTGAGCTTTACTTTCTAGGTTTGCTCCCCAGGCAGTTTATAAAGGCGATAACCACCCATTATAATGATCAATATAGTGTGTTTTATTTATTATATTATGATTAAAAAATGGATCAAATACAAAATAGAATAACAAATCTCTTTTATCTCCAAAAAGGATGCTAGTGAGAAATTTATCAATTTGAATTTACTTATGCATATTAACTAGCTTGTACATTTCATAAAAAAATATTATAAGACGTGTTTAATAAGGAAGTTGTGATGTATCAACACTTAAAATGGATGGTCTAGGAAAGTACAAGTCTACACCACCTCTTATAAAATTCTTAAGGAATGTATCACACATCAACCCTTTGAATAATATTGCAAACATTTACTCAAAAGAATGTGTTTGATGACAAAAAAAATTAATCTTACATTAATCATAGACAATGCAATTTTCTTACATTGACAACTTTTAATGATAAGATTATTTACATATATGTGAAGTGTACAACTAAAATATATTTGACATTTAAGGTATAATGTGACACATAAAATCTTAACATTTTAGTTTAACATGGTGGAGATTGAGAGAAGCAAATTTAGTGTGGGATTGGAACCTTACCCAAGTCACCAAAAGTTTCTATATGAATGCTCTCTTGGATTTTCATAATATTAGGAATTCAAGTATGTGGTTAGAATGTTCAAAATGACACACCCTACCAATAAATTTTTGCCAACTCTTTTGTAGGTCCATTTTTAATATATAGATAGCATTATAAGTGATCCGATAAAAATGTGTTTGCATTGACAAAGGATGGAGGATTAAGAAACCAGAGGAATGATCCACATTCTTTTATCAATTATTCTATGGTCAAGAGAGTCCCACTTGACATCAAAAAAATACCACTCAAACAAAAGAAGTATGAAGAACGTGTGGAAGTACGTGAATTCCTCACTAGTATTGATAGGCATCTCTCTCACGTTTTTTGGCAGCGAACTTTGATCACATGTTCAACTAAGTATGATATTGGTTTTATTTTCTAATTCGACTATCTATGTGGTTTCAGAACCACTAGTTTAAATGATATATTATGGAGGAGCACTGGTTTATATGATATATGCCAAGATGATGGAGGAGCATCGACTAAGGCAGAGAAACAATGAGCCCATAGTATTTGTAGGTAACCCATACAAACCATTTCATGGGCATTATAGGTCCTTAGAGATACTCTTTGTAAATTCTATTGAATTCACCAAGTTAATGTATGGACAAGCATATTGTTTCCATAGCCTTGGCAGTGATGAATACAATCCAAGAGACGAGAAGCTCTGAAATCAATCAAGACCTCATAATAGATAAAATCATATCTATCAGGTATATCAATTTAAACAACATTTACTTTGGTTTCTTGAGTTTGATAGAAAACATAAGAATGCGATCTCATAGTAAAGAATGCAAATGGTTGTATTAAGAGGTCTCAGGCTAGTGACGATCTAAATGGTTAAGTTCTTGAATAAGAAATTAGTCATTTTTCTTCCCATATCTGGTGAACATATAGACTTGGAACTAATAAATGAGATGAATATGGTGATCATATGAGTGAGAAGAAAAAAGGTTGTAAATGTTTCATAATATCGATGAGATAATAGTTGGGTCTGAGAAATGGTGGAAGAGATCCACTTTGTGTCTCAGTTCACAATGTCGTCATTGTTATTCCATTTGTAGTGTGGACCATTCAGAAGGGTGTGTCCTTTAACATTGAGAAATTGTGTATCATGGAATCCAAAAAGATATTGAATCTAGGTACGTTCCAAGCTCTGAGTAATGAACAAGCTCTCTATCAGAGAGGATATTTTACGTTTGACTAAAGATACGTTCCATGAGCATAACATTGGAGTCAAAATGGTCGATATTCCACTCATTTATAGCTAAAGATAAAACTATTGGAAGCAAATGAGGAAAGGTCATGACTTTAAGATAGTTTACCTTATGTTTACAATTAAGCTCTTCGACTTTTATAAGACAACATAGGATGTTTTTTTTGAAGTGTGGGTATTGGGATCTTCTAATGGTAGACAACAATTAAATCTAGAGACAATGGTAAAAAACATTAAGTCACAAGGCATAGCCATACCAAAAAAAAAGAACCATAGTGAATAGAGTTTGATATTGTGATGAAATAAAATATGTAATGATTGAAAGATAATAATCATATTATTACTTATATATTTATAATAAATATTTTTATATATTTTTAATTAAGTCTTGTGATTGTTTTTATATAAGTTGTTTTGTAACAAGTCTTTTGATGATCACAAAATTATATTTATTTTATATATCAAAAAAAAAACTAATTATACATGAAAAAAAAGGTCATTTTAAGGATAAGGCATATAGATGCTCTACAATATATTTAAATTGGGACAATGATCTATTGATATGGGCATATAATCTATTTTTATCGCCTGAAAATCAAACAATTCTAAATCACAATCAAATACTTTAGAGCAAAAACAAGGTAACATATTTAAAGGATATCAGCAAATATATTGCACAAATGGTATTTTGCAAGAGCATTGAGCAGTTTCCCTTTAAGTTCAACACATCTTCTAGTATAACCTGTCAAAATGATTAGTATAGCCTAATAGGCTCTGATACAATGTTAGAAATTAGGATCTTAGGATACTAATCATTATAAACAAAATCATAACGTAAATGAAATGAGAAACATACATGCATAAATGTACACATTACACAAGATATACAGGGGGAAAACCCTTTCAGGTAAAAAACCCCATAAAGCATTATTTAATTAAAACACTTACAAATATAGTCTATCATAAAATAGACATGAACCTGGCGATACTCCTCCAATACTTACACATGGCCAATAATACCTCTTGTCCATAGTGATACAATCACCATAAAGCTCCAAATTTTTATATAACTCTCAAATGAGAGAGAACCTCCATAAATATGGGAGGAAGGGTGGCTTCACTAGTCACACCTTTTCAATAACCCCCTCTCATAAATAATTAATAATCTAATAATTATTAGGTTATAATTATTTCAAATGGGATATGCTTATAAAGCAGATAATATATAAGGTTTTATAACCTTATATTAGAACATTATATATAAATGTTATAAGGATGTGATCCCTAATAACATTATGTTCTAACAATAATACGTTGTGAAAATTCTTATAAAGCATTACATTCTCATGACATCTCCAACTAACACAACTTACCTATAGGGAAATAAATATTTTGATAATATTTTATTAATAAACCACAAAGTCACTAAGATTACTTAACCTTGATATTTCGACATCCTTAAAATTTAGATATCGTACACAACAAAACATGCTAAGAAAAAATACAAGTACATATTATCTAAAAGCTTCTCTTTTGAAAAACAAACTTCCTAAACCTTTTAGAAATCCATTAAGTTATCTCATATCCCTCATAAAGGTGTAGCTCTTGAATTGAATTCACAATTTCTTGGATTACTACCTCTGTAAACCCCAAAATCATATTTTGGCCAAATTATTGAATAAAAATCCATGTTGACCTACATCCATAATAACCCACAAGGATATCTCATTATCCTCGTAAGGGTGTAATTTTGAATACCCAAAGAATCCCAAACTATAACAACTATCTAAATTGAGTTTACACAAGATCCTTTCTTATCGTTAAAGAATAAACTTCACAAAATATGAATTCTTCATACCGTCAGCATAAAATCAAATCATATAATTTTTATACTAATCACCTTCTTTAAGTGAGAAGCTATCTCAATATAATAACAATCATCCAAAATTCGGGTGCCTCTAATCTCCAATACAATCTTATTATAATTTATCCATTTTATGTTGCATTTGAGTCTTTGGAGTCACCCTCGCATGTAGAACAAAGATAGAGTTAAAAGTACAAGAATAAGTTAATATGACATTTCTTTTTAATTTTAAAATATTGAGATCAATGAATATAGAACCTTTTAGAATGTGACCAAATTGTCCTTATAAAACATTTTTTTTTATCGTTAGCTAACTACATTTACAATTTGGAATATCTCCTTCAAACTGTGTAACCCCATAGTGTTGTTATAAAATAAAATTATTGTTTTATGAAAATAACGTATTAGAGTTGGTCCTCTTATAACTTAGTTCTCACTTTAAAAACATATCAACAAATCAAAATATTGACTTTGATATGAGTGTAAAAAGATGGTCTTAAAGTTCTTTGAAAGATGAGATATAAGTAACTAGCAGCTGCAGGGGAAGTGCCTGCAACAGGAGGCCAATAGGTATGTTTGTTAAGGAGAATGTGCGAGCGATAAAGTTTAGTTAAGGGCAGAATTCTTTAGTAGAGTTGTACCAAAACATTACTTATTTTTCACTTTGTATTTATGTTGTAGAGTCACGCGTATTAAAATTTGTGATATTGAGCAATTTATTATAGTTTTGAGAAGTATATTCTATTATATAACTGAATAAGAAATTTTTATTAAAGTGAAAGAGTTAATTGTTTGCATACATATCCCAACCAATGGTTTCTCTCAAATTTTAAAATTACCACCCACCATCCCCCATGATGTTGTATGCAACATGATGTACTTGAAGAATATGTTATGAATATAGTTATACATTTTTTTTGTAGGCTATATTGTTCCCAACCAAATTTTTTTGTTGAACCCAGAGTCTTGTTGTTATCCACCCTCCATCCCTCATGCTGGTAAGAGCAACATGTTATATAGCCTTTTGTTGAAATGCATGTGATGTATATGATGAAAGACCTGCATTAGTTTTTCATTTATATATGTTAGTTTTGGATAATATACAAAATTGGTGAAGTTAAAAACTTTGAAATCCTTGCAAATTTGAAAAAAAGTATTTTTTAGTAATATAATACCCAATGAATGTGTAATTGCAGAATTGGAATTTCCTGTATGATGCATGTGAGTAGTTGTTTGTTGTGAGGCAGTTTTTTGCAGTAAAGAGAACCTGAAAGTGGGAGCGGCTAGTAGAGAGAGAAGGGAATTAATGTTGAATTGAACAATAGCTACTGATTTAAAACCTTGAAAAAGCATACAGGTACTTTACAGATTGAAAACAAATAGTAGAAGAATCTACCTTGCAAAGTGAAACCTTTCATTGCTTGGAGTAGATGGAACAGCCTTGAAAATTGCTTGCAAAGTGCAAGTTGCGACTCCCACAAACAGTTAAATAATAGAAAGAAAGCAGGAATGTTGCAAGTACATGACAGGAGTAAATAATCAGTTTATAGAGAAAAGGTAATACGTAACAAAAATGTTTTTAATTAAAACAGAACGTTACCTTGCAACTTTAAACTATTAGCGTTGGTAAGTTTACAACGAAGGCAAGTAACTAGGAAAAGAGTCACAATGATAACAAAATTCACCGATCTATGTAATTAAAGACATCATTAAAGGCAGCATATCTTGGGAAACGGACCACAAAATAGTTATAAGTTAATGTAGAATTTAATTAACAGTAGAAACGTCAAAACCTAAATACCTGTCAAAGTACCATGACCAAAGTTACAATCCTACAAACAGAGCAAACCTTAAAATAACAAATAAATATGTCAAATTGAACAGGTCTGTTGGAAACTGGAAGGGGTGAAAACTATGAACAGATAGAGAACATGAACAAAGAAAGAAACCTGAAAGCAAAGGATAGAATATTTGGAGAGTGTTACATACCTTTCAAATAATTGAAGTTGATGTATTGGTTGTTTTTTTTGAATGTTGATATTCATAAAGTGTAAAACATGTGAAATGGAAGAGGTGCAGTTAAAGAAGAATCATGTATCTGTACATTATTAGTTAAAATTAAATGTATTGAACAAGTGAAATGGTAGAGAGAAGTTGTATTAGTACATAGTATAATGCTTACCAATTGCAAATAGTG
This sequence comes from Cryptomeria japonica, assembly GCF_030272615.1. Lineage (NCBI taxonomy): Eukaryota > Viridiplantae > Streptophyta > Pinopsida > Cupressales > Cupressaceae > Cryptomeria > Cryptomeria japonica. The sequence goes on from NC_081411.1 coordinate 250,356,387, forward strand.
TTGCAGTGAGGGAATAGCATGACAAACTATTATACATGTTAACACCTGTTAAAGAATAATGGTTGTGAAGAATCTTGTATTAGTACATCAATGGTTAATATAAAATGTATGGAACAAGTGATATGGAAGAGAGAATCTTGTAATAGTATGTGAAAGTAATGATATTGTTGAATAGGGTGTAGTTGTTACGTTTGTACCATTTTTGTTGGAGAGTTGCAGCATGCAAAAGGGCTCTTCAGTTCTGTAGTCATTCATTGTACTGTAGATCTTGGAAACTAGAAATATAGTTTTGTGATTGGTGAAGAGTTAGAGGACATGAGCAAAGTAACAAGCGTGAAAGTAGAGGACAAGAAATTTGAAGATTGTTACATACCTTTAAATTACCAAAAATGGTAGAGAGAATGTTGTATTGGTACATTCCATAATACTAACCAATTGTACATAGTGGTGCTGTGAGTAAATGGCATGACAAATCATTATGTGTGTAAAACCTGTTGAAGTATAGCATTAGTCAATGTGAAATGTATTGAACAACTAATATGGTAGAGAGAATCTTGTAATAGTACATGAAAGCAACGAAATTTGTGAACAGGGAGTAGGTGCTAAGTGTGTGCCTTTTTTCTTGAAGACTTGGGCCTTGGAAAAGGCATCTTTACTTCTACAGTCATTCATTGTGTTGTGGATCCTGAGAAGTAGAAATATTGTTTTGTTGTGATACAGTGAAAAGAAGATATACAATAGATGAAAACACGATAAAGATTAGATTTGCATACCTGATTATGTTTGTTCTGTAGGTATGCTTGTTTTGTGCCATGTGAAAGCTCCTACAACCAAGCTTCCTCTGTCTTTCAAAGTACTATTGATGTTGCACCTTTCAATCGGGAGTACCTTTGGTAGCTAAAGTTTGGTTGTATACGTAGATGTTCAATTGCTTTTTCTCTTGAAAGGGTTGTGAATGTTAGGCCTTGTTTCTCTGTTTTGCCGATGTCAACAGTGGCTAAGTCTAGTGTCAACCCCTGTGATTTGTGAATTGTAATGCCCCATGCCATTGCTAGTGGAATTTGTGTTTTGTTTCCTCTAGTAATTGGTGGAATCGAGACATGTTTTGCATTGTGTGGATCCCATGAAATTCCAGTATAATGCTTGAAGAGAACAACAACATATTTTGGCAAATCAAGTGGTTTCGAACCTACAGTGTAGACAATTTGTTTGATCTGTCCCAAAGCACCATTCAAGAGGCCAACTTCTATCCATAGATTTGCAATAAGCATAATTTCCTTGTCTATAGAAAGAAGAACTTCAAATGCTAGTTGTTCTTCTTGGTGTGCCTGCTTATCTCTTTGATGTGCAATGATTGTTGTTGCACGTGCAATTAGTGAGTGCAATTGTGTTAACATTTTAATGTTTTGTGCACTCGAAGCTGCATTAGTTACAAACAAATGTTTTTGTTGGTTGAAGTGATTATTTTCATCAAGTGACAAAGCATGGGTTGAGCGCAACTAGAGGGATTCCCAATCTATTTGCAATGGTGTTGAGCTGCGGATATTAAGCAATATTTCACAGAATCTTATGTGTGAAGAACTTTTGCCTTGTTGACAAAATGGAATATCCAAGGTGACAACAGTATTGAATGTGTGCCATAGAGCTTGTGCCATTGAGTGAGATGCATATAATGGCCTATCCATAATTGGTGGAAGTTGTGCAAGATCACCAACCAAAATGATTGAGATACCTGCAAATGATTCATGTTGTCTGGTGGGAAAATCTTCTCGCAATATTTTATCAATCTTAATGAGTAATTGAGGGCCATCAAAGCTCATTTCATCTATTAAAATGTAATGTAAGTGTTTGCATTGCTCTTGGAACATTAATATGGAATGGCCTGTTAAGGGTTTGTATTCGTGAATGGGTATACGGAGGGCAGCATGGATTGTTGTTGCTTGGATATTATATGCGAAGACACCTATTGGTGCTAGTACAAGCAAGGGGCATTGTGCATGTTTTGTACTTGAATTTAACTGTCTACGTATGCAGTCAATAAGAAATGATTTTCTAGTTCTTGCAGTGCCTTGAATGATTAATCGCAATGGTGAAGAATGCAGGTTGTGGTTAGCATGAGATTTGATAATATCAAGTGCAATCATTTGGTTTTGTGCAAGCTCATAGTTAGCAGGTGCATTAAAATGTGGGTTCGCAAGATTGTGGGGTGCTTGGCTTTTCTCTATGAGAATAAAGTTAAATGCTTTTTAATGTAGTGGTTCATCAGGTATAGAAGCAATCCAATCAAACTGTAGATCAAAATCACGTTTGCCAAGCAGTTGAAGAGCTGCAACGTTGAAGTTGTTTGATGCTCCCATTTGTGACAAAAACTCCCATTCGTAGAGCCCTTCTTGAGTTGATTGATGAATATCTTCTGGTTGTAGGTGTTCACCATTTTCTGTGGTAATGTGTTCTTGAAAACCATTCACATGCCATCAGATGTAATCTGTACTTTGAAGAGCTTTCCAATTCATGATAATTTCTTCAGGTGAGGTGCCTATATGTAGAGGAATAATTTGAAATGGTTTGTAAAGAAGCAATTGAGTCCAACAGAAACTTTCAAAACTATTGTCCTCTTCTAAAGGTAATGATTTGTGTTGTGGGTAGACATTTACAATTGTAGCTACCTTTATTTTCATCCATTTACATGATTTATGGTGCTCAGAGAATGTATATAGCTGGGCTGAACAAAGCAGAGTCAGGTTTGCTAATTCTAATGGTCGTTTCATGTAGTTCGAGATATAAGAGATTGAGGTTTGAGATTTTTCATCACAATTAGCTATGCGTTGGAAGATTCTTTTACCGACATTCAGTGTTACAAATTGGCATGTACAAGATATCAATGGGAGTTTAAGTAGCATGTGACAAGTTTCTTGTGCGCTAATGTCCCTATCCACAACTATTTCCATGAGTGGCCTTTGGTATGCCAAAAGGATTGTATCATCTGAATTTGTTGATTCAACTATACGTTTCAAGATATCAATATAACTTTCTGACTTTTGTTCAGTTTTTGATGCGTACTTTGAAATATATTGTAGACCTGCTTTCTTGGAGCAGATAGGCTGACAGTCAACATTTTCTCTCCATATGGCGAGCATTGTAGGGTTGTGTACATTTAGGCAGCTATCATTCCTTGATAGTTTGTATGATGGGTTATTGTTGTGGTCTAATATTAGTGAGGATTCAGGTTGTTCAGCCCAAGGAGCTTTGTATCAGTATTGAAGGATTGAGTTCTTTTTCCTCAAGCAAGTATACTCTGAACACTTTGTATGCCATTGAATAGCATTGAGTAACTCAGTGTAATCAGTACAAGGATCTAATTTGGATATGATCTCTATATCTGCAAGGCATGGATCTGAAATTATAGGCATATATTGCCTGTTCAAGTGAGCCTCTTCACAACGTGGATTCCATGTTGTGATGTACTGGTCAAAGAACCATTTTACTGATTGGGCATTTGCATGATCTGACCAGTTAAGGTTATCAACATTTGGTGCTTGTGGCAACCAAAGAAATCCATGTATATGTGCAGAGCCTCGGTGCTGCCATTCATATCTGTACCAGTGGTCAATACTTTTTAGTTCTTTCACAATGACTTCATCATGAAAGATTTGAAATCTTAAGTGTAAGTATAAAGTTGTAATGTGAGGATTATTGATTAAATTTTCAGTAAATTGTCTTTTGTTGTTAGGTGTAGTAGATGACTTTGACTTTGGTAATAACTTGTGCAAGTCTGGCCATTTTGTGTCAGTTGAGCTTAAGGTGAAGAACAGCATAGGAGCACCTAACTGTTCTATCATTGATGTAAGGTCACGTCGGGACTTGCTCCAAAAAGCCCATGTACCACACAATGAGGCTTCATATTGCATGATATTGTTTGGTAATTCACTTGACGGCGTGTTTTGCAAGTATTCCTTTAGGCCATATAGATTGTAGGGAAGATTATCTTGCAAATTAGTCTTTATGAAGACAGAAGCTGATTGTTGGGATTGATGTCTCATCATGAGATTGTAGATATAATATCTAAAGCGAACATGTTGCCCAAATCTTTGATCATAGTATTTGATCAAGTGTAAACAATATTCATGTAAATGCACTTGGTTTGCTCTTTGTTGTAGTGGTAAAGCTATTCCACTAGGGAAAAGCATTGGGAATGCCATGGAAAGGAGGCCCTTAGTATTGTACTCATTGATAGGTGATGCACTAATTTTTGGCCAAGGAATAACATTGTCGATGGTTTTATCTAGATGGAGGATGTTTTTGATTGCATCAAAAGTTCTGGTATTGATGATGGTAGTTGTGGGACAAATGAGGAACTATTCTCCCTCATTTGTTCTTCAATGTCAATAGCTGGTTCAGTAGAGGCATCTTCAACAACAACTTCTTGTGGGGAATGTACTGAATGCAGTAGCTCTGTAATATCAGTGGTTTGCTCTAGCAATAGAACCACTGCATCTAGATCAATGACTACATCCTTGTAGTATTGATCATGTTTGATTTTGTAAGCCAATGCAATCATGACGTGAAATCTATTCACGTAATAGTCATAAGTTAAACCTTGGGAATTTGTTCTACGGACAATTAGAATTTCTAATTGGTTAATATGTCGAGGCAATGTTATTGCAATATCAGAAATATCTTGTCGGAAGTTTATTGTATGGCCAAAACATTTGTATTGGCCTCCCCTTGCATGTGTTACTTATAAAACAGGGGCAATTCTTGATATGAGCATTTCTTCTACCTGAGAGAGACAGACTTTAAAATAGAAGGTTGCTCACTTGGGTCCATATTGTTTGATAATGAGAAGCGATGGAGGCCTTTTTCACCATAACATCTCATGCACACAAATACATGATTGATTTTTTTAACAGTCATGCCCACATACATTTCTTTGCAAACAAAACATGGCTGTGTGACCTCCAACATATCAATCTTTTTTCCGGAAATTAGACAATATATTTTGAAATGAAGTAGCCTTCATACCAAGTTCAGGAGCAGTAAAAAATGTTTGAAAGAGAATAATTTGCTCAAGATCGGTGTCTTCTATTTCTAATAACTGTCCTGAGTTATTGGAAGGTCTATGAAGTGCATGACGCTTCAGTTTTCATTTCTTGGAGATATCAGCTATGTTCTTTGCATAATAAGTTCTATTGGTCTTGCTTCTCCTTAATTTGATAGCATCAATTTATTGAGGGCAAGGCTGGATAGATATCTAATATTTTAAAGAAAGCAGAGGTATGTCAAAATTTTCATAATTGAAGGTAGTTAACTTTGAAGCATGTATGAAGAATGTATAAGAATTGAAAATTGCTTTATATATGCTTATGCGATTTCAGAGGATTTGTTCTGTATGTAAACTGCTTTTGTTGTGATTATTTGTATGTGTAATTATCTGTTTTGTTGTTTTGTTTCTCTCGTTGGCTCAACTTATATGTACAACTTTACTTGAAATATATGGGTTGTGGAAAGCCATAAATTGACTGTCTAGTGTTGAACTGCATAAATATGTTGCTGCTAGCAAGTTGGTTTTACAAAAGGTAGCATTGTCATATAGCTATGTATAGATATAGTATTATTTGATGTTTCATGATTTTAAAAGCATGATTGTAATATAGGTATGCAAAACTATAGTAAATTCTGATACATACAGATGTATGTATACATATACACATGTACATATACATATAATTCAAAAATTCAAGGTTTTGTATATGAACATATGCACATATATAAGTACATGTATATATCAAAAATACTATAACTATGAATACTTATATATAGTTATGTATTGTATTGTTAAACAGATAGGTATAAGACCAGAAAAACAGCAATATATGTCCATATATGTCTAGTTTATGTGCAAACAACATACTGTCAACACATTTAAAATTAAAGACTATGACGGAAAATAACTAATGTCAAGAGGAAAACCTTTCGAACAGATAATTGGTAGATGTAAGAAATGTCCATATAGATTTTAAAAGCATGATTGTAATATAGGTATGCACAACTAGAGTAAATTCTGATACATACAGATGTATGTATACATATACACATAATTTAAAAATTCAAGGTTTTGTATATGGACATTTGCACATATATAAGTACATGTATATATCAAAAATACTATAACTATGAATACTTATATATAGTTATAAATTGTATTGTTAAACAGATAGGTATAAGACCAGAAAAAGAACAATATACGTGCATATATGTCTAGATTATTAGCAAACAACATACTATCAACACATATAAAAGTAAAGACTATGACTGAAAATAACTAATGTCAAGAGGAAAAGCTTTCAAACAGATAATTGGTAGATGTGAGAAATGTCCATATAGATATTTATAGAAGCACCCTTGTCTTTGTAAAACGTGCCTGTTTGTATATGTAAAAGTACTAAATATGAAAATTAGGTAATAGTATAATTGTATTGTAAACTGGAAAGTTTAATAATTAGAAAAGATGCGTTATAATTTTAACTCTTTGTACTTAGGCAGGCAATTTTTGCAAGTAATGCATGGCACTCAGCTTTGAAGTCAACAGGAGCAACTTTATTGACTGTGACTTTCATCTTCGTTTCTGAATTATACGTCTCAGTAGAAACCAGCAGTGTGAATGAATAGTAACATGACAGTGCTCTCTTGATCACTGAGGAAGGTGTTTCTATTGTTGGTCCATCGTTTTGGAGTGAATAGAGTTGTTTTGCAGTTTTGTGTAGCAAGTGAATGCCACCCTCGTCAAATGCAGTGGCCCATAGAGTACCTGTGGCATCTTGCAACTTTAGAGGCAAGAGGTAACTATAATTGCAGTCTTGCATAGTCATTTGACATCTAGAGCAGAACCAAGAGTCATCAACGTGCTGTGCACACTTTTTCTTGCAAGGCCTTCCATTCACTATTAGTGGGCAAGCTGCATAATAGAAATTTTTGTCATTGACATTCACAAAGCACAGAACAGCTAGCAATGTTTTCTGAATTGTTTCTGGTCTGATGCTCATCCCCTCACGAATTGAAGAAATTGTCATTCTAGTATATCTGCCATCTATGTGGATAGTTTGTGCAACAAAAGGTACAGCAAGCAAAGGGTCCTTTCCTCTTAATGTTAGAAGCTCTGCTTCTGGAAAATTTGGGTTGATATGTAATGTTGTTGCAGTTGTTATGTATATAAGCTTCCCATTGAAATAGCCAACATGAGCATTACATAAAGCAAGGATAAGCATACTATCATTGGTCAACATATTTTTCAATTCCAGGCCCTTTTATTTTGCCATTGGACCCCATAAGTTGATGTCAATTGTTGAACCAAAGAGATCATTAATTTTCACCACACATTTTTGTATTTGACTACCATCTTTCCTGTGTATAGGAATGATATCTCTATAGAACGAGACCAATTATGTCAACCAACATGTTATTTATTAGATGAAACAATTCACTAATGGGTGTGAAAGGAGGGGTTTGTTGATCTGGTTGTTCCTCGTTGGTGCAGCATTTTAGTATGGATGTATCAGACAACGTGATTTCTAGATGGTTGTTTAGTTTGTTGTACCTTGTGTTTGCCTCCTTAACAGATCCTTTTGAAATAATATAATGTGAACCTATGTCCACACAGTTAGAGTGTAACTTAGCTATCTCATCAAAACATGTAATTCTAATTTCAGAACCATCACAATTGACAATGTCAAAGCTAAAGACATGGCCATTTTTGGTCACTGTGCTATATGCCTTAATAGGCCATTTATGAGTGACTCTCCCTTTGATAGTCCATTTATTTTGGCATGGATTCAAAGTTTTGATAGGGCTTATATTTGGAGAAGTTGTTGTTTGTGGGGATGGCAATTCAATTGCAAACTGAAGAGAGCGTTTAGATATTGATGGTCTGTCATCAGACATAATTTTTGGTTGTTGTTCTTTGAATAGATATTCTAGTTTACCAAAGAATGGGCAATGAATTTGTTTGACTTCTAGACTAAGTATTACAATAGTCCTATGGAAACAAAATACTTCTTCTTAAATTACTATTCATTATACATAAACGAAATTTAAAAAAGATGAAACGTATTGCATTTAATAATCATAGTTGATTTCCTACCTTGTGTTCCATATGTATCGGCATGTATAGCTCGATAACTGGACTATTGTCCCTATTTTTAGAATGTCTGAAAGTATGAGGGTAGCATATTTAGAAGGCAAGATTGCCAACTGCATGTATGTGCCATCAAATAAGACTAATTTATGTTTGTCAGTATCATCTTTGTTGTTCTACATTTTCTAAAATGACAAGACTTGCAGCAATGCTGAAGGAAGGCCTTCCCCAGCATTGATAGATTGAATTGCAAAAGGGGTAGGGACATACTCTTGGTTTTTTGCCTACAAAAAATAATATGAGTATAGAGGATTTAATTTTAATGGCAACCAGCTCATATATTTCTTTACTTGTTAATGTAAAGCATGTCTTAGTAAACGATGTAATCAAGCTATGTTATGTATACAGTATGTATATAGTTTTGTAATATGCCATCTAAAAAGTATGCATGCGATAATGAAAAGGATGGAATGGAAAAGACCAATGAACTGTTCAAAAGAAGAGCATAAAAGCTTTCTATATTGAAAAGTTTTCATAATATAGCTTACCAAATTATCAATAGTGGAGTGCTCTATGGGTTCAGAGGTAGCTGCTGAAGATGTCATTGTGCATATATACCTTTTGACAATTAAAATTAAATTATAAGCATGATGAATTGTAGTTCTTATATCAGAATGCAATCACAACATGATGCAAGCTCATCAAAGGTATATATGCACAAGCAGTGTAAAATTAAGAGACCATAGACTAACGTTGTTACAGTTTTTTTATTTATTCCATATGGTAAGGAATTGATCATAATGTGATTGAAACATGCATTGAAAGCGATAATTGGTCATATGCTCATAAGCTTGGAAAACATTGAATATGATATAATGATTTATATATTTGAGAGTATATTAACAAAATATGACTTTATCTAATCAAAGATCTTTGAAAATACGGGATGCCTCTGTCTGTTTTGAATGTTAACCAAAAAAAGAATGTAACGTTTCAAAGATTGAATAATCAGACCAACATAGCATCAACCCAAGCAACCCATCCAAGCTCGTTATCACTCCATTTAAATACTTTGTCTCCCAATGTGAAAATAACCATTGGATCAACTAACTGTTCAGTAGTTGGTATTGGGAAAGGTGCTACTTCAATATGATCTATGGTTGTTACAGCACTAGAAGATGTAGAGGATTTATGTTCGTAGTGGGCAATTATCTTTCTGAGGTTACTCTTTAGCTTGTTGCTTTCTTGCAACATGCTTTCAATTACAGTGTTGATGTCCTTTGTTGCTTTCAAACTTGTATCCATTGTTGAAATTTGATAGTGATAGTGTTAGGTTCTATTTTTTTTAAATAAATTTTTATTGTGTATTGCATTTTCGTTTATAGACTTGTTTTTTCTTGTTCCATGTGCTTGCAGGGTTGCTGCTTTGTTTATGTTATTTAACTATTTGTGGATGTGACTACTTTCAGACTACAACATAGAGTACACTATGTACATATACATACACACATGTCTTTATGTACATGTATGCATATATATATGCGGACATGTGTGTATTGATATACATGTATAGATGCCTACACATGCATGTATGTATATATGTACATATGCGTATGCACATATATATACAATTTTTTTATGTTTTTTTACAAACTTTACAATGGAACCACAAAAACTGGGAATGAATAAAACCATATATACAGATGTATATATATACGTACATGTGTTTATGCATACATATATATATATATATATATATATATATATATATATATATATATATATATATATATATATATATATATATATATATATATATATATATATATATATATATATATATATATATATATATATATATATATATATATATATATATATATATATATATATATATATATATATATATATATATATATATATATATATATATATCGATACTCTAACAATTTCTTAATCTCTGCACACATAAAGAATGTCAACAATCATGCACAGCCTTGGGAACAAAATCATTAAAGGCAGCGTTGTTTGAGAAATAGAGCACATGCATGGAGATGACCACAGGAAAACATTCTTGACAAGAGCAAATGAAATTAGATTTTAGGGATCTACCTAGCAACCTGTTTCATTTGGCTCCTACGGTTTGTTTGTGAGCTTGACGCCATGAATGGTTTGAATTTGAAAGGTAAGCTTGGGTTTAATTTAAACTCTTATTTGTTTTGTAGTGCATTTTTTGTATTGTTTGCTTATTTTCCCCTTTCCTCTACTTTCAAGGTTGTTTTATTGTAAGTATTTTGATCTGTAATTTTTCATTTAGTCTTAGGTTTTGTTTTAGCTATGAGTATTTATTGCTCTGTGCACATGAAAGGTTTTAATCAGTAAGATAAATTGATAAAATGGTATATATATGTAGATCATGTGTTTTACACTGTAAATATTCTCAGACTACAACATACAGTACTCTATGTACATATACATATGCACATGTCCATATGTACATATATATATATATGTACATATATATATATGTACATATATATATATGTACATATATATATATGTACATATATATATATGTACATATATATATATATATATATATATATATATATATATATATATATCCGTACATGTGTGTATTGATATACACACATAGATGCCTACACATACATGTATGTATATATATGTACATATGTGTATGGACATATACATATAACAGTACTTAAATGTGTTTTAAATATATATATATATATATATATATATGTATAGTTTGTGTTGCATTCACACTACAGCGTAGTCTTGCATCGAGAAATATATATATATATATGCACACACACACACACACACACACATATACATATATTGGTACTCCAACAATTTCTTAATATTTGCACACATAAAGAACGATGACAGTCATGCACAGACTTGGGGACAAAATCATTATAGACAACATTGTTTGAGAAATAGACCACATGCATGGAGATGGGCATAGGCAAACATTCCTGACAACAGCGAAAGAAATTACATTTGATGGATCCAACCAGCAAACGGGAAAAAATATAACGTAAGGTAGAATTTCATTAGTAACAGAATGGTCAAAATCTAAATACCCGAGAAAGTGACTAGACACAATGCAGACTTAAAGTAATCATGTTCACAAAGATTTAAATAACACAACAAAAGTAAGAATCCTGCAAGCAAAGCATATGCAAAAATAAGGATTGTATCAAATAGTGCATTACAAATTTTGAAAAATTTAATAACAAAATAAACAAGTACCTGGCAATGTAAAAACATTAACGCCAACAACCTCATAAACAAGCACAATAAAAGAGTCTGCATTGGTGTAGATAACCAGGCACCAAAAGATTAAAACAAAGTAATAAACTCAAATGACTAAATAGCTGCAAATAGAAAAAAGCAAACTAAAACCCTTTTAACCTACAACAAAAGACACAAAGTAGCAACCTTGGAAGTACACTAAACCGAGAAATAACTAGAGTATAGAAAAATGGACTACAAAACAAAAAAGAATCTAACCAAAAGAAGAAATTACCTTGCAAATTCAAAACATGCACCGAGAGTGACAACAAAATATAAGTCAACAAGTATATCCAAAGCAATGTGAAAGTGCCTAGGAAACTGAAAGTAATCAAGGCCACAAACAGTTAAATAACATAGATGAAGTAACCCCTGCAAGTAGAGCCAAGCAAGAAATAAGTGAAGTATAATAAAAAAGCATTACAAAACCAATTAGATTTTAGGGTTCCAAGGGCGCATAAAGAGTCTAAATAAAACCAATTAGATTTTAGGTTTTCAAGTGCACATAAAAAATCTAAATAAAATAAATTGTATTCCTATCAAGATGCAAAAGAAATCAACTGGATCATCATTACATATAATGTGGATGAGCCTACTTATAAAGGCAAGGCTAAGAGACAAGAGATCACACAATGATGATACGTGGCTCAATGAGATGCAAGGGTAGGTAGGGGTAGGTAGGAGAAACAAAAAATTATTCCACATGAGGTGGATCACCCACCAAAGGTGGAATGTAATAGCAAGATCACGCCATAAAAGGTGGAAATTCTCTTGCATACACACTCCCAATGTAGCACATCTCCCAAAGTGTCTCATATGCAAACTACAATGTTATGCATGTACCTAAGTAGACTTAAGTAAAGTATAATTATATCCAAGATGAATAATTACACCAACACCACCCCTTAAGTGCAACTTATGGGAATGCACTTAAGTCTACAAGGAAACTAAGCAATGCAAGATGGGTCTCGGCTACATGGTCATGTTATGTACCCATATATAAATGCAAATGCATGTAAACCAATGCAATCTCTCATAAAGAAGAGAAAGAGGGAAAAACCCAATGGGAAAAAACCCTCCACCAGAAGAGAGATGAAAACTATACAAGAGAACTCTCATAGAAGTATGTGAAGGACCAAGCCCCATGTGAGGAAAAATTCCCCCCCATATGAGAGAAGAAGAGAAGCTAGGTAGCCCCCCCTAAATCTAGAATCTACACCAATGATAGAAGCTCGAAAATGAATGAAGAAACTGCTCCATGAACGTCGAACAACATTCCTCCCCTTGGGAAGAAACAAAACCAGAGGTGTATCCATGAAGTCTACCCCCTTTAATTTAATATATCAATTTTTTATTTATTAAATTTAATTTAAATATTTAATAAAAAAATTTACAATCAACCCCCCGTTTTTAAAAAAATATATATTTTCTCGATAAAAATGAATAATAAAATTTGCAAAAAAAAATATTATTTTTTTAATATTTTTAACAAATCGTATCGTACAGCCTAATAGGCTGATTTTTTCCTCCAGCCCCGAAAATTGACTTTTACCCAATACAGGCAAATTTTAGAGTCAAAATTCATGCAAATGGCCACCTAGACACAATGGCAAGGTCAGATTTGGTTTACGACACCTCCAAAAGAAGATGCTCCTCAGATCTTCCTCTTGACCTCCTTAAAAATCACTCCAAAGGCAATGCAAAGGTGCTCCAACCGCTCTAATACCATGTGAGATTACGCTTGAAGCAACCAAGATCAAAGAGACCACAAGATAGCACAGTGATGAGAGAGATCATGTGACAAGAATAAATTGTATTCCTATCAAGATGCAAAAGAGATCAATTGGATCATCATTACAGACAATGTAGATGAACCTGCTTATAAAGGCAAGGCTAAGAGACAACAGAGCACACAATTATGACATGTGGCTCAATGCGATGCAAGGGTAGGTACGGATAGGTAAGAGAAATAGAAAAATATTCCACATGAGGTGGATCATCCACCGAAGGTGGAATGTAACAACAAGATCGCACCATAAAAGGTGGAAATTCTCCTACATACACACTCTCGATGCAACACATCTCCCTAAGTGTCTCATATGCAAACTACAATTTTATGCATGTACCTAAGTAAACTTAAGTAAAGTGTAATTATATCCAAGATGGATAATTACACCAACAAGATTAAATACTGATTAGCATAAAAAGTCTAAATGATATCCTAATTTAATTATGAAATTAAAATATTAATATTTCTTCATATTTATGATAATCTCGTGTTCATTTGATGTAGCTAATTGTTTTGTAACAATAAAGATTTTGATGGATAAAAAATTTCCTTCTCTTACTTTGATAATGATAGGAGGTATTTTATACTAGCATAATATCTAGATAATTAATGAAATAAATCACATTTTAATGATTAAGATTTTCGTATGAGATGATCATGCAATAACATTTCTATACACATAATAAACATTGTTATAATGTTTTAGATGATGGTTATATCAAGTCATCATTTTTTTAAATCTATACAAGTTAAATTTGAAAAAAACATTTTACCATTTAATTTACTAACCAATCAAAAGTAAAGTATTATTTCACATTTATCATTAGAGGAGTGAAAAAAAAACTATCATTATCTAGCACACATGTAGTTTCAATAGTTTCTATAAAATAAAAGTTCTAGAGAATTGACGTTCAATTGCTTTGAGAAATATATTTAATAAAAGTTAATAAACAATCAAACCAGAAATATTTATGAAATAAACTAACCATCCCTTTTTGATACCAACAACATGTATTGTATAAGAAAACCAACAACTATTCAATTATACATACAAGAGGTGTACTCCACTATCTACTACAATTCATCTAATGGTACCTTTAGCTCTAACCTAATATTTATTGTTCAAGCTGTGCTTTTGTAAAACAAGCACTCACGTTTTATAGAGTAAATATTCTAACTCAATTCTTTCTCATTTTATGTATATTTTTATTTGAATTTTATCTGTCAATAGTATTATAATTCCATTAATTCAAGAAAAGAAAATTATTTTATTATACTACCGTTTTCTATTGTTTTTATTATTAGATCATTTTAGAAGACTTGCTAAGTATAACTGGCACAAATTCTCTTTATCTCTCCTCCAATAAATAATAATAAATTTTTTTACATACATTATCTTTATCTATAGCTCGATGCGCTAGAAAGGATTCCCTTTTAATCATTTATCTAAATTATTTTATTTGATATTGTGAGTGGTGAATGTTTAATGTAGATAATTATAAGAATTGAGGGAAAACATTTGTGCTTCTTATTTAAATGATTAAACACAAATGAAAAGTATTAATAGAGTTTGGAGTATTTAACCTAGAAATTTTTTTATGCTACTAACTTAATGATTGCGTCTTACATTGGTAGATAATAGTTCATGCATGTTGTATGCACTATTCACACAACACCTTTAACGGGCATAACTAAAACTATTACAGTTAAAACTGGATCTTAACAATTGTATCAAAATTGTAACTAAGGATGAATTGCATGAATGGTGGTGCATAGTAGTGAACTTGAGTTGAACGGTTAAACTCGAGCATCACTTGTCAGCATACTCCCCCTTGATGCTAAGAAGGATTGCAAGATTATATCAAAGTTTTATAAACTGAAACTATGCAATTCATTGTGTAACATTACCATCACTTTCAACTTATAGACCCACATCTAGTACATTTGTCATAGAAGTCAAGTACCCATTTACTCATCTCTCTCACTCATGACAGATAACAAAGCTTCCCACTTCTTTCTCTAAAATAGAGAAGAGATCACAGCCTTTCAAATTACACGGAATGCTTTAGTATGGTAATCAGAACAAGCAGTCATTAACCAATTAACTCAAACATTAAAATCTTGATTTTAGACTACTTCTATTTACATACAAATATTTAGGAATGTAAAACCTTTGGATCATATTTGTTAACTTTTTCCATCTAGACCAATCAATCCATCGATCTAGTTCTAGTAGTGTTGCTTAACCATTCAATATTACAGTTGTTGCACTTCCACTTTCTAGAGTCCCCATTTGTCCCAGGTTTTCCTCATACCTTAGATGCAAATTGTTTTAAGGGTGATTCTGGATCAAAGGGACCCTTGGCCAATTTTTTCAAGATTTCAGAAGGGCGGTTGAAATTTCCACTCCCAACAGAACTTGTTCCATTTTTACTTGCCCCAACTTCTTCTCTGTTAGGTTCATTAGATGATTCATTTTCTCTATGAATCTCAGCCTCATCATCCTCACTTAAGGTGTTAGAGCTCATTTTCATAATGATAATGATGCTGCAACAAACAATGTTAAAAACAGAAACTCTAAAAATTTTAATGCAAACATTTTTTTTTATAAATATTAGAACTATTAGTAAATTTTTAATTTTTGTTTGTTTGAAGTTGAATATTAATAATCAGCTTCATTCTTAATGATGTTTATTATTAATATTCAACTTCAAGCAAACAATTTTTTTTCAATTTCCAAGTTTTTTTTTCCAAAATTATTTGTTTCTAATGGCTGCAATTTGGTTCTTGAATCAAAAACTATGACCTATTAACAAAAAAAAATTTAACGAATTTAGAATAGAAAATGCCTACCTTCAATCTTGCAGAAAGAATGAAGAAGGTTCATCTAATCCTCTTCCAAGCTTGTTGATCCAACTTTCAATCCACCTTCTTGGTTTCCAAGCTAGAGAAAATCAGATGTTTTAAATTTTTTTGTGGTTGCAAAAGACTGAAATGAGACTAAATGTCTCTTTTATGAGATTTTTACCATTTTAGGGTTATGTTTACCAAGGCATTGTTATGTTTTATTATTTTTTAAAATCTTTATTTTATTATCGCTGCAAGAGACACTTGGGTGTTTCTTTCCCCAGTGAGGGACGTCTAGGCATCCAAGAGATGTCCAAGCATCTCTTTTGGGAGAGACGTCTCTCTCGCGCTCTTGGATGGAAGAAACGTCTCTTCTCTGCCTGAGAGACGTGACGGAGATGGAGGTGCGGTGGAGAGACATTTTGGATTTGTCTCCCTGTCCAAGAAACGTCCCTATCTCGAAAACTCAAGGATGTGTCCCTGTGGAACACTGCACAAGACCTTTTTCTCATGTAAGGACAAAATTCGAGCGATGTAACAAATTGGATCATGAGATGGATCGATTTAATAAATTTTTGACGAGGTCCTAATATGTCCACCATGAATAATAGATATGGTATATTGACATTAAGTGAAAATTGGGGCCTAGGGCATATCTAAGCTATAAGTAGGTGGTGTTGCAGTTGAGAGCGTAGAGGTTGGGTATCTAGATAATTTAAAAAGTTGACGTAATTCTTCACCAACGAAATTTTCAAGTTAATACTTGAGAGAAGTTTGTTACCATCCAAACTCTCACCACAAGCTCCTGATAGTCTCTGCACTAGCCATCTATTTTACCACCCAAACTCTCACATTTTGAAAGGTCCGACCCAGACAATTGAAGTCATTAAAAAGTTTAACTAAATTAGAGCATTTGATAGGATTGTCATTTCCAAGCAACTAAGCTTACCAAAACTAACTGGAAGTTTGCATAAACTATGGCGCTCATACAACAGTAAACTTTTTAAATGCTCCAAGGCAGTATACCTCTAGTTTATCTAATCCTGATAAGTCATTTCTAGAGTACTAAGTGTCCCAAAACCCAGACTTAGGCTTGACAAGATCTTGCAATGGCAGTGTGATATTTTTCTCAACTCAAATACATAATTAATGTCATTACATAGCTCCCATTAGGTTATGGATCCATCTAAACCTAAATATTGTAGACTATGTGATGAAAGAGCATAGCTGGCTTGCGACTAATTTAAATCTAAACACAAGTAGGAAAAAATGGTGTGAAGTTATTACTGGTGGTTATGGTGGATAACACCCTTAAAATGTCATAGACATAATAAGAATTAATTGATGGCGGCTAGTGGAGGATTTTCTTGGCATAGAGTAGTG
Organism: Cryptomeria japonica; assembly: GCF_030272615.1. Taxonomy (NCBI): domain Eukaryota; kingdom Viridiplantae; phylum Streptophyta; class Pinopsida; order Cupressales; family Cupressaceae; genus Cryptomeria; species Cryptomeria japonica. The sequence goes on from NC_081411.1 coordinate 250,373,858, forward strand.
GCAAGTTGGAATATTTATTGGTGGTGGTAAGATCCTACTCGTTAGTGATGACGGTTAAGAGAAAACAAGTTGATGGTTGAGCCTAATGATGACATCCCAGAATATGATTCCTCCATTCTGTATAAAGAAGGATTGAGGAATTCAATGAGGAGAAAGTGGTGGGATGGAAAGTAAGGAAGCAGACGGAATTTATTAGGGGCATCAAATGTGATAGAAAGAAAAAGGAATGTGTATCCAGAAAAATAGGAAATTGAAAAGATATAAGGAAGTTTTGAAGAAGAGAATGCGTGGAAAGTTTTGCTTTTGGTTTGGTGATCTCTGGTTGAGATTATTCTTAAGATTTATTTGGTGTTGGATGGTGAAAATTAAGGTCTTTGCGTGTTGATTCTTGGTCAGAGTTGCTCTAGAGTTGCTTTTGTTTGGTGCTAGCAGTTAGGTTTTCACTAGGCACTACCTTCTAGCAGATAGCTTTGTTGTGTTGTTACTATTTATTGCCTATGTAGGCCTTGGTGTTGAGTCATCATCTCTAGCATTAATCAGGGCTAGATTTTTATTTTTTCGTATGTGTTATCGGGAGGATATGTCTATATATGATTAGAATTTTGTCATGTTCTTTGTGACTGAAAAGAGAGAACACCATGATAGAAAATCTATCAAGCTTTATTGTCATGTAAACTATGTAATGCAGAAGATTTGCATTGATTCAAATTCTCTAAGATGTTTAGTCTATTGTCACCATTGCTTGGATTAGAATCTGTTTCTTCAATAGTAATTGAGGTGTTCGAATATTTTAAGGCTACCTAGATTGGCTACCCATTTTAGGTACCCATTCAATGAATGTATCAATACGTGAGCTCCCCAAACCTAGTGGGAAGCATCTTTGCACCAGAATAATTGTATAATGAAATACTTTTGATCTTTGCATGTCTGGAAATTTCTTCTGGCAGTTTTCTAAAACTTGAACACCCATCAAAATATGTACAGGAATTTCACACAGACATCAAGCCTCCAAGGCTATAGGGAAGACATGTCAAACTCATACATCCCTCTAGTTGTAAAGAAGTTAAATAGAATGAGTTTCCCAATGTATCAGTGAGACCAATAAGATTGGAACAACAGGATATGTGCAATGATTGTAATGAGGTAAGTTTTTCTAATTCACAAGGGAGCTCTTGCAAACCCCCACAATTATCAAAATCAGTTGGAATTATGGAGGCCGATGCTACCGGTCCCTTCAACCCCATATAAAATAATGTTTTTTCCAATAAAAAACCAATTTCAATCAAGTGCGAAAATAATAAAAGTGATTTTTGAATAAAATCATTTTTTTTCTCAAATAAAGTGGAATTTTGGAGCGAGGAGGAAGATTATAAAGGGGCGAATATTTCTGATTTTATAAAGGGGCGAAGATTCTAATTTTTTGTTTCGAATGCATCTACCCTTTCCAAGTATGTTATATTAAACTGTTTTTTTCAATCATGCTTAATTTAGAATATTAGATGTTTTTTGGGAAATTAAATATTTTTAAGATTTATTTAAACTTTATTTTATTATTCATTAATTGCACTTTAATCATTTATTTTCAATTATGTTATTTTAAATTATTTTTTCAATTATGTTCAAATATACAAATATATGATTTTTTTTTTTGACTATTTAGATTTTTTAGATTTAATTAAACTTTATTTTATTAATCATTAATTGTGGATTCAATCATTTATTTTCAAGTATATTATATTACACTTTATTTTTATTTTTATTTTTTATTAAACATTAATTGTGGATTCAATCATTTATTTTGAAGTATATTATATTACACTTTATTTTTTTAATTTTTTTATATTAAACATTAATTGTGGATTCAATCATGTGTATCTTATGTTGAATCTTTTATTTATGTGTACATGGATTCCATATGTTTTTATTTATATATGTATGCATTTATCCATTTTTATTTACGTGTATGGATTCATTTATATGTGTTTATATATATGCATAGATTCATTCTTATTTACATACTTAAAAGAACTAAATATTGAATTTGTAAAATATATATTAAACACTAATAAAATTGAGCATATTCAACACTATTTATTACTTAATTATATTTTTTTTTAAACTAATACTTGACTCAAGTTCTCTATATATTATCTACTAGATTTCAAGCAATCAATGTGATTTAAATCACGTTCATATGTACATTACGTAGTCAAATGTAGAATCCAACTAGACTTAATTTCTTACTCTTTATCTTATGTTTGGTAGAAACTAGGTCTTATTTCTTGAATGTTATTTTTTTATTTTCTAAATTTTAAAAAGTGGAGTTCAAGTAAAATGATCTAAATGAATGAAATTTACACATGTTTCATTTGTTCAATGTAAAAATTTTAAGAATTCAAAATTAAACACATTTCATTAATTATATTTTGTTTGTTAAGAACAAGGAAAAATAACTATATAACTTTTTTAACTTTCATATTTTACAAATGAAGTCTATTTATATATTTAACTCTAACATTCTTCTGCTAAGTATATATATGTATATAGATAACTTCTAGAATTTAAAATAACTTGAAAGGTGTGCGCAAATATGTTTTTTTCTTATATATGGTACATTTGTATGTTTGTGTTCTTAGGTTCAAAGCACGAAATTTTGAAGATATGAATATTTTTTGCAATGGGGAGTAAGAGGACAAAATCAAGGTTGTATGATCATAAAAGAGACGATAAGATGAAAGGTCATACAAAACATAGTCAACAAAAATCCATTGATGCTCAAGATCAACATGATGATGTTCAAGAAACATCTAATCAGTTACAAGATGAAATTGGTACAGGCTCAAGTCCGAAAAAAATTTCTGGTATGGAAAATTTGATGGAAATGGATGAAGATAGTCTTATCAATAAAATTGCATCTAAAGATATGATACCTGAAATCACATTAAAATTGCATTGTAAGAAATTGTGGGATGATTATTTTAAAAATAAGTCTATTATTGGAAGAGCACAATTATTTGCTAAGTTATTTAGCAAAAGGGAAATGAAACCTGTTTTGGAGTTTTTGGGTGTTGATAATAAGAAAATTTCTCCTGATACATTAGTAAAAGAAACTATAATTGAAAATTTACAAGAAGCATTGAATTGTATTGACAACACAAGTCGAGGTGTTGATTTAAGTGTTGCACATAGAGCATTGATGATTATGATTACTAGTAAGAAATTGACTCGTTGAAATCAAGTTAATGCAATTTCTCAATTAATGGATGTATCTAGAAGAAATGTTCCAAGATACATTAGGAAGAGAAATATGTTGGATGACAACATTGAAAAGAATTCAGTAAATATCTGTAGGGTTCCTAGAAAAGACAGAATTTTTGAAGATGTAAAAAGACAGGTCATTGATTATTGGACCAACCACTCTCGTATTTCTTTCAATAGAAGGGACACTATACATATGATAGATGAAGATGGTAAAAAGATTACACATCCAAAAAAATTCTTAGATACAACACAAAGTGAATTGTTTGAAGCATTCAAGCAAGAATTTTCAAATGTAAAGATTTGCCAAAGGATGTTTGATAGATTGCTTCCTTGCTTTGTATGCATAAATAAGGTATGTGAAACTTGTTGTTGTCAAAATCATGTTGAATTTAATCTACACTTGCAATCATATAAGAAGTTCATGGCAACGATTAATCCAAATCTTGTCATTCCTACAAGTACAACACAATTTGTGAAGTCTATTTTATGTGATAAATTAGAAGATTCATATAAGTTCAAAATACAATGTATAAAAGGTGAATGCAATTATTGTGGAGTTTTGAGTAAGTTTGTGTTGCAAACTAAGAATATTGATATTCATACGCTAGTTATATGGAAGAGATTTGAATATGACACATACCAAACTAAGTCAGGAACTGAATCCAAAAAAATTATGTTGAAAGAGACTGAATTGCACTACATTTAGTTTATAGATATATTTCGTAATATGATGTATCCACATATCCAACATTATCATGGTGCAATATGATAGGCTAAACAGTTTCATGATTCAAAGAATTGTTTTCCATCAGGTTGTATTCTTTCAATTGTAGATTTCTTCAAGAACTATACAATTAGTCCTCACACATAAATTCAAAGTCAATATTATCATTCGGATCAAGTTGCAATGTTCGTACAAGTTTTCTATAGACATGCACAATTTCAGGTGGATGATATAAAGAGTATTGAAAATGAATGCATTATCATAAAGGAGGTTCATTTCTATATCAGTGATGATATGTGTCATGATAGGAGCTATGTAGCCCATTGTTTTGGAATGTTTTTTTGAAGATATTAAAGATCATGGGATAGATTGTACACAACATTGGATTTGGTCAGATGGATGTGATGCTAAGTGTTATATTTGAAATTGATTATAAGTTGTGATTTGATTGTATAATAGGTCAAAAGTTTATATATATATATATATATGTTATTCATGTCAGGGCAATTTAAGTCTGCAAAAGATTTTAACTAGTTATCCATACAACATGTTCGACGTAGCATAATTTTTTTGTGGAACTTCTTTGAGAGTGGACATGGAAAAGCAGAGCATGATGGAGTAGGAGCATGTGTTAAGCGTGCACTTTGCCAACATGAACTTGCAGGTAAATTATCTTCATATTTGTGTATAGTTTTAATTCTCTACATAGATTAATTTAAATATGTGTGTGTGTGTGTGTGTGAAATGAACTAAAATTGGCTAAATAATTTATATTATCAAATATTGATTGATCAAATTCTTATAATTATCAATCAATTAATGGTATTAGAAGTTTTATCAAGTCATGACTACAGGATTTAGCAAGCCTCGTGTTATTCTTGCAAGAGGAAAATCATGCTTTTGTGTTTATTGCATTGCGAACAACACAGATACTCATTGTCAAAATATTACTGATTGATATGTTTTGCAATGGGAAATGAAAGAATTTTACACAATGCCTGCTTACGAAGAAAGTGACATTATTGATATTCATGATCCTCTATATTCAGCTGATTATGAACGTGTTTTTGATTTAGTCGTTACAGGTGCTTGCGTGCATATTTTGTAAATTTTATATGTACATGTACAAATTTTTAAAATCTTATTTAATTTAATTATGTTCACAATTAATTTAAAAATGTGTAATGAACTAATATTGCTTGAAATATATATATACATGTGGTCTATTTTCACAGGTCTTATTTTTGTAGTGATTGTTGATCCTGACAAAACTAAAGGTGTAGATTATTATCTACTAATATGCACACAACCAAAATGCAAGTTATTGGAATTAGTCAATGATAATGATGGGCAACAATATCCCACGGGTTCAGTTATTGTTGAAGGCACCTATTATCAGCAAATAAAGATAGATACAAATGGTGTAACATACATTGATTATATGCCTAGCCAAAAAGTTCTACACTACAGTCACTTAGTAATAGCAACAAGATTGCAGCTGGAGACATTGCCAAAAAGAGGAGGTGGCAACCAAAAGTGGAGGTTGCCTACTGAAGATCATGAAAAAAAATTAGACATTATAAAAGATAGGGAGGATCCATATTATATGTACCAGGAGCTTTAAGTTCAGTTGTCATGTTTGAACAAGTAAATTATATTAGATAGGTCTTATTTTAATAAACTCATATATATTTAGATATTTAGACATGTGTTTACATTCGGATAGTGTGGAAATTTAGTTTTGCCGATGTATCTATTTTACGTTTTATGATTTTACATGTTTTATTCTTAAATTAAATATTTGTGTCTATGCATTGAACATGTATGTATTAATTTTAATTTTTAAGTTTATTTATGTGTATGGATTCATTTCATTATGGTGTCTTAAGGGGTCATTGACACATGTATGGATTAATTTATATTTGTACACATGCATGGATTCATTTTATTCATCTATGCATTCATTTAATTTATATTTACACATGTAGAGTTCCATTTAATTATGTTGTATGGATTCATTTAACTATGTTGTCCTAGGGTGTTTTAAGTGGTCTTAAGGGGATTTCTACAAAGTGGTCATAGTACATGTATATATAGTTACACAGGTAGCTTGAATCTTCAATGTGTGAATCACCTATTAAATCATCTTTAAATGTATGTATACATGTATCAATTCATTTATTGATCCAAGAGATCATGTGTGTGTCTGTGTGTGTGTGTGTAGGTATCTGTATATGTATATGTATATGTATATGTATATATGTATATATGTATATATGTATATATGTTTCATGGATTCATTTACATTTTCACACATGCATGGATTAGTTTTATTCATCTATGTATTTATTTAATTTATATTTACACATGTATGGTTTCATTTAATTATGTTGAATGGATTCATTTAATTATGTTGTCCTAAGGTGTTTTAAGTGGTCTTAAAGGGATTTAGGGGATATTTGCATCATGGATTCTTTTATATTTTTCCACATGCATGGATTCATTTTATTCATCTATGTATTTAATTTAAAAGTGAAAATAACTAAGCTCATTAAATTTAAATATATAGATATAAGCTCATTAAATTTTTCAAGTAGTTCATTAAACATACATAAACACTTAACTAAAATGAATGAGTAAATCTGTTTAACAATGAACAACTAAAATATACATAAACACTTAACTTTCAAAAATGTAATCTTTAAACACTTAACTTTCAAAAAAGTACAAATTCTAGTATAAAATCTAGATTCCTAACACATATATGTATATGTCTATCTATCACATACACATTTGAAATTCAAATGACTATCTATCACATACACATATATTTATAACTTGAAGCCTAACCCTTTAAATATAGAACTTAAATATTTAAGAAACAATTAATTTAAAGTTATAATGTATACCTCTGCCTCCTGATGAACAGGGTTGGTGGCAATGTGAAAATCCTCAAACATCGCCCCATGCGCCTGCAATATAAATTACACATGAACTCACATGTACATTATTTAAAAATTCATTATTTAGATCAAATCGAATCTACTTGAACATGTACATGTACATGGTTGTAGATAAACATACCTTGGGGTCTCTAACACCTCCACTGCACGCATGTTGGACTCTAGAACGCTTGCGGGATGAATGGCTCATCCTACGCAATGTTCGCTCATCCTAGACAATACACACATTTTGTTCAATATATAATTTAAATAACTTAAAATTATTTAATCAACACCTAGATATCCCTTTAAATAGAACTTAAAAACAAAAAAAAATTAATTTAAACTTTATATACCTATGTCTCCTGATGAACACCTGGGCCACTGGCAGGATCCAAATCTCCATACATCGACCCTAACGTGATACCCTATATAGTTCAAAAAATAAAATCCAATATATAATTAGTTTAATCTATGCAGTTCATGTGTACAATCAAGTAGCTATATAAAATTGCTAAATTAAAATCAATAAATTATATTTTAATTCATACCTCTCCTACAGCATGTAAGGCTCGTCTGATCCTATTGATGTCAGAATCATGCAAGGATCCCACTACAACATGATCCCCCTCATTGTTTGGCTCCATAAGCATGGTAGTGAACATCCCCTAAATTACAGTACCAGGTTATGTGGCCCGATCAACTGATCTATAAACAAGAGGAGGAGGTGTATCCTGACCAACTGCTATATGTTGGGGCAGGGTAGTAGGATTGCAGCAGCAGTAGGCTGAGAATCTGTATGCTCACAACCACGGCTAGAAGAAGTCGGTCTACCAAGTACACGCCTAACATATGATGAGGCATCCTCTAGTGGGATCCCATGCTTCATAGCAATGACCTGGTATGAATCTAAGAGATCACTGGATAAGCATGCGCTCATCTATCGTAAAGGATCTATGTCATGCATGCATGCAACATCCATCGGCAATACTATGTCTACTCGAACATATGGATCATCACTCATTGATGCATCATCAGCTCCATGAATGCTGGTATGACAATGCATCAAATATCTACCCATCCGATCTAATGTCATCTCATCCACCTGTGTGGCTATAATAGCAATACTGGAAAAGATTGATTGTCGAGTGTCATCCGATACACTATCTGTAGCATGTGCTAGGTCTGGACTCTTGGGAATAACCACAAGGTTTGGACCAATCAATGACCACTTATTAACGGGCAGGGGTGCACCTGGCCATCTGAACATATCTGAAAATTTGTCCTTCCCTAGCCCAGTATGTTTCAAAAAATTGATGTAGTCAACATCATCCAACAAATGAAACTCTGCAAATAATTGTTTGCAGAAATAAAGGGGAAACTCATCCTTTTGGGGCCACCTATGATGAGTGGCCAACCATATAGGATAGATAAAAGGTGCTACTAGTGCATCTGTGCACCTAGTAGGCATATAACCCTTCACCCTACCAAACGCCTAATAACGAGGAAACATGGTTTTCACATCAGTTGTGGAAACCTTATCATTCACTATGTCCCATTTCACCATACCATGTACACTGTGTGAAAGGGATCTATAGAAATCCTCTGTGTTGAACTCGTCATATGGATTATAATTGTCAACGAGGTCAATCATATGAAGTAGCTCATGTTCAATTATCTCATCCTTGTGCTTATTTATTTGATCACGCATGTTTCCCAATGTGATATTTAAATGATTTAGGGCACGTTGGAGTGCCTCTACTATCTGATTATAGAGTAGGTGTCTCTCCTATGGAGTTGTCACAAACCTATGTGACGTCTGCTCACTCCTAGGAGGATGAACACTAGGCTCAGAACTACTAGTGTTATGGGGTCCATGCTCATCAAACATGATGATAGTGGGTAATATATATCTATATATATATATATATTTTAAACATGTAAATTAAAAAAATTAGATATACAAAAAAGAAATTTAAACATCATAAATGCATACACTAAAATTATCTCTATAAAGACAAATTTAAGATAAATTTCTTGATCTATGCACAATAGAAATTTAAACAACAACTACAAATTTAATTTTTAATTTCAATAATGTCTAATTTACAATTACATATATTTGCATATACAATAATTAAGTTAAAAATTAGTCAAATGAGTCAAATTAAGTCAAAATAGTCAAACTAACTCAAATTAGTACCACATAAGACCCCTTGCGACACCATTTGGTCTTATGTGGTCCAATTAGGTCCTAAGGGGTGCACATGTGTCATAAGGGGCCTTATGTGGTCCTAAGGGGTCACCTATGTGTTAGAACACATGAGTGGCCCCTTAGGACCACATAAGACCCCTTACGACACCATTTGGTCTTATGTGGTCCAATTAGGTCCTAAGGGGTGCACATGTGTCCTATGTGGTCCTAAGGGATCACCCATGTGTTAGAACACATGTGTGACCCCTTAGGACCACATAAGACCCTTGTGACACCATTTGGTCTTATGTGGTCCAATTACGTCCTAACGAGTGCACATGTGTCGTAAGGGGTCTTATGTGGTCCTAAGGGGTGTTAGAACACATGTGTGACTCCTTAGGACCACATAAGACCCCTTGCGACACCATTTGGTCTTATGTGGTCCAATTAGGTCCTAAGGAGTGCACATGTGTCGTAAGGGGCCTTATGTGGTCCTAACGGGTCACCCATGTGTTAGAACACATGCCCAACCCCTTAGGACCATATAAGACCCCTTGTGACACCATTTTGTGTTATGTGGTCCAATTAGCTCCTAAGGGGTGCACATGTGTCGTAAGGGGCCTTACGTGGTCCTAAGGCATCACCCATGTGTTCGAACACGTGTGACCCCTTAGGACCACATAACACCCCTTATGACACCATTTGGTCTTATGTGGTTCAATTTGGTCCTAAGGGGTGCACATGTGTTGTAAGGGGCCTTATGTGGTCCTATGGGGTCACCCATGTGTTAGAACACATGTGTGACCCCTTAGGACCACATAAGACCCCTTGCGACACCATTTGGTCTTATGTGGTCCAATTGGGTCCTAAGGGGAGCACATGTGTTGTAAGGGGTCACCTATGTGTTAGAACACATGTGTGACCCATTAGGACCACATAAGACCCCTACACCATTTGGTCTTATGTGGTCCAATTAAGTCCTAAGGGATGAACATGTGTTGTAATGGGCCTTGTGTGGTCCTAAAGGGTCACCCATGTATTAGAACACATGTGTGACCCCTTAGGACCACATAAGACCCCTTGCAACACCATTTGATCTTATGTGGTCCAATTAGGTCCTAAGGGGTGCATGCACATACATACACATACATATGTGATCATTACGTTCAATTGGGTCATAGGGGGTACATATGTGATCATTACATTCAATTGGGTCATAAGGGATGCATACACATACATACATGTACACACATACATACATATAGACATACATACATACTCATAAAATAATTATATAAACCTTAGGATGTATACGTACACATACATATATACACCTCATGACATGCTATCAAGGGTCGTGTGTGGTCTTGAGGGGTCACACATGACCCCTGATAGCATTTCCTGAGGTGTATGGAACGTGTGTGTGACCCCTCAAGACCACACACGACCCCTGATAGCAAGTCCCGAGTTGTATGTATGTCCTAAGGTGTATATAATTATTTTATGTGTATGTATGTATGTATGTGTATGTATTTATGTACATGTATGTATGTACATGTAGGTATGTACATGTATGTGTGTGTGTGTGTATTTATGTAGACCTATGTATGTACGTTTATGTATGTATGTATGTATGTGAATGTATTTTTATGTATGTGTATGTGTATGTCCTAAGGTGTACATATAATTATTTTATGTGTATGTATGTATGTATGTATGTATGTATGTATGTATGTAGGTAGATAGGTAGGTATGTATGTATATGTATGTGTATGTATGTATGTATGTAGGTAGGTATGTATGTATGTGTGTATGTGTGTGTGTGTATGTGTGTATGTATGTATGTATGTAGGTATGTATGTATGTGTATGTATGTGTATGTTTGTGTATGTATTTGTATGTATGTATGTATGTATTTATTTTCTAATTTTCTAAACTAGTATGATACAATAAATACAAAAAACTAATTTGCTATCAAAAAATTAATTTTCTATCAAAAACTATTTTTGTTTAAAACATAAATTAATATGATACAATAAATACATTTAAAAAAAAAAATTAAAATGGACTTACCACTGAAACACTTTCGGTCAGATCATTGCAATTCTTCTCGCCCTCCCACTTAACTCCAAGCCACTCAATGCAAAATGAGGGGCTTGGGCGGATTTCTGGGTTTATATAGCGTTCCCACGCAAGCACTACATGGCCGCCAAATTGGTCCGACTGGAACAGGTACTATTAGCCTGAAGTGCGACACAGATCCCTACGATCACCCTTATGCAAATATCTCTTTCTTCTTTGTTAATAATGCATCCCTCAAAAGGATCCCTTTAAATTTGTTGCTAGATATCTCTTGCCAATTATCGTTTCCTTGCTTAAAGAAATGAAGTCTATTAGGGACTCTTTCTCCCTAGCTTCAAATGCATGCATTATCGATTGGTGGGTATCTTCTTGGTGTTAAAGATGGGTTTTGTTGCTTCTATCTACCTTAAGACATCAACATAGGGGGTGGGGTATATATGCAACCTCTTGGTTTCATTCTTGACTATTGATTATCATTATGGGATTGTTCCATACTCATGTTTCATCCCTATTTTATCCATCATTTATGGGATTATTGCATCCTCATGCTTAACCCTCATTACATTTATCAACATGGGATTGTTGCATCCTCATGTTTCACCCCCATTTTATGCATCATTTGTCTTATACGGGGTGTTCATTCTTGAAACTAGACAAAATAAAGTCTTACACGACTGCTTCATCCCTGAAACCAGACATCAACATATGCAGCAAGATGAGTGGAACTAGAAAAATAAATCTACACTATTTTGAATCTCCTCCCCAACATGGATCACCTAGCTTGATGCAGCATTCTATCTCGTGGAATTCATGTCCCTTCGTCCTCTCTCATGAGCCCATAGCATAACATGCATTTTCTAGTGTTGGATCATGGTTTCTTATGCTTTCAATTGGTGTACGTCCTTGTTCTTTCTATAAGTCAACTTGTGCTCTTGCAATAACATTTTAGGAATGATATTAGTGGTTGACATATTTTTATTATCGATGTCTCATCAACTAGGTGACTTGAATTTTTTTATTTAGTACTAACGTTGTTTACTCTTGAGTATACTTGAAGGTTGCTTGCATGGATTGATAGGATCCTAGTCTTGGGGGCTTGATCATCCATCGGTATTATCCTATCCCTAGTTTGTCTTGGTCTCAAATGCTCCATCTCTCATCTTTCTCCTTTACCAAGAGTACGACCATAAGATCATACTTGGATAAAATGGAGGCTAATGTAGCGTCGTAAATTGTGTATCCTTAATTAAGGTTGCACAATTTCATCCTTGGATTACCACCCACCTTAGTGTCTTGTATTTTGCATTTTAAAAGTTCCTTTAGGAGTTAAACTAAGTAATTTAATTACATCTAAAATCCTCTCTCATCATTCCACACATTATAAAACTGGGCCCTTAACCCTAAGTGTGGCCCCTATTATTTTATCTTTTTTAATCAATTAATCATTAATAAAGTCCTTTTTCGACCTTCAAGGCTCAATTTCGCATATATAAAAACCTTGGATTGACGCATCGAGATGGATTTGACTTTTTACTCATGGTACCTTGCATCCCTAAAAAATTCAAAAAAGTCGTTCGAAAAATGGTGATTCACCCTGGTCCTGACTTTTTCTCCCCAAATTTTAGGATCATGTTTTGGTGGTATTATAATGTTTAAATCTTTCTTTGTGTGAAAATATATCAATTCTAACTCAGCCTAAAGTTGATTTCAATTATGATATCCCTATATAAGGCATCTCTCTCAATTCATTTTTCTACAACTACAATTTTATGCAAACACTACCATCAATTCAAGAGTAGATCTAATTCAAGGAGAAACAAGCTACATCAAGGCATCTTCAAATTATATTTCAATTATGATTTCATGATAGATTTTGTGTGTTTTATCATGTTATTACATCAACACGTGAAAGACTTATCATAAGAGCATTGCATCACCTATTGTAGGTGGCAAATTCAGGAGTCGTGCAAGTGGAAAAGGACAAAGGAGACTGAGACAAAGTGAATTGCTTTTTGCAGAAATTACGGAGACACCTCAAGACCAGGGCGCCCACCGCCCTTGTCCCAATAATTTTTCCCAAACTTTCAGTTACATGCTCTAATCCTCTTCTCTTTCTCAAATCTTTGTTTACAACTTTGTTTTATTTTTGCAACAATCCATTTTCATCATTTCATTTTAATTTCTCATTGTTGGTTATAGATTTACTACTTGCAATTCAAAACATAGTTCAAACACAAGTTCAAACACAAGTTCAACTCAAGTAAAAGTGAAAATAGAACCTCAATCTACATTCAGCCCTCTTCTTAAAAGAATTGAGGTTGGATCTATTGAGTTGATCCTCCTTTTAATGCACTGAATAATTTTGCTAAATTGTGGTCTTACCCACTTTGTGAAACCCTAGTTCCAAATTACACTATTACAAAAGGTATTACATAAATTAGGCTTACCTCAAAGTGTCTTATTTAAATATTAAGATGAAATAACAATTGGTAGGATTTGGGACACCGAAAAGTTTAAATTTGGCCTTAATTTGATCATTCCTCAAAGTAGTGGATCCGATCATATGATATATCATAAATATATGACTACAGTTTGACACTAAAGGGGCCAAAAATATTGCTGGAAAGAGGTATGAAGTGAAACACTAAGTTAAGGACGCAAAAAGGAGTGTGAAATTTTGAAGGGTTATAATTCACAACACTTTAGTTTGTTAGAATATTTTACGATAATATATAAATATTATTTGTATAAGAGTTTATAGGTATGTGAATTGTTAGAACAACTAATATCCATAGGGAGTGGTTCCTAAAATTTAGGAGATTAAACTCACGTATATATGTTTGCAATAAATCGAACGATATAAGAGATTTAAACAAAAAAATCTTATTTGTCTGCAAATCCATACAAAATGGAGTTAATGAGATTAACAATATTAAAAAATTAAAGAAAATGGATATTCTTTAGTAATATAACCCATAATAGAGGCAATACTGAAATTATGATAATAATATTATTGAGTTCAAGTAATGTTTTATAATTGTTAGAAATTAGGATCTTAGGATACTAATCGTTATAAACAAAATCAGAAAGTAAATGAAATGAGAAACATACATGCATAAATGTACACAATACACAAGATATACATGGGGGAAACCGTTTCAAGTAAAAAACCCCATAAAGCATCATTTAATTAAAACACTTACAAATATAGTCTATCATAAAATAGACATGAACCTGGGGATGCTCCTCCAATACTTCCACATGGCCAATAGTACCTCTTGTGCATAGTGATACAACTCACCATAAAGCTCCAAGTTTTTATACAACTCTCAAATGAGAGAGAACCTCCATAAATATAGGAGGAAGGGTGGCTTTGCTAGTCATGCCTTTCCAATAACCCCCACTCATAAATAATTAATAATCTGATAATTATTAGATTATAATTATTTCAAATGGGATGTGCTTATAAAGCATATAATATATAAGGTTTTATAACTTTATATTAGAATATATAAATGTTATAAGGATGTGATCGATAATAACATTATGTTCTAACACTCCCCCTTAATGTTAATAGGGGATCACATGTCCATTTCCATAAAATAAAAGAATGAATTACCCCAATAATGTAGGACTTCTTTGATAGTGATAAACAAGGACACAAATATATGCCAACATGAAGATCATGCATTCTGGACTACATGAAAGTCATCTTGTCATAATTTATAATCCCGGTGTTTTAAAAATGATGCTATGAGGTCTTTAAAAATTATATTGGAGCCGCGGTCTCCTCAAATTAGCCTCTCCCCATGTTCATTACATAGTGCCCGTAGGACTTAATACAATGCTTTTACAAGTGGAAGATTTACAAGGAGAAGAATTTGCAAATACACGTAGGACTTCAGCACAAATGGGCCTATAGGACTTCCTAATGCCTACCTGCAGTAATTAAAACCAAAAAAGGGCTTACATGTGCCTATCTTGAGGCTTAAAGGACTTACTAATTTCTATATAGTTCATATTTCATACCTATTAGGAGATATGCCTACCCGTAGAATTTAAAATCTAGGATTTAGCCACTAGGTGATGTCATTGACATGCACACTCTCCCTCAATGGCATCACCTAAGGCCAAGCATTATTTGAATTTGGACCATATAATTCCTAAAGGTCTTATGCCTATTAGGTCTTAAATCTAGGATTTAGCCACTAGGTGGTGTCATGTACACTCCCCCTTAATGGCATCACCTAAAACCAATCACTGCATAGAGGATTTCAAAGTGATGGCTAAAATTCCAATTTATAGCATGTGCCCATGATCTTCAAAGTGTCTTTATTATAGAATTATTTCACTTGAGTGAGGAGCCCATGATCTTCAAGGTGTCTTTATTATGAAATAATTTCACTTGAGTGATGTGCCCATAATCTTCAAGGTGCCTTTGTTACAGAATAATTTCACTTGAGTGATGTGCCCATAATCTTTGAAGTTCAACTTGAACTTTAGAAATGATATTATTTGGAAAGAGTAAAATAACTTCAAGTAAGATGGTACTTTTACATGTATCCAAATGGAACTCTTCCATAAATATTCAAGGTCATATTGATTCTTCGGGAGCTACACATATTTTTCCCATTTGATTCAAAGACCGATAGAAGATAATCTTCTTATTAAAGTATTGCATCATCCATTTAATAACACTTGCACCATATATTTTCAAAGTATAACATGGTGGAGATTAAGAGAAGCAAATTTGTGTGGGATTGGAACCTTACCCAAGTCACCAAAAATTTCTATATGAACGCTCTCTTGGATTTTCATAATATTAGGAATTCAAGTATGTGGTTGGAATGTTCAAAATGACACACCCTACCAATGAATTTTTGCCAACTCTTTTGTAGGCCCATTTTTAATATATAGATAGCATTATAAGTGATCCGATAAAAATGTGTTTGCATTGACAAAGGATGGAAGATTAAGAAACCAGAGGAATGATCCACATGCTTTTATCAATTATTCTATGGTCAAGAGAGTCCCACAAGACATGAATAAAATACCACTCAAACAAAAGAAGCTATGAAGAACATGT
Organism: Cryptomeria japonica; assembly: GCF_030272615.1. Taxonomy (NCBI): domain Eukaryota; kingdom Viridiplantae; phylum Streptophyta; class Pinopsida; order Cupressales; family Cupressaceae; genus Cryptomeria; species Cryptomeria japonica. The sequence continues at coordinate 250,390,147 of NC_081411.1, forward strand.
GGAAGTACGTGAATTCCTCACTGGTATTGATAAGCATCTCTCTCACATTTTTTGGCAGCGAACTTTGATCACGTGTTCAACTAAGTATGATATTGGTTTTATTTTCTAATTCGACTATCTATGTTGTTTCAGAACCACTAGTTTAAATGATATATTATGGAGGAGCATTGGTTTATATGATATATGCCGAGATGATGGAGGAGCTTCGACTAAGGCACAGAAACAATGAGCCCATATTATTTGCAGGTAACCCATACAAACCATTTCATGGGCATTATAGGTCCTTAGAGATACTCTTTGTAAATTCTATTGAATTCACCAAGTTAATGTATGGACGAGCATATCGTTTCCATAGCCTTGGCAGTGATGAATACAATCCAAGAGACGAGAAGCTCTGAAATCAATCAAGACCTCATAATAGATAAAATCATATCTATTAGGTATATCAATTAAAACAACATTTACTTTGGTTTCTTGAGTTTGATAGAAAACATAAGAATGTGATCTCATAGTAAAGAATGCAAATGGTTGTATTAAGAGGCCTCAGGCTAGCGACGATCTAAATGGTTAAGTTCCTGAATAAGAAATTAGTCATTTTTGTTCCCATATCTGGTGAACATATAGACTTGGAACTAATAGATGATATTAATATGGTGATCATATGAGTGAGAAGAAACAAGGTTGTAAATGGTTCATAATATGGATGAGAGAATAGTTGGGTCTAAGAAATGGTGGAAGATATCCGCTTTGTGTCTCAGTTCACAATGTCGTCGTTGTTATTCCATTTGTAGTGTCGACCATTCAGAAGGGTGTGTTCTTTAACATTGAGAAATTGTGTATCATGGAACCCAAAAAGATATTGAATCTAGATACATTCCAAGCTCTAAGTAAAGAACAAGCTCTCTATCAGAGAGGAGATTTTATGTTTGACTGAAGATATGTTCCATGAGCATAACATTGTAGTTAAAATGGTCGATATTCCACTCATTTATAGCTAAAGATAAAACTAATGAAAGCAAATCAGGAAAGGTCATGACTTTAAGATAGTTTACCTTATGTTTAAAATTAAGCTCTTCGACTTTTATAAGACAACATAGGATGTTTTTGTTGAAGTGTGGGTCTTGGGATCTTCTAATGGTAGACAACAATTAAATCTAGAGACAATGGTGAAAAACATTAAGTCACAAGGCATAGCCATACCGAAAAAAAAGAACCATAGTGAATAGAGTTTGATATTGTGATGAAATAAAATATGTAATGATTGAAAGATAATAATCATATTATTACTTATATATTTATAATAAATATTTTTATATATATTTAATTAAGTCTTGTGAATGTTTTTATATAAGTTGTTTTGTAGCAAGTCTTTTGATGATCACAAGATTATATTTATTTTATATATAAAAAAAAAACTAATTATACATGAAAAAAAAGGTCACTTTAAGGATAAGGCATATAGATGTTCTACAATATATTTAAATTGGGACAATGATCTATTGATATGGGCATATAATCTATTTTTATTGCCTGATAATCAAATAGTTGTAAATCACAATCAAATACTTTAGAGCAAAAAAAAGGTAACATATTTAAAAGATATCACCAAATATATTGCAGAAATGGTATTTTGCAAGAGCATTGAGCAGTTTCCCTTTAAGTTCAACATATCTTCTAGTATAACCTATCAAAATGATTAGTATAGCCTAATAGGCTCTTATACCATGTTAGAAATTAGGATCTTAGGATACTAATCATTATAAATAAAATCATAAAGTAAATGAAATGAGAAACATACATGCATAAATGTACACATTACAAAAGATATAGAAAGGGAAAACCCTTTCAGGGAAGAAACCCCATAAAGCATCATTTAATTAAAAAACTTACAAATATAGTCTATCATAAAATAGACATGAACCTGGGGATACTCCTTCAATACTTACACATGGCCAATAATACCTCTTGTGCATAGTGATACAATCACCATAAAGCTCCAAATTTTTTTACAACTCTCAAATGAGAGAGAACCTCCATAAATATGGGAGGAAGGGTGGCTTCACTGGTCACACCTTTTCAATAACCCCCACTCATAAATAATTAATAATCTAATAATTATTAGATTATAATTATTTCAAATGGGATATGCTTATACAGCATATAATATATAAGGTTTTATAACCTTATATTAGAACATTATAAATAAATGTTATAAGGATGTGATCCCTAATAACATTATGTTCTAACAATAATACGTTGTGAAAATTCTTATAAAGAATTACATTCTCATGACATCTCCAACTAACACAACTTACCTATAGGGAAATAAATATTTTGATAATATTTTATTAATAAACCACAAAGTCACTAAGATTACTTAACCTTAATATTTTGACATCCTTAAAATTTAGATATCGTACACAACAAAACATGCTAAGAAAAAATACAAGTACATATTATCTAAAAGCTTCTCTTTGGAAAAAAAAACTTCCTAAACTTTGTAGAAATCCATCAATTTATCTCATATCCCTCATAATGGTGCAGCTCTTGAGCTGAATTCACAATTTCTTGGATTACTACCTCTCTAAACCCCAAAATCATATTTTGTCCAAATTATTGAATAAAAATCTATGTTGACCTACATCCATAATAACCCACTAGGATATCTCATTATCCTCGTAAGGGTATAATTTTGAATACCTAAAGAATCCCAAACTATAACAACTATCTAAATTGAGTTTACACAAGATCCTTTCTTATCGTTAAAGAATAAACTTCACAAAATATGAATTCTTCATACCGTCAGCATAAAATCAAATCATATAATTTTTATACTAATCACCTTCTTTAAGTGAGAATCTATCTCAATATGATAACAATCATCCAAATTTCGGGTGCCTCTAATCTCCAATACAATCTTATTATAATTTATCCATTTTATGTTGCATTTGAGTCTTTGGAGTCACCCTCACATGTAGAACAAAGATAGAGTTAAAAGTACAAGAATAAGTTAATATGACATTTCTTTTTAGTTTTAAAATATGGAGATCAATGAATATAGAACCTTTTATAATGTGACCAAATTGTCCTTATAAAACATTTTTTTTTATCGTTAGCTAACTACATTTACAATTTGGAATATCTCCTTCAAACTGTGTAGCCCTATAGTGTTGTTATAAAATAAAATTATTGTTTTATGAAAATAACGTATTAGAGTTGGTCCTCTTATAACTTAGTTCTCACTTTAAAAACATATCAACAAATCAAAATATTGACTTTGATATGAGTGTAAAAAGATGGTCTTAAAGTTCTTTGAAAGATGAGATATAAGTAACTAGTAGTTGCAGGGGAAGTGCCTACAACAGGAGGCCGATAGGTGTGTTTGTTAAGGAGAATGTGCGAGCGATAAAGTTTAGTTAAGGGAAGAATTCTTTAGTAGAGTTATACAAAAACATTACTTAGTTTTCACTTTGTATTTATGTTGTAGAGTCACGCATATTAAAATTTGTGATATTGAGCAATTTATTGTAGTTTTGAGAAGTATATTCTATTATATAACTGAATAAGAAATTTTTATTAAAGTGAAAGAGTTAATTGTTTGCATACATATCCCAACCAATGGTTGTTCTCAAATTTTAAAATTACCACCCACCATACCCCATGCTGTTGTATGCAGCATGATGTAGTTGAAGAATATGTTATGAATATAGTTATACATTTTTTTTTGTAGGCTATATTGTTCCCAACCAAATTTTTTTGTTGAACCCAGAGTCTTGTTGTTATCCACCCTCCATCCCTCATGCTGGTAAGAGCAACATGTTATATAGCCTTTTGTTGAAATGCATGTGATGTATATGATGAAAGACCTGCATTAGTTTTTCATTTATATATGTTAGTTTTGGATAATATACAAAATTGGTGAAGCTAAAAACTTTGAAATCCTTGCAAATTTGAAAGATAGTATTTTTTAGTAATATAATACCTAATGAATGTGTAATTGCGGAATTGGAATTTCCTGTATGATGCATGTGAGTAGTTGTTTGTTGTGAGGCAGTTTTTTGCAGTAAAGAGAACCTGAAAGTGGGAGCGGCTAGTAAAGAGAGAAGGGAATTAATGTTGAATTGAACAATAGCTACTGATTTAAAACCTTGAAAAAGCATACAGGTACTTTACAGATTGAAAACAAATAGTAGAAGAATCTACCTTGCAAAGTGAAACCTTTCACTGCTTGGAGTAGATGGAATAGCCTTGATAATTGCTTGCAAAGTGCAAGTTGCGACTCCCACAAACAGTTAAATAATAGAAAGAAAGCAGGAATGTTGCAAGTACATGACATGAGTAAATAATCAGTTTATAGAGAAAAGGTAATACATAACAAAAATGTTTTTCATTAAAATGGAACGTTACCTTGCAACTTTAAACTATTAGCGGTGGTAAGTTTACAACGAAGGCAAGTAACTAGGAAAAGAGTCACAACGATAACAAAATTCACCGATCTATGTAATTAAAGACATCATTAAAGGCAGCATGTCTTGGGAAACGGACCACAAAATAGTTATAAGTTAATGCAGAATTTAATTAACAGTAGAATGGTCAAAAGCTAAATACCTGTCAAAGTACCATGACCAAAGTTACAATCCTGCAAACAGAGCAAACCTTAAAATAACAAATAACTGTGTCAAATTGAACGGGTCTGTTGAAAACTGGAAGGGGTGAAAACTATGAACAGATAGAGAACATGAACAAAGAAAGAAACCTGAAAGCAAAGGACAGAATATTTGAAGAGTGTTACATACCTTTCAAATTATTGAAGTTGATGTATTGGTTGTTTTTTTTGAAAGTTGATATTCATAAAGTGTAAAACATGTGAAATGGAAGAGGTGCAGTTAAAGAAGAATCATGTATCTATACATTATTAGTTAAAATTAAATGTATTGAAGAAGTGAAATGGTAGAGAGAAGTTGTATTAGTACATAGTATAATTCTTACCAATTGCAAATAGTGTTGCAGTGAGGGAATAGCATGACAAACTATTATACGTGTTAACACCTGTTAAAGAATAATGGTTGTGAAGAATCTTGTATTAGTACATCAATGGTTAATATTAAATGTATGGAACAAGTGATATGGAAGAGAGAATCTTGTAATAGTATGTGAAAGTAATGATATTGTTGAATAGGGTGTAGCTGTTACATTTGTACCGTTTTTGTTGGAGAGTTGCAGCATGCAAAAGGGCTCTCTAGTTCTGTAGTCATTCATTGTACTGTAGATCTTGGAAACTAGAAATATAGGTTTGTGATTGGTGAAGAGTTAGAGAACATGAACAAAGTAACAAGCATGAAAGTAGAGGACAAGAAATTTGAAGATTGTTACATACATTTAAATTACCGAAAATGGTAGAGAGAATGTTGGTACATTCCATAATACTAACCAATTGTAAATAGTGGTGCCGTGAGTAAATGGCATGACAAATCATTATGTGTGTAAAACCTATTGAAGTACAGCATTAGTCAATGTGAAATGTATTGAACAACTAATATGGTAGAGAGAATCTTGTAATAGTACATGAAAGCAACGAAATTTGTGAATAGGGAGTAGGTGCTACGTGTGTGCCTTTTTTCTTGAAGACTTGGGCCTTGGAAAAGGCATCTTTACTTCTACAATCATTCATTGTGTTGTGGATCCTGAGAAGTAGAAATATTGTTTTGTTGTGATACAGTGAAAAGAAGATATACAATAGATGAAAACACGATAAAGATTAGATTTGCATACCTGATTATGTTTGTTCTATAGGTATGCTTGTTTTGTGCTATGTGAAAGCTCCTGCAACTGAGCTTCCTCTGTCTTTCAAAGTACTATTGATGTTGCACCTTTCAATCGGGAGTACCTTTGGTAGCTAAAGTTTGGTTGTATACGTAGATGTTCAATTGCTTTTACTCTTGAAAGGGTTGTGAATGTTAAGCCTTGTTTCTCTGTTTTGCCGATGTCAACTGTGGCTAAGTCTAGTGTCAACCCCTGTGATTTGTGAATTGTAATGCCCCATGCCATTGCTAGTGGAATTTGTGTTTTGTTTCCTCTAGTAATTGGTGGAATCGAGACATGTTTTGCATTGTGTGGATCCCATGAAGGTCCAGTATAATGCTTGAAGAGAACAACAACATATTTTGGCAAATCAAGTGGTTTCGAACCTATAGTGTAGACAATTTGTTTGATCTGTCCCAAAGCACCATTCAAAAGGCCAACTTCTATCCATAGATTTTCAATAAGCATAATTTCCTGGTCTATAGAAAGAAGAACTTCAAATGCTAGTTGTTCTTCTTGGTGTGCCTGCTTATCTCTTTGATGTGCAATGATTGTTGTTGCATGTGCAATCAGTGAGTGCAATTGTGTTAACATTTTAATGTTGTGTGCACTCGAAGCTGCATTAGTTGCAAACAAATGCTTCTGTTGGTTGAAGTGATTATTTTCATCAAGTGACAAAGCATGGGTTGACTGCAACTAGAGGGATTCCCAATCTATTTGCAATGGTGTTGAGCTGCAGATATTAAGCAATATTTCACAGAATCTTATGTGTGAAGAACTTGTGCCTTGTTGACGAAATGGAATAACCAAGGTGATAACAGTATTGAATGTGTGCCATAGAGCTTGTGCCATTGAGTGAGATGCATATAATGGCCTATCCATAATTGGTGGAAGTTGTGCAAGATCACCAACCAAAATGATTGAGATACCTGCAAATGATTCATGTTGTCTAGTGGGAAAATCTTCTCGCAATCTTTTATCAATCTCAATGAGTAATTGAGGGCCATCAAAGCTCATTTCGTCTATTAAAATGTAATGTAAGTGTTTGCATTTCTCTTGGAACATTAATATGGAATGGCCTGTTAAGGGTTTGTATTCATGAATGGGTATACGGAGGGCAGCATGGATTGTGGTTGCTTGTATATTATATGCAAAGACACCTGTTGGTGCTAGTACAAGCAAGCGACATTGTGCATGTTTTGTACTTGAATTTAACTGTCTATGTATGCAGTCAATAACAAATGATTTTCCAGTTCTTGCAGTGCCTTGAATGATTAATCGCAATGGTGAAGAATGCAGGTTGTGGTCAGCATGAGATTTGATAATGTCAAGTGCAATCATTTGGTTTTGTGCAAGCTCATAGTTAGCAGGTGCATTAAAATGTGGGTTCGCAAGATTGTGGGGTGCTTCGCTTTTCTCTATGAGGATAAAGTTAAATGCTTTTGAATGCAGTGGTTCATCAGGTATAGAAGCAATCCAATCAAACTATAGATCAAAATCACATTTGCCAAGCAGTTGAAGACCTGCAACGTTGAAGTTGTTTGATGCTCCCATTTGTGACAAAAAATCCCATTCGTAGAGCCCTTCTTGAGTTGATTGATGAATATCTTTTGGTTGTAGGTCCTCACCATTTTCTGTGGTAATGTGTTCTTGAAAACCATTCACATGCCATCGGATGTAATCTGTACTTTGAAGAGCTTTCCAATTCATGATGATTTCTTCAGGTGAGGTGCCTATATGCAGAGGAATAATTTGAAATGGTTTGTAAAGAAGCAATTCACCCCAACATAAACTTTCAAAACTATTGTCCTCTTCTAAAGGTAATGATTTGTGTTGTGGGTACACATTTACAATTGCAGCTACCTTTCTTTTCATCCATTTACATTATTTACGGTGCTCAGAGAATGTATATAGCTGGGCTGAATGAAGCAGAGTCAAGTTTGCTAATTCTGATGGTCATTTCATGTAGTTCGAGATATAAGAGATTGAGGTTTGAGATTCTTCATCACAATTAGCTATGCACTGGAAGATTCTTTTACCAACATTTAGTGTTACAAATTGGCGTGTACAAGATATCAATGGGAGTTTAAGTACCATGTGACAAGTTTCTTGTGTGCTAATGTCCCTATCCGCAACTATTTCCATGAGTGGCCTTTGGTATAACAAAAGGATTGTGTCATCTGAATTTGTTGATTCAACTATACGTTTCAAGATATCAATATAACTTTCTAACTTTTGTTCAATTTTTTATGCGTACTTTGAAATATATTGTAGACCTGCTTTCTTGGAGCAGATAGGCTTACAGTCAACATTTGCTCTCCATATGGCAAGCATTGTAGGGTTGTGTACATTTAGGCGGCTATCATTCCTTGTTAGTTTGTATGATGGGTTATTGTTGTGGTCTAATATTAGTGAGGATTCAAGTTGTTTAGCCCAAGGAGATTTGTATCGGTATTGAAGGATTGAGTTCCTTTTCCTCAAGCAAGTATACTCTGAACACTTTGTATGTCATTGAACAGCATTGAGTAACTCAGTGTAATCAGTACAAGGATCTGATTTGGCTATGGTCTCTATATCTGCAAGGAATGGATCTGAAATTATAGGCATATATTGCCTGTTCAAGTGAGCCTCTTCACAACATGGATTCCATGTTGTGATGTACTGGTCAAAGAACCGTTTTACTGATTGGACATTTGCATGATCTGACCAGTTAAGGTTATCAACATTTGGTGCTTGTGCCAACCAAAGAAAGCCATGTATATGTGCAGAGCCTCGATGCTGCCATTCATATCTGTACCAGTGGTCAATACTTTTCAGTTCTTTCACAATGAATTCATCACAAAAGATTTGAAATCATAAGTGTAAGTATAAAGCTGTAATGTGAGGATTATTGATTAAATTTTTAGTAAATTGCCTTTTGTTGTTAGGTGTAGTAGCTGACTTTGAGTTTGGTAATAACTTATACAAGTCTAGCCATTTTTTGTCAGCTGAGCTTAACGTGAAGAACAGCGTAGGAGCACCTTACTGTTGTATCATTGATGTAAGGCCACGTTGGGACTTGCTCCAAAAAGCTCATGTACCACAGAATGAGGCTGCATATCACATGATATGGTTTGGTAATTCACTTGACGGTGTGTTTTGCAATTTTTCCTTTAGGCCATATAGATTGTAGGGAAGATTATCTTGCAAATTAGTCTTTATGAAGACAGAAGCTGATTGTTGGGATTGATGTCTCATCATGAGATTGTAGATATAATATCTAAAGTGAACATGTTGCCCAAATCTTTTATCATAGTATTTGATCAACTGTAAAGAATATTCATGTAAATGCACTTGTTTTTCTCTTTGTTGTAGTGGTAAAGTTATTCCACTAGGGAAAAGCATTCGGAATGCCATGGAAAGGAGGCCCTCAATATTGTACTCATTGATAGGTGATGCACCAATTTTTGGCCAAGGAATAACGTTGTCGATGGTTTTATCTAGATGGAGGATGTTTTTGATTGCATTGAAAGTTCTGGTATTGATGATGGTAGTTGTGGGACAAATGAGGAACTATTCTCCCTGATTTGTTCTTCGATGTCAATAGCTGGTTCAGTAGAGGCATCTTCAACAACATCTTCTTGCAGGGAATGTACTGAATGTAGTAGCTCTGTAATATCAGTGGTTTGCTTTGGCAATAGAAGCACTGCATATGGATCAATGACTACATCCTTGTAGTATTGATCATGTTTGATTTTGTAAGCCAATGCAATCATGACGTGAAATATATTCACGTAATAGTCATAAGTTAAACCTTGGGAATTTGTTCTACGAACAATTAGAATTTCTAATTGGTTAATATGTCGAGGCGATGTTATTGCAATATCAGAAATATCTTGTGCGAAGTTTATTGTATGGCCAGAATATTTGTATTGGCCTCCCCTTGCATGTGTTACTTGTAAAACAGGGGCAATTCTTGATGTGAGCATTTCTTCTACCTGAGAGAGAGACTTTAAAATAGAAGGTTGCTCACTTGGGTCCATATTGTTTGATAATGAGAAGCGGTGCAGGCCTTTTTCACCATAACATCTCATGCACACAACTACATAATTGATTTTTTTAATAGTCATGCCCACATACATTTCTTTGCAAACAGAACATGGTTGTGTGACCTCCAACATATCAATCCTTTTTGTGGAAATTAGACAATGTATTTTGAAACGAAGTAGCCTTCATACCAAGTTCAGGAGCAGTAGAAAATGTTTGAAAGAGATTAATTTGCTCAAGATCAGTGTCTTCTATTTCTAATAACTGTCCTGAGTTATTGGAAGGTCTATGAAGTGCATGATGCTTCAGTTGTTGTTTCTTGGAGATATTAGCTCTATTCTTTGCATAAGAAGTTTTATTGGTCTCGCTTCTCCTCAATTTGATACCATCAATTTCTTGAGGGCAAGGCTGGATAGATATCTAATATTTTAAAGAGAGCAAAGGTATGTCAAAATTTTCATAATTGAAGGTAGTTAACTTTGAAGTATGTATGAAGAATGTATAAGAATTGAAAATTGCTTTATGTATGCTTATGTGATTTTAGAGGATTTGTTCTGTATGTAAACTGCTTTTCTTGTGATTATTTGTATGTGTAATTATTTGTTCTGTTGTTTTGTTGCTCTCGTTGGCTCAACTTATATGTACAACTTTACTTGAAATATATGGGTTGTGGAAAGCCATAAATTGACTGTCTAGTGCTGAACTGCATAAATATGTTGCTGCTAGCAAGTTGGTTTTGCAAAAGGTAGCATTGTCATATAGCTATGTATAGATATAATATTTTTTGATGTTTCGTGATTTTAAAAGCATTATTGTAATATAGGTATGCAAAGTTATAGTAAATTCTGATACATACAGATGTATGTATACATATACACATGTACATATACATATAATTCAAAAATTCAAGGTTTTGTATATGAACATATGCACATATATAAGTACATGTATATATCAAAAATACTATAACTATGAATACTTATATATAGTTATGTATTGTATTGTTAAACAGATAGGTATAAGACCAAAAAAATAGCAATATACGTGCATATATGTCTAGTTTATGTGCAAACAACATACTGTCAACACATTTAAAATTAAAGACTATCACTGAAAATAACTAATGTCAAGAGGAAAACCTTTCAAACAGATAATTGGTAGATGTAAGAAATATCCATATAGATTTTAAAAGCATGATTATAATATAGGTATGCACAACTATAGTAAATTCTGATACATACAGATGTATGTATACATATACACATAATTTAAAAATTCAAGGTTTTGTATATGAACATATGCACATATATAAGTACATGTATATATCCAAAATACTATAACTATGAATACTTATATATAGGTATGTATTGTATTGTTAAACAGATAGGTATAAGACCAGAAATAGAACAATATACTTGCATATATGTCTAGATTATTAGTGAACAACATACTATCAACACATATAAAAGTAAAGACTATGACTGAAAATAACTAATGTCAAGAGGAAAAGCTTTCAAATAGATAATTGGTAGATGTAAGAAATGTCCATATAGATATTTATAGAAGCACCCTTGTCTCTGTAAAACGTGCTTGTTTGTATATGTAAAAGTACTAAATATGAAAATTAGGTAATAGTATAATTGTATTGTAAACTGGAAAGTTTAATAATTAGAAAAGATGCGTTATAATTTTAACTCTTTGTACTTAGGCAGGCAATTTTTGCAAGTAATGCATGGCACTCAACTTTGAAGTCAACAAGAGCAACTTTATTGACTGTGACTTTCATCTTTGTCTCTGAATTATATGTCTCAGTAGAAACCAGCAGTGTGAATGAATAGTGACATGACAGTGCTCTCTTGATCACTGAGGAAGGTGTTTCTGTTGTTGTTCCATTGTTTTGGAGTGCATAGAGTTGTTTTGCAGTTTTGTGTAGCAAGTGAATGCCACCCTCGTCAAATGCAGTGGCCCACAGAGTACCTCTAGCATCTTGCAACTTTAGAGGCAAGAGGTAACTATAATTGCAGTCTTGCATAGTCATTTGACATCTAGAGTAGAACCAAGAGTCATCAGTGTGTTGTGTACACTTTTTCTTGCAAGGCCTTCCATTCACTATTAGTGGGCAAGCTGTGTAATAGAAATTTTTGTCATTGACGTTCACAAAGCGCAGAACAGCTAGCAATGTTGTCTGAATTGTTTCTGGTCTAATGCTCATCCCCTCACGGATTGAAGAAATTGTCATTCTAGTATATATTCCATCTATGTGGATAGTTTGTGCAACAAAAGGTACATCAAGCAAAAGGTCCTTTCCTCTTAATGTTAGAAGCTACGCTTTTGGAAAATTTGGGTTGATATGTAATGTTGTTGCAACTGTTATGTTTATAAGTTTCCCATTGAAATAGCCAACACGAGCATTACGTAAAGCAAGGATAAGCATACTATCATTGGTCAACATATTTTTCAATTTCAGGCCCTTTTATTCTGCCATTGGACCCCATAAGTTGATGTCAATTGTTGAACCAGAGAGATCATTAATTTTCACCACACATTTTTGTGTTTGACTGCAATCTTTCCTATGTATAGGAATGATATCTCCAACATATAGAACAAGACCAATTATGTCAACCAATGTGTTATTTGTTAGATGAAACAATTCACTAATGGGTGTGAAAGGAGGAGTTTGTTGATCTAGTTGTTCTTCGTTGGTGTAGCATTTTAGTATGGATGTATCAGACAACGGGATTTCTAGATGGTTGTTTAGTTTGTTGTACCTTGTGTTTGCCTCCTTAACAGATCCTTTTGAAATAATATAATGTGAACCTATGTCCACACGGTTAGAGTGTAACTTAGCTATCTCATCAAATCATGTAATTCTAATTTCAGAACCATCACAATCGACAATGTCAAAGCTAAAGACATGGACATTTTTGGTCACTGTGCTATATGCCTTAATAGGCCGTTTATGAGTGACTCTCCCTTTGATAGTCCATTTATTTTGGTATGGATTCAAAGTTTTGATAGGGCTTATATTTGGAGAAGTTGTTGTTTGTGGGGATGGCAATTCAGTTGCAAACTGAAGAGAGCGTTTAGATGTTGATGGTCTGTCATCAGACATAATTTCTGGTTGTTGTTCTTTGAATAGATATTCTGGTTTACCAAAGAACGGGCAATCAATAATCAGAACAACATAGCATCAACCCAAGCAACCCATCCAAGCTCATTATAACTTCATTTAAATACTTTGTCTCCCAATGTGAAAATAACCATTGGATCAACTAATTGTTTAGTAGTTGGTATTGGGAAAGGTGCTACTTCAATATGATCTATGGTTGTTACAGCACTAGAAGATGTAGAGGATTTATGTTCGTAGTGGGCAATTATCTTTCTGAGGTTACTCTTTAGCTTGTTGCTTTCTTGCAACATGCTTTCAATTACAATGTTGATGTCCTTTGTTGCTTTCAAACTTGTATCCATTGTTGAAATTTGATAGTGTTAGTGTCGATGTTTTTTGTTTTAATGACAAAGTGGAAATGCATCACTACAAAAAGTGAATATACAAGAATAATAGAGAAAATCTTTAAGTAGATCACATTTTTTTTTGTCAACCATAATGAATTTAATATTAACTAACTCTAAAAACTTGTAATAATAACGGCAACACATTAAGTTGTGTAAATTGTCATCTATATGTATACATGCATATATATTTAAGTATGAACATGAATGCTTTCAGTGTGCAACATAAGTATGCAATTTTACAATTATCAGAAAACCAGAATTATAAATATCAATTACAATATATTAATTTTCTAAATATCGAACATTTGTCAGTGGTTACTTAACTTGGAGATTAAAAGCCTTCATGTGCACAAAATCAGTTATCTGATTTGTGTTACCCTGACCAAATATTTCGTGATTCAACGTTGTCATGTGGTCATCTCCGTACATGGACTCTGTTGGCAAAGCAATGCTATCTTTAATGATTTCATGTAAAGCTTGTGCATGAAAGTTGGCGTTCTCTATGGCTGGTTGCAACCTTAAAATGTAATTTGTGACTATCTTATTCTCTGTTTTGCAAGACATACTGTCTTTAATGATGTCTTTAATGATTTTATCCTTGAGGCTGTGCACGAATGTTGACGTTCTTTATGGGTGTTTGCAACCTTAAAATGGAATTTGTTTTGTTGTTGTTGCCAATATTTCGCTCTGCAATTTTCTCTCTTGAAATGTTTGCATTGATTGTTGGGTTTGGTTCTCGTTATGAATGTTTTATTGGCCTTCCTTGTGAGCTTGACACCGTTAATGGTTTAAAGTTGCAAGGTAAGGTTCTATTTTTTTTAAATACATTTTTATTTTGTATTGCATTTTTGTTTATAGACTTTTTTTTTCTTGTTCCATGTTCTTGCAGGGTTGCTGCTTTGTTTATGTTATTTAACTATTTGTGGATGTGACTACTTTAAGAATACAACATAAAGTACACTATGTAAATATACATACGCACATGTCTATATGTACATATATGCATATATATATATATATGCGGACATGTGTGTATTGATATACATGTATAGATGCCTACACATGCATGTATGTATATATGTACATATACGTATGCACATATATATATACAATTTTTTAAATTTTTTTTACAAACTTTACAATGGAACCACAAAAAGAGAGAATGAATAAAACCATATATACAGATGTATATATATACGTTCACGTGTTTATGCACATATATATATATATATATATATTGATACTCTAACAATTTCTTAATCTCTGCACACATACAGAACATTGACAGTCATGCACAGCCTTGAGAACAAAATCATTAAAGGCAGCATTGTTTAAGAAATAGAGCACATCCATGGAGATGACCACAGGAAAACATTCTTGACAAGAGCAAATGAAATTAGATTTTAGGGATCTAACTAGCAACCTATTTCATTTGGCTCCTACGGTTTGTTTGTGAGCTTGAGGCCATGAATGGTTTGAATTTGAAAGGTAAGCTTGGGTTTAATTCAAACTCTTATTTGTTTTGTAGTGCATTTTTTGTATGGTTTTCTTATTTTCCCCTTTCCTTTGCTTTCAAGGTTATTTTATTGTAAGTATTTTGATCTGTAATTTTTCATTTAATCTTAGGTTTTGTTTTAGCTGTGAGTATTTATTGCTCTGTGCACACGAAGGGTTTTAATCAGTAAGATACATTGATAAAATAGTATATATATGTAGATCATCTGTTTTACACTGTAAATATTCTCGGACTACAACATACAATACTCTATGTACATATACATATGCACATGTCTATATGTACATGCATATATATATATATATATATGCGTACATGTGTGTATTGATATACACACATAGATGCCTACACATACATGTATGTATATATATGTACATATGTGTATGGACATATACATATAATAGTACTTAAATGTTTTCTAAATATATATATATATGTATAGTTTGTGTTGCATTCACACTACAGTGTAGTCTTGCATCAAGAAATATATATATATATATGCACACACACACACACACATATATACATATATTGGTACTCTAACAATTTCTTAATATTTGCACACATAAAGAACATTGACAGACATGCACAGACTTGGGGACAAAATCATTATAGACATCAATGTTTGAGAAACAGACCACATGCATGGAGATGGGCATAGGCAAACATTCTTGACAACAGCGAAAGAAATTACATTTGATGGATCTAACCAGCAAACGGGAAAAAATATAACATTAGGTAGAATTTCATTAGTAACAGAATGGTCAAAATCTAAATACCTGAGAAAGTGACCAGAGACAATGCAGACTTAAAGTAATCATGTATCATGTTCACAAAGATTTAAATAACACAACAAAAGTAAGAATCCTGCAAGCAAAGCATATGCAAAAATAAGGATTGTATCAAATAGTGCATTACAAATTTTGAAAAATTTAATAACAAAATAAACAAGTACCTGCCGATGTAAAACCATTAACGCCAACAACCACATAAACAAGCCCAATAAAAGAGTCCACATTGGTGTAGATAACCAGGCACGAAAAGATTAAAACAAAGTAATAAACTCAAATGACTAAATAGCTGCAAATAGCAAAAAGCAAACTAAAACCCTTTTAACCTACAACAAAAGACACAAAGTAGCAACCTTGGAAGTACACTAAATTGAGAAATAAACAGAGTATAGAAAAATGGACTACAAAACAAAAAAGAATCTAACCAAAAGAAGAAATTACCTTGCAAATTCAAAACATGCACCGAGAGTGACAACAAAATCTAAGTCAACAAGTATATCCAAAGCAATGTGAAAGTGCCTAGGAAACTGAAAGTAATCAGGGCCACAAATAGTTAAATAACATAGATGAAGTAACTCCTGCAAGCAGAGCCAAGGAAGAAATAAGCGAAGTATAATAAAAAAGCATTACAAAACCAATTAGATTTTACGGTTCCAAGGGCGCATAAAGAATCTAAATAGAACCAATTAGATTTTAGGTTTCCAAGTGCGCATAAAAAATCTAAATAAAATAAACTGTATTCCTATCAAGATGCAAAAGAAATCAACTGGATCATCATTACATATAATGTGGATGAGCCTACTTATAAAGGCAAGGCTAAGAGACAAGAGATCACACAATGATGACATGTGGCTCAATGAGATGCAAGGGTAGGTAGGGGTAGGTAGGAGAAACAAAAAATTATTCCACTTGAGGTGGATCACCCACCGAAGGTGGAATGTAATAGCAAGATCACGCCATAAAAGGTGGAAATTCTCTTGCATACACACTCCCAATGTAGCACATCTCCCAAAGTGTCTCATATGCAAACTACAATGGTATGCATGTACCTAAGTAGAGTTAAGTAAAGTGTAATTATATCCAAGATGAATAATTACACCAACACCACCCCTTAAGTGCAACTTATGGGAATGCACTTAAGTCTACAAGGAAACTAAGCAATGCAAGATGGGTCTTGGCTACATGGTCATGTTACGTACCCATATATAAATGCAAATGCATGTAAACCAATGCAATCTCTCATAAAGAAGAGAAAGAGGGAAAAACCCAATGGGAAAAAACCCTCCCCCAAAAGAGAGATGAAAACTATACAAGAGAACTCTCATAGAAGTATGTGAAGGACCAAGCCCCATGTGAGGAAAAATTCCCCCCCATATGAGAGAAGAAGAGAAGCTAGGTAGCCCCCCCTAAATCTAGAATCTATACCAATGGTAGAAGCTCGAAAATGAATGAAGAAACTGCTCCATGAATGTCAAACAACTTTCCTCCCCTTGGGAAGAAACAAAATCGGAGGTGTATCCATGAAGTCTACCCCCTTTAATTTAATATATCAATTTTTTATTTTTTAAATTTAATTTAAAAATTTAATAAAAAATTTCACAATCAACCCCCCATTTTAAAAAAAAAAAATAT
The DNA here is from genome assembly GCF_030272615.1 of Cryptomeria japonica. Taxonomy (NCBI): domain Eukaryota; kingdom Viridiplantae; phylum Streptophyta; class Pinopsida; order Cupressales; family Cupressaceae; genus Cryptomeria; species Cryptomeria japonica. The sequence goes on from NC_081411.1 coordinate 250,407,430, forward strand.
TTTCTCGATAAAAATGAATAATAAAATTTGCAAAAAAAAATATTGTTTTTTTAATATTTTTAACAAATCGTACCGTATAGCCTAATAGGCTGATTTTTTCCTCTAGCCCCGAAAATCGAATTTTTCCCAATACAGGCGAATTTTAGAGTCAAAATTCATGCAAATGGCCACCTGGACACAATAGCGAGGCCAGATTTGGTTTATGATGCCTCCAAAAAAAGATGCTCCTCAGATCTTCCTCTTGACCTCCTTAAAAATCCCTCCAAAGGCAATGCAAAGGTTCTCCAACCGCTCTACCATGTGAGATTACGCTTGAAGCAACCAAGATCAAAGAGACCACAAGATAGCACAATGATGAGAGAGATAACATGTGACAAGAATAAATTGTATTCCTGTCAAGATGCAAAAGAGATCAACTGGATCATCATTACAAACAATGTAGATGAGCCTGCTTATAAAGGCAAGGCTAAGAGACAACAGAGCACACAATGATGACATGTGGCTCAATGCGATCCAACGGTAGGTGCAGATAGGTAGGAGAAATAGAAAAATATTCCACATGAGGTGGATCACCCACTGAAGGTGGAATGTAACAACAAGATCGCACCATAAAAGGTGGAAATTCTCCTACATACACGCTCTCGATGTAACACGTCTCCCTAAGTGTCTCTTATGCAAACTACAATGTTATGCATGTACCTAAGTAAACTTAAGTAAAGTGTAATTATATCCAAGATGGATAATTACACCAATAAGATTAAATACTAATTAGCATAACAAGTCTAAATGATATCCTAATTTAATTATGAAATTAAAATATTAATATTTCTTCATATTTATGATATTCTCGTGTTCATTTGATGTAGCTAATTGTTTTGTAACATTAAATATTTTGTTGGATAAAAACTTTCTTTCTCTTACTTTGATCATGATAGGAGGTATTTTATACTAGCATAATATCTATATAATTAACGAAATAAATCACATTTTAATGATTAAGATTTTCGTACGAGATGACCATGCAATAAAAAGTTTTTAAATCTATACAAGTTAAATTTGAAAAAAACATTTTAACATTTAATTTACTAACCAATCAAAAGTAAAGTATTATGTCACATTTATCGTCAGAGGAGTGAAAAAAAAACTATCATTATCTACCACACATGTAGTTTCAATAGTTTCTATAAAATAAAAGTTCTATAGAATTGATGTTGAATTGCTTTGAGAAATATATTTAATAAAAGTTAATAAACAATCAAACAAGAAATATTTATCAAATAGACTAACCATCCCTTTTTGATACCAACAACATGTATTGTATAAGAAAACCAACAACTATTCAATTATACATACAAGAGGCGTACTCCACTATCTACTACAATTCATCTAATGATACCTTTAGCTCTAACCTAATATTTATTGTTCAAGCTGTGCTTTTATAAAACAAGCACTCACGTTTTATAGAGTAAATATTCTAACTCAATTCTTTCTCGTTTTATGTATATTTTTATTTGAATTTTCTTTGTCAATAGTATTATAATTCCATTAATTCAAGAAAAGAAAATTATTTTATTATACTACCGTTTTCTATTGTTTTTATTATTAGATCGTTTTAGAAGACTTGCTAAGTATAACTGGCACAAATTCTCTTTATCTCTCCTCCAATAAATAATAATAGAATTTTTTACATACATTATCTTTATCAACTCATTATGTAACATTACCAACACTTCAACTTATAGACCCACATAGTACATTTGTCATAGAAGTCAAGTACCCATTTACTCATCTCTCTCACTCGTGATGGATAACAAAGCTTCCCATTTCTTTCTCTAAAATAGAGAAGAGATCACAGTCTTTCAAATTACAGGGAATGCTTTAGTATGGTAATCATAAACAAGCAGTCATTAACCAATTAACTCAAACATTAAAACCTTTACTTTAGAGTACTTCTATTTACATACAAATATTTAGGAATGTAAAACCTTTTGAACATATTTGTTAACTTTTTCCATCTAGATCAATCAATCCATCCATCTAGTTGTAGTAGTGCTGCTTAACCATTCAATATTACACTTGTTGCACTTCCACTTTATAGAGTCCCCATTTGTCCTAGGTTTTCCTCGTACCTTAGATGCAAATAGTTTTAAGGGTGATTATAGATCAAAGGGAACCTTGGCCAATTTTTTTCAGGATTTCAGAAGGGCGGTTGAAATTTCCACTCCCAATAGAACTTGTTCCATTTTTACTTGCTCCAACTTCTTCTCTGTTAGGTTCATTAGATGATTCATTTTCTCTATCAATCTCAACCTCATCATCCTCACTCAAGGTGTTAGAGCTCATTTTCATAGTGATAATGATGCTGCAACAAATAATGTTAAAAACAGAAACTCTAAAAATTTTCACGCAAACATTATTTTTTTAAAATATTAGAACTGTTAGTAAATCTTAAATTTTTGTTTGTTTGAAGTCGAATATTAATAATTAGCTTCATTATTAATGATGTTTATTATTAATATTCAACTTCAAGAAAACAATTTTTTTTGAGTTTCGAAGTTTTTCTTTCAAAATTATTTGTTTCTAATGGCTGCAATTTGGTTCTTGAATCAAAAACTAAGACCTATTAACAATTTTTCTTTTAGCAAATTTAGAATGGAAAATTCCTACCTTCAATCTTGCAGCAAGAATGAAGAAGCTTCATCTAATCCTCTTCCAAGCTTGTTGATCCAACTTGCAATCCACCTTCTTGGTTTCCAAGCTAGAGAAAATCAAATGTTTTAAATTTTTTTGTGGTTGCAAAAGACCGAAATGAGACTAAATGTCTCTTTTATGAGATTTCTACCATTTTAGAGTTATGTTTACCAAGGCATTGTTATGTTTTCTTATCTTTTAAACTCTTTATTTATTATCGCCATGAGAGACACTTGGGTGCTTCTTTCCCTGTTGAGGGACGTCTAGGCGTCCAAGACATGTCCAAGCATCTCTTCTAAGAGAGACGTCTCTCTCGCACTCTTGGATGGAAGAAACGTCTCTTCTCTGCCTGAGAGACGTGGCGGAGGTGGAGGTGCGGCGGAGAGACATTTTGGATGTGTCTCCCCATTCAAGAAATGTCCCTATCTCTAAAACTCAAGGATGCGTCCCTGTGGAACACTACACAAGACCATTTTCTCATGTAAGGACAAAATCGGGGTGAGTTTACAAATTGGATCAAGAGATGGATCGATTTTATAAATTTTTGAAAAGGTCGTAATAGGTCCACCATGAATAACAGCTATGGGGTATATTGATATAAAGTGAAAATTGGGGCCTAGTGTATATCTAAGCTATAAGTAGGTGATGTTGCAATTGAGAGCTTAGAGGTTGGGGTATCTAGATAATTTAAAAAGTTAGATGTAATTCTTCACTAACAAAATTTTCAAGTTAATACTTTAGAGATGTTTGTTAACACCACCAAATTCATTTCTTGCTTTTGCTTTTGCCTTTTCATTTTCATCCACTGTATGTATCATTCTTTCACTACTGTAAATGTCAAGGCACCACAAGCTCCTGATAGTCTCTACACTAGCCATCTATTTTACCACCCAAACTCTCACATTCTGAAAGGTCCGACCTGGAAAATGGAAGTCATTAGAAAGTTTACCTAAATTAGAGTATTTCATAGGATTATCAGTTCCAACAACCAAGCTTACCAAAAATAGCTGGAAGTTTTTATAAACTATGGCACTTGTACAGTAGTAAACGTTTTAAATGCTCTAAGGAAGGATTCCTCCAGTTTATCTAATCCTGATAAGTCATTTCTAGAGTACTAAGTGTCCCAAAACCCAGAGTTAGGCTTGACAAGATCTTGCAACAACAATGTGATATGTTTCTCAACTCAACTAGACAATTAATGTGCTTACATTGCTCTTATTAGGTTATGGATCCATCTAAGTCTAAATATTGGAGATTGTGTGATGCAGGAGCATAGCCGGCTTCCGACTAATTTAAATCTAGACACAAGCAGGAAAAAATGGTCTGAAGTTATTGTTGGTGGTTATGGTGGGTAACACCTTTAAAATTTCATCGACATAATAAGAATTGATTGATTGCCGCTAGTGAAGGATTTTCTTGGCATAGAGTAGTGGCAAGTTGGAATATTTAATGGTGGTGGTAGGATCCTAATGGTTTGTGATGATAGTTAAAAGAAAACAATTTGATGGTTGAGCCTAATGATGACCTCCCAGAATAAGAGTCCTCCATTCTATATAAAAAAGGATTGAGGCATTCAATGAGGAGAAAGTGGTTGGATGGAAAGTAAGGAAGTGCATGGAATTTATTAGGGGCATCAAAGGTTATAGAAAGAAAAAGGAATGCATATGGACAAGAGGACAATGAAAAGATAAAACAAAGTTTTGAGGAAGAGAAGGTGTGGAAAGTTTTGGTTTTCATTTGGTGATTTCTGGTTGAGATTATTTTTAAGATTTATTTCGTTGTGGATGTAGAAAATTAAGGTCTTTATGTGTTGATTCTTTGTCGCAGTTGCTCTGGAGTTGCTTTTGTTTGGTGCTAGCAATTAGTTGTCCACTTGGCACTACCTTCTAGCAGATAGCTTTGTTGTGTTGTTACTGTTTATTGCCTATGTAGGCCTTGGCGTTGTGTCATCATCTCTAGCGTTAAATCAGTGCTAGATTTTTATTTTTCATATGTGTTATCAGGAGGATATATCTATATATGATTAGAGTTTCATCCAGTTCTTTGTGATTGACAAGAGAGAACCACATGAAATAAAATCTATCAAGCTTTATTGTCATGTAAACTGTGTAGTGCAAAAGATTTCTATTGATTCAAATGTCTAAGATATTTAGTCTGTTGTCACCATTGGTTGGATTAGAATGTGTTTCTTCAACAGTAATTGAGGTGTTTGACTATTGTAAGGCTACCTAGATTGGCTACCCATTTCATGAATGTATCACTATGTGATGTCCTCGAATCTAGTGGGAAGCATCTTTGAACCAGAATAATTGTATAATGAAATACTTATGAGCTTTGCATGTCTACAAATTTCTTCTGGCGGTTCTCTTAAACTCGAACATCCATCATAATATGTACAGCAATTTCACACAGACATCACACCTCCAAGGCTATAGGGAAGACATGTTAAACCCATACATCCATCTAGTTGTAAATAAGTTAAATACAATGAGTTTCCCAATGTAGCAATGAGACAAATAAGATTGGAACAACAGGATATGTGTGATCGCTGTAATGATGTAATTTTTTATAATTCACAAGGGAGCTCTTGCAAACCCCCACAATTATATACAAATCGGTGCTAGTAAGAGTGGTCAAATCTCCAAGTCTTGCTGGTAAATGCTCCAAATTGGGACAGCTACTATAATCCAGCTACTAAAAGATCATACCTTGGGAAGCAACTATGGACATTCTACTAGGCCTTCACTGTAAAATTTTACAGCTAATCCTGCAAAATAGAGAAACGATCTAGTTGGAAAATAAAAGAGCAAAACTTGCAAAGAAAATCAGAACACAGAACTCATCAACCATTTTCATTATTAACAAATCTATATGATTACAAATGATATATAGATCACAAGAGCAGAAATTATGCATGAGATGCATGAAATTTCTGAAGATCAATAATTAACTGCATGAAATGTTGAAATGGAACTGAAGTAGGTAGAGGAAGTTAAAAATCTATAACTCCTTTGTTAGCTTATGCATGAGCAAGAGTCTCTCTGTGAATTACGGAGATAACAGACTCCAAAGTTGTGCTAACACCCCCCCTTAAGCCTAACTAAGGAGAGATATGAGAAATATGGGTTTTGGCAATAAATCCTGATTAGGAACCCAATTACAAAGAAGAAAGGAGAAAACTCCTAACCATTATTCGAACTTAAGAAGAAAGTTGCAAACTACAAAAGAATCCACACTGCAATAGGATTGTATAAAAATCATAGAAACCATTGCATGAGTACCTTTGGGATACTTTGAAAATGCAGTTGTACATATTGTGTATTGCTCAAATGGATGAACAGACAGGTACACGATCTCTGAATACAGAAACTAACCATCTGAAGACAGGAAGATATGGATCTGCAGAAATGTGCTTCAAGCTGAAGAATTGCAAAGATGACCTCCGGTTGGGACGATGCCATTGTATATCCATTGCTCAATAAAGTCCTGCTAGAAAGAAACTCTGGAAGCACTCGGAGATGTGACTCTGGAATCTCATGTAGTCAGGAACCCTGCTAGAAAGAATCTCTAGGAGCAAACAAAGTTGCAACATTGGAATCTCATGTAGACAAGAATTTAGAACAAATGAACATTTTGGCTGTCAATTGGAGGAAGAGTACACAGCAACATTAATCTTCTATTTTATAAGAGAGACTTATTGAAAGAAACCTATACTAAATGCATTAAGCAAAACCTCATATAAACTTTCTAAAAGTTTAATTTTTAATGAAGTCCCAAATTTTCCAGATCTTCTTCATGCAGTGCTTGAAAAGCGCGTACAATTTTAAAGAATCAATATAGAAAGAAAATCAAGGAGCATGCAAAAATGAGGGGAACAATATGCATGCATTTAGAAATAGAGATCTATGTTAGCTTCCATGATGATGCTAATCTTCAAAAATCTGCCTGCAAATAATCGTTAATGCTTCTTCTTCCTAGCAAACTCGCTCTGATACCATGTAAAATTTTGCAGCTAATCCTGCAAAATAGAGAAAAGATCTAGCTTGAAAAAAAAAGAGCAAAACTTGCAAAGAAAATCAGAACAAAGAACTCATCAACCATTTTCATTATTAACAAATCTATATGATTACAAACGATATATAGATCACAAGAGCAAAAATTATGCATCAGATGCATGAAATTTCTGAAAATCAACAATTAATTGCATGAAATGTTGAAATGGATTTGAAGTAGGTAGAGGAAGTTAAAAATCTATAACTCCTTTGTTAGCTTATGCATGAGCAAGAGTCTCTCTGTGAATTACAGAGATAACAGACTCCACAGTTGCGCTAACACCCCCCCTTAAGCCTAACTAAGGAGAGATATGAGAAATATGGGTTTTGGCAATAAAGCCTAATTAGGAACCCAATTACAAAGAAGAAAGGAGAAAACTCCTAACCATTATTCAAACTTAAGAAGAAAGCTGCAAATTGCAAATGAATCCACACTGCAATAGGATTGTATCAAAATCATAGAAACCACTGCATGAGTACGTTTGGGATACTTTGAAAATGCAGCTGTACATATTCTGTATTGCTCAAATGGATGAACAAACAGGTACACGGTCTCTGAATACAGAAACTAACCATCTGAAGACAGTAAGATATGAATCTACAGAAATGTGCTTCAAGCTGAAGAACTGTAAAGATGACCTCTGGTTGGGATGATGCCATTGAATATCCATTGCTCAATAATGTCTTGCTAGAAAGAAACTCTGGAAGCACTCGAAGATGCGACTCTGGAATCTCATGTAGTCAAGGACCCTGCTAGAAAGAATCTCTAGGAGCAAACAAAGTTGCCACATTGGAATCTCATGTAGACAAGAATTTAGAACAAAAGAACATTTTGGCTGTCAATTGGAGGAAGAGTGCACAACAACATTAATCTTCTATTTTATATGAGAAACTTACTGAAAGAAACCTATACTAAATGCATTAAGCAAAACCTCATATAAACTTTCTAAAAGTTTAATATTTTTATGAAGTCCCAAATTTTCACAATCTTCGTCATGGAGTGCTTGCAAAGCATGTACAATTTTAAAGAATCATGGAGTGCTTGCAAAGCATGTACAATTTTAAAGAATCAATATAGAAAAAAAATAAAGGAGCATGCAAAAATGAGGGGAAGAATATGCATGCATTTAGAAATAGAGATCTACATCAACTTCCATGATGATGATAATCTTCAGAAATCTGCCTGCAAATAATCGTTAATGCTTCTTCTTCCTAGCAAACTCGCACTTATACCATGTAAAATTTTGCAACTAATCCTACAAAATAGAGAAAAGATCTAGCTGGAAAATAAAAGAGCAAAACTTGCAAAGAAAATCAGAACAAAGAAATCATCAACCATTTTCATTATTAACAAATCTATATGATTACAAATGATATATAGATCACAAGAGCAGAAATTATGCATGAGATGCATGAAATTTCTGAAGATCAACAATTAATTGCATGAAATGTTGAAATGGAGCTGATGTAGGCAGAGGAAGTTAAAAATCCATAACTCCTTTGTTAGCTTATGCATGAGCACGAGTCTCTCCGTGAATTACGAAGATAACAGACTCCAAAGTTGAGCTAACAATCACATCTGGCCAGCCATAACCTTACCAACATCCATTCAAAACAGATACCTTTCATGAATGCAAAAAGAACAACTTGGCGATTCCATGTATGTGGCTAACATTCCACCTTAAAAATATTAGCACTTTTTAATATTGAAGATTCTCCAAGTTGAAATGTTAAATATCATATCATAAAACACTAAACTTGGTTGGGAAACTGGAATATTACAAGGAAGTAGGAAAACATCACAATTGAGAAGGAACAAATAAATCATGTTCACAACAACCTTAGGTGTACTAAAAAAGTGTTTTCCTCATAAGAAATATATCTCTAATGTTTGAGATTAAATATATTGGTGGATTTGCTAAATGCTGAGTAAAAAAAAATTAGCTCTTCAAACTTTTTGTGCACTTACTTTTCTATGTTTCCATTTCTCTCATAACAAATAGTCGTAGACGTGGTGCTCATGGCATGAAACTTCTCTTCGGGTATTTGGAAGGAGCTCCTACTTCTAATGCAAACTTCTTTTACTAGGAAAGGAAGTTGTTGCAATTAAGATGCTCTGTCATACAAATTTAACAAAAATTATGATTAAACAAACCAACCGGAGTACATTTAATTGATAAAGGTTTTTTAGTTCAAAACTTGGGTTGAATAAATTAAACAAAGTGGTTAAGAAGCTCACACTCTTCCAAATAACTAACCGAATATGTACGCACCTCATTTTTCAAGGCCATAGGGAAATCGTATGGATTTGTAACTTGTGTTTCGATATGCAGTGCCAACTGGTCAAACAAGATAATGAATGCTTATCTTCTTGTCTTTTCTTGTAATAAAGGATTCTTCTTGTAGGCATTCTATTTCTTCTCTCCTACATTCCACGCAACTTTCTTCCACTCGCCATCATAGATTAATGAGCATAGGTCCAGGATTGTCTTCTTATCACTTGTCTTAAACTCCTAATAGAGAAAGAAAACCCTTGGCTCATTAGAAATGTACTACTACTTATTGATAGAAAAATATTCTCTAGATTGTATCCAATGAACTACTTGTTCATAATCTTTGACTTTATTCTTTCGCTGATGAAGATGAGCTCCAACAACTTCCTGAAATAGAGGACAACAACTGTATTTCTTTCCACGGTGTGAGGTCTTTACTGCAATATGGAGCATGTCCCGTTTCCTAGCAGTTTTCCTAAACAAGATTCTTCATAAATGGCAATATGTAGTATGTGGGAAATTTATTTATTGGTGCATCCTAGGGGCTGGATAGAAATTTCCAAATTCAAAAGGTTACATCAATAGAAAAAGAGATTAAATGTGAAGGTTTACAGACGACTACAAAAATAGAAAGATTAAATACGATAAACTTGAAAAGGTTCCATACCATAGCCTTCTATCACTTATGAAAGATTTCTTTCTCTTGATGTTAAAAGCAACTTGGGTTTCCCCTAAGGTTAAGACAACTTGGCTTGCTACCCATGGTTAACCGTGCTTGATTTGGAGTCGTATTGGGATGTGTGACCTCCGAGGAAGGCCCAATGCTTCAACTGTTTGGGCATCACCTAGATGCAATGAGTGTTAAGAGTACCATTCATTCTCATGAGAGATGGGTTTTTTTGAATTGCTACTCATGAAACAAGGCTCAATGAGTTTTCTAAAAAACTACACAATTCTTGATAGTAGTATCATAATTTGACTTGCTGTGGAAAACATCTCCTACTTAAAAAAGTTTAAGTTTATTCACAACAACATATATGTAAATTTTCTATGAGGACATGTTATTAGTTAAGTTCTTTCGAAGGAAACAAGGATTATGGTCTAGAATGGTTCTTTTCATTACCCCATGGGTCTTTTCATGTGTCATTGTAGTGTTCATGTGTGTAAGGGTTAAATAGAGAAAAATAAAATATTATACATAATTTGGATCAAGTGCATTGGTTTTAGGTATTCAAAATTATGATGTTCAACCTATGGAAGCTAGAGAAAAGACTCAATCTCTTTTGGATATTGGAGCATAATCTCAAAGTATACTAGATAGGAGGCCTTGCTTGGTATTTATATTTTTTAATTATGTTAACCTCATATTAATACTTAAAATGTCAACCAACCTCATTGATGTTAGAGATGAATCTCAATATCCTTCCTAGTCGTATGCATATGTGAATTTAATTAAATAGGTTAAGGTAAATTTCATAAGAATATAATTAGTAATGGATGGATGGTCTAATGAAATGCTATCCAAGTGCGTATCCTAACATCTAGATCTAAGTTATATCACTCAAAATTAACCAAATAATGGAATAATTTTAAGTACAATATAAATTGAATAGACAAATTGATTTATTTCATTCATTCATGGTAATTGCACCAAGATACTAAGCATTTTAATAAGGTATTGAATCCTTGAAATATTTTTATACTGAAAGGTCTTATAATCCAATATATTATGCTTCAATAAGAATTAATTTCTAGTTTAGTTAGTCACAAACTATTTTTGCAACATGAATTGTACTACCAATCTTTATCCTTTGCCTACACTGCATGCAATGCATAGCTAGTCCTCGTTAATGCACCATCAAGCTTTCAATCTAAGCTTTAGGGTTCACAATTGAAACATGTCTTCTACCTAGATCTAATTCTACTTTAACTCTCAGTTCAAGCCATATCCTTTCCCTTTCAATTTTTTTTCTCTGTTGAGTCTTTAATATAGGCAACCATTAACACAATCTATAGAAGAAAGGGACTAACAATCTCAATGTGGAAAAAGGATGATCTTATCATGTGTTTTTTAATTTATATATTTCCATCATTCCTAGGCATTACAAAGCATATACTCTAAGGCACTAAAAAACAAGCCTTCAATAAGGATCCTCATGCCTTGAATCGCCAAATGTGTAAAACTACTATGGAATTATTCTAGTTGGCCCCTTTCTTTCTTCCAATACATTGGATGTACTTCCTTTACCTTCTAAGTAAAATAAAATAACTCCAATGTGGATATGATCAATGCAATTCAATGGTATTGAGATGATGTATTATTCCTCAAGCATTAAAGCATAGGATTTAAGACTATACTAACTTGGACTTTATCTTCCTGCAACAAACGAGTCTCAAAACCAATCATAATTCAACATCACGATATACATTCTTAGGCTTGATGTAGGCTACTGCCAAAATCATAAATCCAAACACTAACTAGAACTCCAAAGTTTGCTAAACGAGAGGAAAAAAAAGAAAAACGAAAACTAAAAGTTATTTATTTTTGGATAATGCAAGATGCCACAAACCTTGAGATACCATTTCATCAGGAATCTAAGGTAAAACAATTACAATCTTAGAGCTAGAAAATATGGATTGGATGTGAGAAGCAACCTTCAATTTGATATCCCAATTTTAAAACATCCTATCTCTATAAATAGACAAACACACATGCCCTACACCTCTTCAAAATTTAGGAACAAGAACAAGGTAATACACTAACCTCCTTTGCCCAAAATTATTTCCTTTGTACTGTTCCCCACTCCATGACGACATGAGTCTCGCTTATGCAATCCACATCCTTGAAGTTTTCTTCCATTTCATTTTCTTGTTGTATAACTCCCTCATCATAACTACCACCACATTTCTACAATGAGTCATTTGCAACTTCGTCAATATAATTTGTTTCTTTTGCACACTCGAATCCTTAGAGCATTTGCTCCTTTACTTGCACTAATCTACTAGGTCATGTTCCACTTTTTCATGCCTTAGAGAAGCTTTGATGCCTTGGAGCCAAGATGGCATTATGGATTGCAGTTACAGAACGATCAAGGCACCCGCGCCGTTGATGAAGTTGATCCAATGGTCCTCGCCATCTCCCTTTCTAGCAGCTTCTCTCACAATCCGAGATAATTGATAGCCGTTAGTTGACTTGGGGTGAAGGGTGTGCATTCATCTCATCAATCTCCACTGCAGAATTAAGATGAGTTGGCATATAAACTGATTGTCAAATATTTGAAAAAGAAATCACGCTAGCTGTTAATGAAATGGAGAGAAACCCAAAGATCATATGTGAGCACACTTTGTAACTCCGATAAAACAAAACAGAACAATGGATCTGGGCACTCCTCGACTCTCAGTTATATCTTCCTAGCGCCCCCAACATCTTGTTACTTCTTTTAGCAGTGTTTTGTATTTCGCTCAACCGTTTAACGGCAAAATTCTTTCAAGTGTATAATAGAAATTTTCGATAACATTTGCTTTAACAACTAACGTAAAACCGTATGCGGGTTTAGGAAGATGTCAATTATATAATCTATAAACAAAATTTAAGTTTTAAATTTACCTATCGACGCATCCATTGATCATTTATGCCTTTTGGCGTTTCAAATACTAGTAAGAACTCTTTAAATACGGACCCTCTAAGACTGATCATCGCAATGTATTAAATCATATCACTTTTATATTTTGTATTACCTTTGCTGAATTTTCTATCCTCTCAGTTTTATTTAGTTTTTTTTCCCTAATTTCGGTGTCAATGGAAGGCAAGGTGATTTTAAGCAGTTCCGACGGTCAAGTATTCGAAGTAGATATGAAAGTGGCCATGATATCGCAAACCTTAAGTAATATGTTAAAGGATACAGAGGATACAGGTAGTGAGACAGCTCCCATCAAATTGGCAAATGTTTCCAGTAGAATTTTTAATCTTATTATCGAATACGGCAAATACCATGTTGAAGCCCAAAAGTCGGATACAAGCGAACCAACTGCGGATTTGAAGAAACGGGTTAGGGAGTTGGTAGCTGATGATAAAGACACTCTCTTCCAGTTGATGATCGTATGTTTCATTGTTTTACTGGTTCTCATGAAAAACAAAAAGCATTGCTCTCTTAAACCTTAGCTGCGTTATTTGCTGCTTTTTTCTCCTCACATGATTTATTCAAAAATTGTTCTGTGCAGGCAGCAAATTTCCTTCACATTCAGAGTCTTCTTGATTTATCATACCAGATTGTGGCTGAGGACATTGCAGCATGTAAAGACCAACAAATGATTCGCCAAAAATATAACATAGAAAATGACTATAGTCCTGAAGAGGAGGAAGAGGTTTTAAAGCTGCATAATATATTTGAATGATAGTTTCGAGTTTGATACACTTTTTTGAGTTTTCAAATTTTGGAATTTGAATCATATATTTAGTATGAAAACCAACTAAAATGATTCTTGATTTTGAACCGGAATATAATACAAATCTTATAGTATTTATCCGTTTTATTAATATTATTTATCATTTTTTTTATATTTTATATTTCAAAATATTTGTCAGTCATGTGTTTATATATTCATTTTTGTAAAATATGTCAGGCATAAATAAATTACGTTCAAAAGCTAGAAATATTATAAAAAATATTGATGAAATTCGAAAATATTTCATTTTAAAAAGAAATAATTTGTATTGGTATTTGTTTAGTTTGATTGTTATATTTGCACATGTGTAAATCTTAATAGTTTTTTTCGACATGCATATGCACTCGGAATTCTAATTATAATAATAGAGAAGCTATTTTTAGTTCACAAAATATTTTGGTATTGGTGATAGATTTGGATGGTATTAGATGTGCATTAGCTTTAGTCTTGGGATTTGGCATCAATAGTTCTAATGCTACTACTTATTTTCCATCTACTTCTAAACCCTCCTAAAATTTTAATGTACCTTTTCGATCTAAACTCGCTTCTAGAATTAATTTTAATGTCACAAGCAAAGTCTAAGGTCCTCATGCTTCATGAATAACCTCATACTTTAACTCAATAAATAAACATCTCCTTACAAATGAGTTGCTTATTTCCATCTGTCTTGCCATTTTTGTGTGAGCCCTACAGTTGATTTTTCAATCTGAGGAGGTTGTTCATTCATCATTAGACTAAAATGTATTCTTGCATGGTTTCTGCCACTTGCAAGAACCAAGCATTGTGATATTTAGTCTCATTTGAACCAACCATTGATCTTCAACATCATGATCTTATCATGTTGATAGTGTACATCGGCACTAAAATTGTGAGGTCTTTTTATATGGAATTGCATCTTCCTTCATCTGGTGATGTCTTGTATTTCATAGGACCATCTCTATTCCATCATTTTCTCATTATCTCTTATTAATGCATACTATTTTGTATACATAACGAACTTCACCTTTTGCAGAAATCAACCATATTATCATTCCTTAGACAAATTGTACACATTTTTCTTGAGATTATTTTAAATCTTATCTGTTATGTACATCTTATTGATATCCTCGTCGTGACCTTTTGATCATGAAATCTCATAGATCCATCCTAGCAAATCTAAAGGTGATAAAATAACCTAAAATATTATAAAAATTTGACACCATGCATTGTATAGTCCAATTATTGCCATGTCACTTGTACTTTGAGTTGGCGATTGCATCAACCCCATACAAATGCAATAAAGCATGATCGTGGAGATTATTCTGTGCTAATTAATAATCATTATACAATGATGCTACTCGAACTATTTGAAACTAGTGACATCCCCTAGGATTAGGAAAACCATTAATGTTAATGTTATTTGATGAATCTTTTTCCTGTAGCCATATTATAAGCTCGCCCTTTTTATATTGTGCCTGCATGGCCTAGTATCAGTACCCTCAAAATTATGACAATTTATTCTTTTATCAAGATATATTTCTCTAGGGCTATCATGAATTACAATAACATTATTAAATTTGGTGGCTATAATACTTACAATGTTTTCTCTCATGTTTCCTTCCTCTACTTGATAGTATATGATATTGCATCTAAATAATTTTATTGGGAACATAAAAACAAAGGAGAGCTAAAGACTAACAAGTTCCACCCTTAAGATTTGTGAGATCATGCTTGAAGCAACCAAGACCAAAGAGACCACAAGATAGCACAATGATGAGAGAGATAAAACGTGACAAGAATAAACTGTATTCCTATCAAGATGCAAACGAGATCAACTAGATCATCATTACATATAATGTGGATGAGCCTACTTATAAAGGCAAGGCTAAGAGACAAGAGATCACACAATGATGACATGTGGCTCAATGAGATGCAAGGGTAGGTAGGGGTAGGTAGGAGAAACAAAAAATTATTCCACATGAGGTGGATCACCCACCGAAGGTGGAATGTAACAGCAAGATCATGCCATAAAAGGTGGAAATTCTCTTGCATACACACTCCCAATGTAGCACATCTCCCAAAGTGTCTCATATACAAACTACAATGTTATGCATGTACCTAAGAAGACTTAAGTAAAGTGTAATTATATCCAAGATGAAAAATTACACCAACACCACCCCTTAAGTGCAACTTATGGGAATGCACCTAAGTCTACAAGGCAATTAAGCAATGGAAGATGGGTCCTAGCTACATGGTCATGTTACGTACCCATATACAAATGCAAATGCATGCAAACCAATGCAATCTCTCATAAAGAAGAGAAAGAGGGAAAAACCCAATGGGAAAAAACCCTCCCCCAAAAGAGAGATGAAAACTACATAAGAGAACTCTCATTGAAGTATGTGAAGGACCAAACCCCATGTGAGGAAAAATTCCCCCCCATATGAGAGAAGAAGAGAAGCTAGGTAGCCCCCCCTAAATGTAGAATCTGCACCAATGGTAGAAGCTTGCAAATGAATGAAGAAACTTCTCCATGAACGTCGAACAACATTCCTCCCCTTGGGAAGAAACAAAACCGGAGGTGTATCCATGAAGTCTACCCCCTATAATTTAATATATCAATTTTTTTATTTTTTAAATTTATTTTTAATTTTTAATAAAACTTTTACAATCAACCCCTCATTTTAAAAAAAAAAATATTTTCTCGGTAAAAATGAATAATAAAATTTGCAAAAAAAAATATTGTTTTTTTAATATTTTTAACAAATCGTACCGTACAACCTAATAGGCTGATTTTTTCCTCCAGCCCCGAAAATCAATTTTCACCCAATATAGGCAAATTTTAGAGTCAAAATTCATGCAAATGGCCACCCGGACATAATGGCGAGGTCGGATTTGGTTTACGATGCCTCTAAAAGAAGATGCTCCTCAGATCTGCCTCTTGACCTCCTTAAAATTCTCTCGAAAGGTGATGCAAAGGTTCTCCAACCGCTCCGATACCATGTGAGATTACACTTGAAGCAACCAAGATCAAAGAGACCACAAGATAGCACAATGACGAGACAGATAACATGTGACAAGAATAAATTGTATTCCTGTCAAGATGCAAAAGAGATGAACTGGATCATCATTACAGACAATGTAGATGAGCCTGCTTATGAAGGCAAGGCTAAGAGACAACAGAGCTCGCAATGATGACATGTGGCTCAATGCGATCCAATGGTAGGTACGGATAGGTAGGGGAAATAGAAAAATATTCCACATGAGGTGGATCACCCACCGAAGGTGGAATGTAACAACAAGATCGCACCATAAAAGGTGGAAATTCTCCTACATACACACTCTCGATGTAACACGTCTCCCTAAGTGTCTCATATGCAAACTACAATGTTATGCATGTACCTAAGTAAACTTAAGTAAAGTGTAATTATATCCAAGATGGATAATTACACCAATAAGATTAAATACTGATTAGCATAACAAGTCTAAATGATATCCTAATTTAATTATGAAATTAAAATATTAATATTTCTTCATATTTATGATATTCTCGTGTTCATTTGATGTAGCTAATTGTTTTGTAACATTAAATATTTTGTTGGATAAAAACTTTCTTTCTCTTACTTTGATCATGATAGGAGGTATTTTATACTAGCATAATATCTAGGTAATTAACGAAATAAATCACATTTTAATGATTAAGATTTTCGTATGAGATGACCATGCAATAACAAGTTTTTAAATCTATACAAGTTAAATTTGAAAAAAACATTTTAACATTTAATTTACTGACCAATCAAAAGTAAAGTATTATGTCACATTTGGGAAAATATGTCTGTATATAATGTGGATGAGCCTACTTATAAAGGCAAGGCTAAGAGACAAGAGATCACACAATGATGACATGTTGCTCAATGAGATGCAAGGGTAGGTAGGGGTAGGTAGGAGAAACAAAAAATTATTCGACATGAGGTGGATCACCCACCAAAGGTGGAATGTAACAGCAAGATCATTCCATAAAAGGTGGAAATTCTCTTGCATACACACTCCCAATGTAGCACATCTCCCAAAGTGTCTCATATACAAACTACAATGTTATGCATGTACCTAAGTAGACTTAAGTAAAGTGTAATTATATCCAAGATGAAAAATTACACCAACACCACCCCTTAAGTGCAACTTATTGGAATGCACTTAAGTCTACAAGCCAATTAAGCAATGGAAGATGGGTCCCGGCTACATGGTCATGTTACGTACCCATATACAAATGCAAATGCATGCAAACCAATGCAATCTCTCATAAAGAAGAGAAAGAGGGAAAAACCCAATGGGAAAAAACCCTCCCCCAAAAGAGAGATGAAAACTACATAAGAGAACTCTCATAGAAGTATGTGAAGGACCAAACCCCATGTGAGGAAAAATTCCCCTCCATATGAGAGAAGAAGAGAAGCTAGGTAGCCCCCCCTAAATGTAGAATTTGCACCAATGGTAGAAGCTCGCAAATGAATGAAGAAACTTCTCCATGAACGTCGAACAATGTTCCTCCCCTTGGGAAGAAACAAAACCGGAGGTGTATCCATGAAGTCTACCCCCTTTAATTTAATATATCAATTTTTTTATTTTTTAAATTTAATTTAAATATTTAATAAAAAATTTCACAATCAATCCCTCATTTTAAAAAAAAAATATATTTTCTCGATAAAAATGAATAATAAAATTTGCAAAAAAAACTATTGTTTTTTTAATATTTTTAACAAATCGTACCATACAGCCTAATAGGCTGATTTTTTCCTCCACCCCGAAAATCAATTTTCACCCAATATAGGCGAATTTTAGAGTCAAAATTCATTCAAATGGCCACCCGGACACAATGACGAGGTCGGATTTGGTTTACGATGCCTCTAAAAGAAGATGCTCCTCAGATCTGCCTCTTGACCTCCTTAAAAATCTCTCCAAAGGCGATGCAAAGGTGCTGCAACCGCTCTGATACCATGTGAGATTACGCTTGAAGCAACCAAGATCAAAGAGACCACAAGATAGCACAATGATGAGAGAGATAATATGTGACAAGAATAAATTGTATTCCTATCAAGATGCAAAAGAGATCAACTAGATCATCATTACAGACAATGTAAATGAGCCTTCTTATAAAGGCAAGGCTAAGAGACAACAGAGCACACAATGATGACATGTGGCTCAATGCGATCCAAGGGTAGGTACGGATAGGTAGGAGAAATAGAAAAATATTCCACATGAGGTGGATCACCCACCGAAGGTGGAATGTAACAACAAGATCGCACCATAAAAGGTGGAAATTCTCCTACATACACACTCTCGATGTAACACGTCTCCCTAAGTGTCTCATATGCAAACTACAATGTTATGCATGTACCTAAGTAAACTTAAGTAAAGTGTAATTATATCCAAGATGGATAATTACACCCACAAGATTAAATACTGATTAGCATAACAAGTCTAAATGATATCCTAATTTAATTATGAAATTAAAATATTAATATTTCTTCATATTTATGATAATCTCGTGTTCATTTGATGTAGCTAATTGTTTTGTAACATTAAATATTTTGTTGGATAAAAACTTTCTTTCTCTTACTTTGATCATGATAGGAGGTATTTTATACTAGCATAATATCTAGATAATTAACGAAATAAATCACATTTTAATGATTAAAATTTTTGTACGAGATGACCATGCAATAACATTTCTATACACATTATAAACATTGTTATAATGTTTTAGATGATGGTTATATCAAGTCATCATGTTTTTAAATCTATACAAGTTAAATTTGAAAAAAACATTTTAACATTTAATTTACTAACCAATCAAAAGTAAAGTATTATGTCACATTTATCGTTAGAGGAGTGAAAAAAAAACTATCATTATCTACCACACATGTAGTTTCAATAGTTTCTATAAAATAAAAGTTCTATAGAATTGACATTGAATTGCTTTGAGAAATATATTTAATTAAAGTTAATAAACAATCAAACCAGAAATATTTATGAAATAGACTAACCATCCCTTTTTGATACCAACAACATGTATTTTATAAGAAAACCAACAACTATTCAATTATACATACAAGAGGTGTACTCCACTATCTACTACAATTCATCTAATGATACCTTTAGCTCTAACCTAGTATTTATCGTTCAAGCTGTGCTTTTGTAAAACAAGCACTCACGTTTTATAGAGTAAATATTCTAACTCAATTCTTTCTCATTTTATGTATATTTTTATTTGAATTTTCTTTGTCAATAGTATTATAATTCCATTAATTCAAGAAAAGAAAATTATTTTATTATACTACCGTTTTCTATTGTTTTTATTATTAGATTGTTTTAGAAGACTTGCTAAGTATAGCTAGCAAAAATTCTCTTTATCTCTCCTCCAATAAATAATAATAGAATTTTTTACATACATTATCTTTATCAACTCATTGTGTAACATTACCAGCACTTTCAACTTATAGACCCACATAGTACATTTGGGAGGATATGTCTGTATATGATTAGAATTTTGTCATGTTCTTTGTGACTAAAAAGAGAGAACACGATGATAGAAAATCTATCAAGCTTTATTGTCATGTAAACTATGTAGTGCAGAAGATTTGTATTGATTCAAATTCTCTAAGATGTTTAGTCTATTATCACCATTGATTGGATTAGAATGTGTTTCTTCAACAGTAATTGAGGTGTTAAAATATTTTAAGGCTACCTAGATTGGCTACCCATTTTAGGTACCCATTCCATGAATGTATCAATATGTGAGCTCCCCAAACTTAGTGGGAAGCATCTTTGCACCAGAATAATTGTATAATAAAATACTTCTGATCTTTGCATGTCTAGAAATTTCTTCTGGCAGTTTTCTGAAACTTGAACACCCATCAAAATATGTACAGGAATTTCACACAGACATCAAGCCTCCAAGGCTATAGGGAAGACATGTCAAACTCATACATCCCTCTAGTTGTTAAGAAGTTAAATAGAATGAGTTTCCCAATGTATTAGTGAGATAAATAAGATTGGAAAACAGGATATGTGCAATTGTTGTAATGAGGTAAGTTTTTCTAATTCACAAGGGAGCTCTTGCAAACCCCCATAATTATCAAAATCGGTCGGAATTATGGAGGCCGACGTGACCGGTCCCTTCAACCCCATATAAAATAATGTTTTTTTTCCAATAAAAAATCAATTTCAATCAAGTGCGAAAATAATAAAAGTGATTTTTGAATAAAATCATTTTTTTTCTCAAATAAAGTGGCATTTTGGAGCGAGGAGGAAGATTATAAAGGGGTGAATATTTTTGATTTTATAAAGAGGTGAAGATTCTTGATTTTCTAGGAAATTAAATATTTTTACGATTTATTTAAACTTTATTTTATTATTCATTAATTGCACTTTAATCATTTATTTTCAATTATGTTAGTTTAAATTATTTTTTCAATTATGTTTAAATATACAAATATTTGAATTTTTTTTAAAACTATTTAGATTTTTTAGATATAATTAAACTTTATTTTACTAATCATTAATTGTGGATTCAATCATTTATTTTCAAGTATATTATATTACACTTTATTTTTTTTATTTTTTTATATTAAACATTAATTGTGGATTCAATCATTTATTTTCAAGTATATTATATTACACTTTATTTTTTTATTTTTTTTATATTAAACATTAATTTGAGATTCAATCATGTGTATCTTATCTTGAATCTTTTATTTATGTGTACATGGATTCCATATGTTTTCATTTATATATGTATGCATTTATCCATTTTTATTTATGTGTATGGATTCATTTATATGTGTTCATATATATGCATAGATTCAATCTTATTTACATACTCAAAAGAACTAAATAGTGAATTTGTAAAATATATATTGAACACTAATGAAATTGAGCATATTCTACACTATTTATTACTTAATTTTTTTTTTTTTAAAACTAATACTTGGCTCAAGTTCTCTATATATTATCTACTAGATTTCAAGCAATCAATGTTATTAAATCACATTCATATGTACATTACGTAGTCAAATGTACAATCCAACTAGACTTAATTTCTTACTCTTTATCTTATGTTTGGTAGAAACTAGGTTTTATTTCTTGAACATTATTTTTTTATTTTCTAAATTTTAAAAAGTGGAGTTCAAGTAAAATGATCTAAATGGATGAAATTTACACATGTTTCATTTATTCAATGTATAAAGTTTAAGAATTCAAAATTAAATACATTTCATTAATTATATTTTGTTTGTTAAGAACAAGGAAAAGTAACTATATAACTTTTTTAACTTTCATATTTTACAAATGAAGTCTATTTATATATTTAACTCTAACATTATTCTGCTAAGTATATATATGTATATAGATAACATCTAGAATTTAAAATAACTTGAAAGGTGTGCGCAAATATGTTTTTTTCTTATATATGGTACATTTGCATGTTTGTGTTCTTAGGTTCAAAGCACGAAATTTTGAGGATATGAATATTTTTTGCAATGGGGAATAAGAGGACAAAATCAAGGTTGTATGATTGTACAAGGGATGATAAGATGAAAGGTCATACAAAAAATAGTCAACAACAATCCATTGATGTTCAAGATCAACATGATGATGTTCAAGAAACATCTACTCAGGTACGAGATGAAATTGGTACAGCCTGATGTCCGAAAAAAATTTCTGGTATGGAAAATTTGATGGAAATAGATGAAGATAGTCTTTTCAATAAAACATTACAAGAAACTAGAGGAATGATCCACATGCTTTTATCAATTATTCTATGGTCAAGAGAGTCTCACTTGACATAAAGAAAATACCACTCAAATAAAAGAAGCTATGAAGAACATGTGGAAGTACGTGAATTCCTCACTAGTATTGATAGGTATCTCTCTCACATTTTTTGGCAGCGAACTTTGATCACGTGTTCAACTAAGTATGATATTGGTTTTATTTTCTAATTCGACTATCTATGTGGTTTCAGAACCACTAGTTTAAATGATATATTATGGAGGAGCGTTGGTTTATATGATATATGCCAAGATGATGGAGGAGCATCGACTAAGGCAGAGAAACAATGAGCCCATAGTATTTGTAGGTAACCCATACAAACCCTTTCATGGGCATTATAGGTCCTTAGAGATACTCTTTATAAATTCTATTGAATTCACCAAGTTAATGTATGGACAAGCATATCGTTTCCATAGCCTTGGCAGCAATGAATACAATCCAAGAGACGAGAAGCTCTGAAATCAATCAAGACCTCATAATAGATAAAATCATATCTATTAGGGATATCTTATGTATGTATGTTTATGTATGTATGTATGTATGTGTATGTATTTTTATGTATGTGTATGTGTATGTCCTAAGATGTACATATAATTATTTTATGTGTATGTATGTATGTATGTATGTATGTAGGTAGGTAGGTAGGTAGGTAGGTAGGTAGGTAGGTAGGTATGTATGTATGTGTATGTATGTAGGTAGGTAGGTAGGTAGGTATGTATGTGTATGTATGTGTATGTATGTGTATGTATGTATGTATGTAGGTAGGTATGTATGTATGTGTGTATGTATGTATGTGTGTGTATGTATGTATGTAGGTATGTATGTATGTGTATGTATGTGTATGTATGTGTATGTTTGTGTATGTATTTGTATGTATGTATGTATGTATTTATTTTCTAATTTTCTAAACTAGTATGGTACAATAAATACAAAAAACTAATTTGCTATCAAAAAACTAATTTTGTATCAAAAACTATTTTTTTTTTAAACATAAATTAATATGATACAATAAATACATTTAAAAAAAAAAATTAAAATGGACTTACCACTGAAACACTTTCGACAGGATCATTGCAGTTCTTCTCGCCCTCCCACTTAACTCCAAGCCACTCAATGCAAAATCAGGGGCTTGTGCAGATTTTCGGGTTTATATAGCGTTGCCATGCGAGTGCTACATGGCCGCCAAA
Source organism: Cryptomeria japonica (assembly GCF_030272615.1). NCBI lineage: Eukaryota > Viridiplantae > Streptophyta > Pinopsida > Cupressales > Cupressaceae > Cryptomeria > Cryptomeria japonica. Next base: position 250,430,881 of record NC_081411.1, read on the forward strand.
TTGGTCCAACTGGAACAAGTACTGTTACCCTGAAGTGCGACATAGATCCCTACAATCACCCTTATGCAAATATCTCTTTCTTCTTTGTTAATAATGCATCCCTCAAAAGGATCCCTTTAAATTTGTTGCTAGATATCTCTTTCCAATTATCGTTTCCTTGCTTAAAGAAATGAAGCATATTTGGAACTCTTTCTCCCTAGCTTCAAATGCATGCATTATCGATTAGTGGGTATCTTCTTGGTGTTAAAGATGGGTTTTGTTGCTTCTATCTACCTTAAGACATCAACATAGGGGGTGGGGTATATATGCGACCTCTTGGTTTCATTCTTGACTATCGATTATCATTATGGGATTGTTGCATACACATGTTTCATCCCTATTTTATCCATCATTTATGGGATTATTGCATCCTCATGCTTAGCCCTAATTACATTTATCAACATGGGATTGTTGCATCCTCATGTTTCACCCCCATTTTATACATCATTTGTCTTATATGGGGTGTTCATTCTTGAAACCAGACAAAATAAAGTCTTACACGAATGCTTCATCCCTGAAACCAGACATGCATAACATAACATGCCTTTTCTAGTGTTGGATCATGGTTTCTTATGCTTTCAATTGGTGTACATCCTTGTTCTTTCTATAAGTCAACTTGTTCTCTTGCAATAAAATTTTAAGAATGATATTAGTGGTTGACACATTTTTATTATCGACATCTCATCAACTAGGTGACTTGAATTTTTTTATTTAGTACTAACGTTGTATACTCTTGAGTATACTTGAAGGTTGCTTGCATGGATTGATAGGATCCTACTCTTGGGAGCTTGATCATCCATTGATATTATCCTATCTATAGTTTGTCTTGGTCTCAAATGCTCCATCTCTCATCTTTCTCCTTTACCAAGAGTATGACCATAACATCATACTCCGATAAAATGGAGGCTAATGTAGCATCGTAAGTTGTGTATCCTTGATTAGGGTTGCACAATTTCATGCTTGGATTACCACCCACCTTAGTGTCTTGTATTTTGCATTTTAAAAGTTCCTTTAAGAGTTAAACTTAGTAATTTAATTACATCTAAAATCCTCTCTCATCATTCCACACATTATAAAATTGGGCCCTTAACCCTAAGTGTGGCCCCTTTTATTTTATCTTTTTTAATCAATTAATCATTAAGCCATAATAAAGTCCTTTTTTGACCTTGAAGACTCAATTTCGCATATATAAAAACCTTGGATTGATGCACCAAGATGGATTTGACTTTTTAATCATGGTACCTTGCATCCCTAAATAATTCAAAAAAGTCATTCGGAAAATGGTGATTCACTCTGGTCCTGACTTTTTCTCCCTGAATTTTAGGATCATGTTTTGGTGGTATTATGATGTGTAAATCTTTCTTTGTGTGAAAATATATCAATTCTAACTCGGCCTAAAGTTGATTTCAATTATGATATCCCTATATAAGGCATCTCTCTCAATTCATTTTTCTACAACTACAATTTTATGCAAACACTACCATCAATTCAAGAGTAGATCTGATTCAAGGAGAAACAAGCTACATCAAGGCATCTTAAAATTATATTTCAATTATGATTTCATGAAAGATTTTGTGTGTTTTATCATGTTATTACATCAACATGTGAAAGACTTATCATAAGAGCATTGCATCACCTATTGTAGCTGGCAGATTCGGGAGTCGTGCAAGTGGAAAAGGACAAAGGAGACTGAGACAAAGTGAATTGCCTTTTGCAGAAATTCTGGAGACACCTCAAGACCACACGCCCACCGCCCTTGTCCCAATAATTCTCCCAAACTTTCAGGTACATGCTCTAATCCTCTTCTCTTTCTCAAATCTTTGTTTACAACTTTGTTTTATTTTTGCAACAATCCATTTTCATCATTTCATTTTAATTTCTCATTGTTGGTTATAGATTTACTACTTGCAATTCAAAACATAGTTCAAACACAAGTTCAACTCAAGTAAAAGTGAAAATAGAACCTCAATCTACATTCAGCCCTCTTCTTAATAGAATTGTGGTTGGATCTATTGAGTTGATCCTCCTTTTAATGCACTGAATAATTTTGCTAAATTGTGGTCTTACCCTACTTGGTGAAACCCTAGTTCCAAATTACACTATTACAGAAGGTATTACATAAATTAGGCTTACCTCAGAGTGTCTTATTTAAATATCAAGATGAAATAACAATTGGTAGGATTTGGGACACCGAAAAGTTTAAATTTGGCCTTAATTTGATCATTCCTCAAAGTAGTGGATCGGATCATATGATATATCATAAATATATGACTACAGTTTGACACTAAAGGGGCCAAAAATATTGCTGGAAATAGGTATGAAGTGACACACTAAGGTAAGGACGCAAAAAGGAGTGTGAAATTTTGAAGGGTTACAATTCACAACACTTTAGTTTGTTAGAATATTTTAGGATAATATATAAATATTATTTGTATAAGAGTTTATAGGTATGTGAATTGTTAGAACAACTAATATCCATAGGGAGTGGTTCCTAAAATTTAGGAGATTAAACTCACGTATATATGTTTGCAATAAATCAAATGATATAAGAGATTTAAACAAAAAAATCTTATTTGTCTGCCAATCCCTACAAAATGGAGTTAATGAGATTAACAATATTAAAAAATTAAAGAAAATTTATATTCTTTAGTAATCTAACCCATAATAGAGGCAATACTGAAAATATGATAATAATATTATTGAGTTCAAGTAATGTTTTATAATAGTTAGAAATTAGGATCTTAGGATACTAATCATTATAAACAAAATCATAAAGTAAATGAAATAAGAAACATACATGAATAAATGTACACAATACACAAGATATACATGGGGAAAACCATTTCAAGTAAAAAACCCCATAAAGCATCATTTAATTAAAACACTTACAAATATAGTCTATCATAAAATAGACATGAACCTAGGGATACTCCTCCAATACTTCCACATGGCCAATAGTACCTCTTGTGCATAGTGATACAACTCGCCATAAGGCTCCAAATTTTTATACAACTCTCAAATGAGAGAGAACCTCCATAAAAATAGGATGATGGGTGGCCTCACTAGTCATGCCTTTCCAATAACCCCCACTCATAAATAATTAATAATCTAATAATTATTAGATTATAATTATTTCAAATGGGATATGCTTATAAAGCATATAATATATAAGGTTTTATAACCTTATATTAGAATATATAAATGTTATAAGGATGTGATCGATAATAACATTATGTTCTAACACTCCCCCCTAATGTTAATAGGGGATCACATGTCCATTTCCATAAAATAAAAAAAAGATTTACCCCAGTAATGTAGGACTTCTTTGATAGTGATAAACAAGGACACAAATATATGTCAACATGAAGATCATGCATTCCGGACTACATGAAAGTCATCTTGTCATAATTTATAATCCAGGTGTTTTAAAAATGATGCTATGAGGTCTTTAAAAATTATATTGGAGCCTCAGTCTCCTCAAATTAGCCTCTCCCTAGGTTCATTACATAGTGCCCGTAGGACTTAATACAATGCTTTTACAAGTGGAAGATTTACAAGGAGAAGAATTTGCAAATGCACATAGTACTTCAACACAAATGTGCCTATAGGACTTACTAATGCCTACCTGCAGTAATTAAAACAAAAAAAGGGCTTACATGTGCCTATCTGGAGGCTTAAAGGACTTACTAATTTCTATATAGGTCATATTTGATACCTATTAGGACATATGCCTACCCGTAGGATTTAAAATCTAGGATTTAGCCACTAGGTGACATGCACACTCCCCCTCAATGGCATCACCTAAGGCCAAGCATTATTTGAATTCGGAGCATATAATGCCTAAAGGTCTTATGCCTATTAGGTCTTAAATCTAGGATTTGGCCACTAGGTGGTGTCATGTACACTCCCCCTTAATGGCATCACCTAAAACCAATCACTGCACAGAGGATTTCAAAGTGATGGCTAAAATTACAATTTATAGAATGTGCCCATGATCTTCAAAGTGTCTTTATTATAGAATGATTTCACTTGAGTGAGGTGCCCATGATCTTCAAGGTGTCTTTATTATGAAATAATTTCACTTGAGTGGTGTGCCCATAATCTTCAAGGTGCCTTTGTTACAGAATAATTTCACTTGAGTGATGTGCCCATAATCTTTGAAGTTCAACTTGAACTTTAGAAATGATATTATTTGGAAAGAGTAAAATAACTTCAAGTAAGATGGTACTTTTACATGTATCCAAATGGAACCTTACCCAAGTCACCAAAAATTTCTATATGAACGCTCTCTTGGATTTTCATAATATTAGGAATTCAAGTATGTGGTTGGAATGTTCAAAATGACACACCCTACCAATGAATTTTTGCCAACTCTTTTGTAGGTCTATTTTTAATATATAGATAGTATTATAAGTGATCCGATAAAAATGTATTTGCATTGACAAAGGATGGAGGATTAAGAAACTAGAGGAATGATCCACATTCTTTTATCAATTATTCTATGGTCAAGAGAGTCCCACTTGACATGAAGAAAATACCACTCAAAGAAAAGAAGCTATGAAGAACATGTGGAAGTACGTGAATTCCTCACTAGTATTGATAGGCATCTCTCTCACATTTTTTGGCAGTGAACTTTGATCACGTGTTCAACTAAGTATGATATTGGTTTTATTTTCTAATTCGACTATCTATGTGGTTTCAGAACCACTAGCTTAAATGATATATTATGGAGGAGTGCTGGTTTATATGATATATGCCGAGATGATGGAGGAGCATCGACTAAGGCAGAGAAACAATGAGCCCATAGTATTTGCAGGTAACCCATACAAACCATTTCATGGGCATTATAGGTCATTAGAGATACTCTTTGTAAAATCTATTGAATTCACCAAGTTAATGTATGGACAAGCATATCATTTCCATAGCCTTGGCAGTGATGAATACAATCCAAGAGATGAGAAGCTCTGAAATCAATCAAGACCTCATAATAGATAAAATCATATCTATTAGGTATATCAATTTAAACAACATTTACTTTGGTTTCTTGAGTTTGATAGAAAACATAAGAATGCGATCTCATAGTAAAGAATGCAAATGGTTGTATTAAGAGGCCTCAGGCTAGTGACGATCTAAATGGTTAAGTTCTTGAATAAGAAATTAGTCATTTTTGTTCCCATATCTGGTGAACATATAGACTTCGAACTAATAAATGAGATGAATATGGTGATCATATGAGTGAGAAGAAATAAGGTTGTAAATGGTTCATAATATCGATGAGATAATAGTTGGGTTTGAGAAATGGTGGAAGATATCTGCTTTGTGTCTCAGTTCACAATGTCGTCGTAGTTATTCCATTTGTAGTGTTGACCATTCAGAAGGGTGTGTTCTTTAAGATTGAGAAATTGTGTATCATGGAACCCAAAAAGATATAGAATCTAGATACGTTCCAAGCTCTGAGTAAAGAACAAGCTCTCTTTCAGAGAGGATATTTTACGTTTGACTGAAGATACATTCCATGAGCATAACATTGTAGTCAAAATGGTCAATATTCCACTCATTTATAGCTAAAGATAAAACTAATGAAAGCAAATGAGGAAAGGTCATGACTTTAAGATAGTTTACCTTATGTTTACAATTAAGCTCTTTGACTTTTATAAGACAACATAGGATGTTTTTGTTGAAGTGTGGGTCTTGGGATCTTCTAATGGTAGACAACAATTAAATCTAGTGACAATGGTAAAAAACATTAAGTCACAAGGCATAGCCATACGAGAAAAAAAGAACCATAGTGAATAGAGTTTGATATTGTGATGAAATAAAATATGTAACCATTAAAAGATAATAATTATATTATTACTTATATATTTATAATAAATATTTTTATATATTTTTAATTAAGTCTTGGAATGTTTTTATATAAGTTGTTTTGTAACAAGTCTTTTGATGATCACAAGATTATATTTATTTTATATATAAAAAAACAAACTAATTATACATGAAAAAAAAGGTCATTTTAAGGATAAGGCATATAGATGTTCTACAATATATTTAAATTGGGACAATGATCTATTGATATGGGCATATAATCTATTTTGATTGCCTGATAATCAAACAATTGTAACTCACAATCAACTACTTTAGAGAAAAAAAAAGGTAACATATTTAAAGGATATCACTAAATATATTGCACAAATGGTATTTTGCAAGAGCATTGAGCAGTTTCCCTTTAAGTTCAACACATCTTCTAGTAAAACCTATCAAAATGATTAGTATAGCCTAATAGGCTCTGATACCATGTTAGAAATTAGGATCTTAGGATACTAATCATTATAAACAAAATCATAAAGTAAAAGAAATGAGAAACATACATGCATAAATGTACACATTACACAAGATATACAGGGGGAAAACCCTTTCAGGTAAAAAACCCCATAAAGCATCATTTAATTAAAACACTTACAAATATAGTCTATCATAAAATAGACATGAACCTGGGGATACTCCTCCAATACTTACACATGGCCAATAATACCTCTTGTGCATAGTGATACAATCACCATAAAGCTCCAATTTTTTATACAACTCTCAAATGAGAGAGAACCTCCATAAATATGGGAGGAAGGGTGGCTTCACTAGTCACACCTTTTCAATAACCCCCTCTCATAAATAATTAATAATCTAATAATTATTAGATTATAATTATTTCAAATGGGATATGCTTATAAAGCATATAATATATAAGGTTATAAAACCTTATATATTATATGCTTTATAAGCATATCCCATTTGAAATAATTATAATCTAATAATTATTAGATTATAATTATTTCAAATGGGATATTCTTATAAAGCTTATAATATATAAGGTTTTATAACCTTATATTAGAACATTATATATAAATGTTATAAGGATGTGATCCCTAATAACATTATGTTCTAACAATAATACGTTGTGAAAATTCTTATAAAGCATTACATTCTCATGAAATCTCCAACTAACACAACTTACATATAGGGAAATAAATATTTTGATAATATTTTATTAATAAACCACAAAGTCGCTAAGATTACTTAACCTTAATATTTCGACATCCTTAAAATTTAGATATCGTACACAACAAAACATGCTAAGAAAAAATACAAGTACATATTATCTAAAAGCTTCTCTTTTGAAAAAAAAACTTCCTAAACTTTGTAGAAATCGATCAAGTTATCTAATCACGTTCTTTAAGTGAGAAGCTATCTCAATATAATAACAATCATCCAAAATTAGGATGCCTCTAATCTCCAATACAATCTTATTATAATTTATCCATTTTATGTTGCATTTGAGTCTTTGGAGTCACCCTCACATGTAGAACAAAGATAGAGTTAAAAGTACAAGAATAAGTTAATATGACATTTCTTTTTAATTTTAAAATATTGAGATCAATGAATATAGAACCTTTTATAATGTGACCAAATTTTCCTTATAAAACATTTTTTTTTATCGTTAGCTAACAACATTTACAATTTGGAATATCTCCTTCTAAACTGTGTAACCCCATAGTGTTGTTATAAAATAAAATTATTGTTTTATGAAAATAACGTATTAGAGTTGGTCCTCTTATAACTTAGTTCTCACATTAAAAACATATCAACAATTCAAAATATTGACTTTGATATGAGTGTAAAAATATGGACTTAAAGTTCTTTGAAAGATGAGATATAAGTAACTAGCAGTTGCAAGGGAAGTGCCTGCAACAGGAGGCTGATAGGTGTGTTTGTTAAGGAGAATGTGTGAGCGATAAAGTTTAGTTAAGGGCAAAATTCTTTAGTAGAGTTATACAAAAACATTACTTAGTTTTCACTTTGTATTTATGTTGTAGAGTCACGCGTATTAAAATTTGTGATATTGACCAATTTATTGTAGTTTTGAGAAGTATATTCTATTATATAACTGAATAAGAATTTTTTATTAAAGTGAAAGAGTTAATTGTTTGTGTACATATCCCAACCAATGGTTGTTCTCAAATTTTAAAATTACCACCCACCATCCCCCATGTTGTTGTATGTAGCATGATGTACTTGAAGAATACGTTATGAATATAGTTATACATTTTTTTTGTAGGCTATATTGTTCCCAACCAGATTTTTTTGTTGAACCCAGAGTCTTGTTGTTATCCACCCTCCATCCCTCATGCTGGTAAGAGCAACATGTTATATAGCCTTTTGTTGAAATGCATGTGATCTATATGATGAAAGACCTGCATTAGTTTTTCATTTATATATGTTAGTTTTGGATAATATACAAAATTGGTGAAGTTAAAAACTTTGAAATCCTTGCAAATTTGAATGAAAGTATTTTTTAGTAATATAATACCTGATGAATGTGTAATTGTAGAATTGGAATTTCCTGTATCATGCATGTGAGTAGTTGTTTGTTGTGAGGCAGTTTTTTGCAGTGAAGAGAACTTGAAAGTGGGAGCGACTAGTAGAGAGAGAAGGGAATTAATGTTGAATTGAACAATAGCTATAGATTTAAAACCTTGAAAAAGCATACAAGTACTTTATAGATTGAAAACAAATAGTAGAAGAATCTAACTTGCAAAGTGAAACCTTTCACTTCTTGGAGTAGACGGAATAGCCTTGAAAATTGCTTGCAAAGTGCAAGTTGCGACTCCCACAAATAGTTAAGTAACAGAAAGAAAGCAGCAATGCTGCAAGTACATGATAGGAGTAAATAATCAGTTTATAAAGAAAAGGTAATATGTCACAAAAATGTTTTTAATTAAAACGGAACATTACCTTGCAACTTTAAACTATTAGCGGTGGTAAGTTTACAACGAAGGCAAGTAACCAGGAAAAGACTCACAACGATAACAAAATTGACTGATCTATGTAATTAAAGACATCATTAAAGGCAGCCTGTCTTGGGAAGTGGACCGCAAAACAGTTATAAGTTAATGCAGAATTTAATTAACAGTAGAATGGTCAAAACCTAAATTCCTGTCAAAGTACCATGACCAAAGTTACAATCCTACAAACATAGCAAACCTTAAAATAACAAATAAATGTGTCAAATTGAACAGGTCTTTTGGAAACTGGAAGGAGTGAAAACTATGAACAGATAGAGAACATGAACAAAGAAAGAAACCTTAAAGCAGAGGACAAAATATTTGAAGAGTGTTACATACCTTTCAAATTATTGAAGTTGATGTATTGGTTGTTTTTTTCGAAAGTTGATAATGATAAAGTGTAAAACATGTGAAATGGAAGAGGTGCAGTTAAAGAAGAATCATGTATCTATACATTATTAGTTAAAATTAAATATATTGATCAAGTGAAATGGTAGAGAGAAGTTGTATTAGTACATAGTATAATCCTTACCAATTGCAAATAGTGTTGCAGTGAGGGAATAGCATGACAAACTATTATACGTGTTAACACCTGTTAAAGAATAATGGTTGTGAAGAATCTTGTATTAGTACATCAATGGTTAATATAAAATGTACGGAACAAGTGATATGGAAGAGAGAATCTTGTAATAGTATGTGAAAGTAATGATATTGTTGAATAGGGTGTAGCTGTTACATTTGTACCATTTTTGTTGGAGAGTTGCAGCATGCAAAAGGGCTCTCCAGTTTTGCAGTCATTCATTGTATTGCAGATCCTGGAAAATAGAAATATAGTTTTGTGATTGGTGAAGAGTTAGAGAACATGAACAAAGTAACAAGTGTGAAAGTAGAGGACATGAAATTTGAAGATTGTTACATACCTTTAAATTACCAAAAATGGTAGAGAGAATGTTGTATTGGTACATTCCATAATACTAACCAATTGTAAATAGTGTTGCTATGAGTAAATGGCATGACAAATCATTATATGTGTAAAACCTGTTGAAGTACAGCATTAGTTAGTATGAAATGTATTGAACAACTGATATGGTAGAGAGAATCTTGTAATAGGACATGAAAGCAACAAAATTTGTGAATAGGGAGTAGGTGCTACATGTGTGCCTTTTTTCTTGCAGACTTGGGCCTTGGAAAAGGAATCTTTACTTCTATAGTCATTCATTGTGTTGTGGATCCTAAGAAGTAGAAATATTGTTTTGTTGTGATACAGTGAAAAGAAGATATACAACAGATGAAAACACGATAAAGATTAGATTTGCATACCTGATTCTATTTGTTCTATAGGTATGCTTGTTTTGCACTGTGTGAAAGCTCCTACAATCGAGCTTCCTTTGTCTTTCTAAGTACTATTGATGTTGCACCTTTCAATCGGGAGTACCTTTGGTAGCTAAACTTTGGTTATATACGTAGATGTTCAATTGCTTTTACTCTTGAAAGGGGTATGAATGTTAGGCCTGGTTTCTCTGTTTTGCCGATGTCAATTGTGGCTAAGTCTAGTGTCAACCCCTATGATTTGTGAATTGTAATGCCCCATGCCATTGCTAGTGGAATTTGTGTTTTGTTTCCTCTAGTAATTGGTGGAATCGGGACATGTTTTGCATTGTGTGGATCCCATGAAGGTCCAGTATAATGCTTGAAGAGAACAACAATATATTTTTGCAAATCAGGTGGTTTTGAACCTACAATGTAGACAATTTGTTTGATCTATCCCAAAGCACCATTCACAAGGCCAACTTCTATCCATAGATTTGCAATAAGCATAATTTCCTGCTCTATAGAAAGAAGAACTTCAAATGTGAGTTGTTCTTCTTGGTGTGCCTACTTATCTCTTTGATGTGCAATGATTGTTGTTGCACGTGTAATCGGTGAGTGGAATTGTGTTAGCATTTTAATGTTGTGTGCACTTGAAGTTGCATTAGTTGCAAACAAATGTTTCTGTTGGTTGAAGTGATTATTTTCATCAAGTGACAAAGCATGGGTTGACCGCAACTAGAGGGATTCCCAATCTATTTGCAATGGTGTTGAGTTGCGGATATTAAGCAATATTTCACAGAATCTTATGTGAGAAGAACTTGTGCCTTGTTGACGAAATGGAGTATCCAAGGTGACAACAGTATTGAATGTGTGCCATAGAGCTAGTGCCATTGAGTGAGATGCATATAATGGCCTATCCATAACTGGTGGAAGTTGTGCAAGATCACCAACCAAAATGACTGAGATACCTGTAAATGATTCATGTTGTCTTGTGGGAAAATCTTCTCACAATCTTTTATCAATATTAATGAGTAATTGAGGGCCAACAAAGCTCATTTCATCTATTAAAATGTAATGTAAGTGTTTGCATTGCTCTTGGAACATTAATAGGGAATGGCCTATTAAGGGTTTGTATTCATGAATGGGTATACGGAGGGCAGCATGGATTGTGGTTGCTTGGATATTATATGCAGAGACACCTGTTGGTGCTAGTACAAGCAAGGGGCATTGTGCATGTTTTGTACTTGAATTTAAATGTCTGCATATGCAGTCAATAAGAAATGATTTTCCAGTTCCTGCAGTGCCTTGAATGATTAATCGCAATGGTGAAGAATGCAGATTGTGGTCAACATGAGATTTGATAATATCAAGTGCAATTATTTGGTTTTGTGCAAGCTCATAGTTAGCAGGTGCATTAAAATGTGGGTTCACAAGATTGTGGGGTGCTTGGCTTTTCTCTATGAAAATAAAGTTAAATGCTTTTGAATGTAGTGGTTCATCAAGTATAGAAGTAGTCCAATCAAACTGTTGATCAAAATCACGTTTGCCATGCAATTGAAGAGCTGCAACGTTGAAGTTGTTTGATGCTCCCATTTGTGACAAAAACTCCCATTCGTAGAGGCCTTCTTGAGTTGATTGATAAATATCTTCTAGTTGTAGGTCTTCCCATTTTCTATGTTAATGTGTTCTTGAAAACCATTCACATGCCATCAGATGTAATCTGTACTTTGAAGAGCTTACCAATTCATGATAATTTCTTCAAGTGAGTTGCCTAGATGTAGAGGAATAATTTGAAAAGGTTTGTAAAGAAGCAATTCACTCCAACATAAACTTTCAAAACTATTGTCCTCTTCTAAAGGTAATGATTTGTGTTGTGGGTAGACATTTACAATTGCAGCTACCTTTCTTTTCATCCATTTACATGATTTACGGTGCTCAGAGAATGTATATAGCTGGGTTGAACGAAGCAGAGTCAGGTTTGCTAATTCTGATGGTCATTTCATGTAGTTTGAGATATAAGAGATTGAGGTTTGAGATTCTTCATCACAATTAGCTATGCATTGGAAGATTCTTTTACTGACATTCAGTGTTACAAATTGGCGTGTACAAGATATCAATGGGAGTTTAATTAGCATGTGACAAGTTTCTTGTGTGCTAATGTCCCTATCTGAAACTATTTCCATGAGTGGCCTTTGGTATGCCAAAAGGATTGTATCATCTAAATTCATTGATTCAACTATATGTTTCAAGATATCAATATAACTTTCTGACTTTTGTTCTGTTTTTGATGCGTACTTTGAAATATATTGTAGAACTGCTTTCTTGGAGCAGACAAGCTGATAGTCAACATTTTCTCTCCATATGGTGAGCATTGTAGGGTTGTGTACATTTAGGCGGCTATCATTCCTTGCTAGTTTGTATGATGGGGTATTGTTGTGGTCTAATATTAGTGATGATTCAGGTTGTTCAGGCCAAGGAGCTTTGTATCAGCATTGAAGGATTGAGTTCTTTTTCCTCAAATAGGTATACTTTGAACACTTTGTATGCCATTGAACAGCATTGAGTAACTCAGTGTAATCAGTACAAGGATCCGATTTGGATATGGTCTCTATATCTACAAGGCATGGATCTGAAATTATTGGCATATATTGCCTATTCAATTGAGCCTCTTGACAACTTGGATTCCATGCTATGATGCACTAGTCAAAGAACCGTTTTACTAATTGGACATTTGCATGATCTAACCAGTTAAGGTTATCAACATTTGGTGCTTGTGGCAACCAAAGAAAGCCATGTATATGTGCAGAGCCTCGGTGCTGCCATTCATATCTGTACTAGTTGTGAATACTTTTTAGTTCTTTCACAATGACTTCATCATGAAAGATTTGAAATCTTAAGTGTAAGTATAAAGCTGTAATGTGATGATTATTGATTAAATTTTCAATAAATTATCTTCTGTTGTTAGGTGTAGTAGCTAACTTTAACTTTGGTAATAACTTATGCAAGTCTGGCCATTTTGTGTCAGCTGAGCTTAAGGTGAAGAACATCGTAGGAGCACCTAACTGTTCTATCATTGATGTAAGGTCACATCGGGACTTGCTTCAAAAAGCCCATGTACCATGCAATGAGGCTGCATATCGCATGATATGGTTTGGTAATTCACTTGACGACATGTTTTGTAAGTATTCCTTTAGGCCATATAGATTGTGGGGAAGATTATCTTGCAGATTAGTCTTTATGAAGATAGAAGCTGATTGTTGGGATTGATGTCTCATCATGAGATTGTAGATATAATATCTTAAGCGAACATGTTTCCCAAATCTTTGATCATAGTATTTGATCAAGTGTAAAGCATATTCATCTAAATGCACTTGGTTTTGTCTTTGTTGTAGTGGTAAAGCTATTCCACTAGGGAAAAGCGTTGGGAATGCCATGGAAAGGAAGCCCTCAGTATTGTACTCATTGATAGGTGATGCACTAATTTTTGGCCAAGGAATAACGTTGTCGATGGTTTTATCTAGATGGAGGATGTTTTTTATTGCATCAAGTTCTGCTATTGATGATGGTAGTTGTGGGATAAATGAGGAACTATTTTCCCTGATTTGTTCTTCGATGTCAATAGCTGGTTCAGTAGAGGCATCTTCAACAACATCTTCTTGCAGGGAATGTACTGAATGCAGTAGCTTTGTAATGTCAGTGGTTTTCTTTGGCAATAGAGGCACTGCATCTGGATCAATGACTACATCCTTTTAGTATTGATCATGTTTGATTTTGTAAGCCAATGCATTCATGATGTGAAATCTATTCATGTAACAGTCATAAGTTAAACCTTGGGAATTTGTTGTACGGACAATTAGAATTTCTAATTGTTTAATATGTCGAGGCAATGTTATTGCAATATCAGAAATATCTTGTGGGAAGTTTATTGTATGGCCAGAATATTTGTATTGGCCTCCCCTTGCATGTGTTACTTGTAAAATAGGGGCAATTCTTGATATGAGCATTTCTTCTACCTGAGAGAGAGACTTTAAAATAGAAGGTTGCTCACTTGGGTCCATATTATTCGATAATGAGAAGGGGTGGAGGCCTTTTTCACCATAACATCTCATGCACACAACTACATGATTGATTTTTTTAATAGTCATGCCCACATACATTTCTTTGCAAACAAAACATGGTTGTGTGACCTCCAACATATCAATCTTTTTTGCGGAAATTAGACAATGTATTTTGAAATGAAGCAGCCTTCATACCAAGTTCAGGAGCAGTAGAAAATGTTTGAAAGAGATTAATTTGCTCAAGATCAGTGTCTATTGTTTCTAATAACTATCCTGGGTTATTAGAAGGTCTATGAAGTGCATGATGCTTCAGTTGTCATTTCTTGGAGATATCAGCTCTGCTCTTTGCATAATAAGTTCTATTGGTCTCGCTTCTCCTTAATTTGATAGCATCAATTTATTGAGGGCAAGGCTAGATAGATATCTAATATTTTAAAGAGAGCAGATGTATGTCAGAATTTTCATAATTGAAGGTAGTTAACTTTGAAGCATGTATGAAGAATGTATAAGAATTGATAATTGCTTTATGTATGCTTATGTGATTTCAGAGGATTTTTTCTGTATGTAAACTGCTTTTGTTGTGATTATTTGTATGTGTAATTATCTGTTCTGTTGTTTTGTTGCTCTTGTTGGCTCAACTTATATGTACAACTTTACTTGAAATATATGGGTTGTCGAAAGCCATAAATTGACTGTCTAGTGCTGAACTACGTAAATATGTTGCTGCTAGCAAGTTGGTTTTACAAAAGGTAGCATTGTCATATAGCTATGTATAGATATAGTATTTTTTTATGTTTCATGATTTTAAAAGCATGATTGTAATATAGGTATGCAAAACTATAGTAAATTTTGATACATATAGATGTATGTATACATATACACATGTACATATACATATAGTTCAAAAATTCAAGGTTTTGTATATGAACATATGCACATATATAAGTACATGTATATATCAAAAATACTATAACTATGAATACTTATATATAGTTATGTATTGTATTGTTAAACAGATAGGTATAAGACCAGAAAAAGACCAAGATACGTGCATATATGTCTAGTTTATGTGCAACCAACATACTGTCAACACATTTAAAATTAAAGACTATGACTGAAAATAACTAATGTCAAGAGGAAAACCTTTCAAACAGATAATTGGTAGATGTAAGAAATGTCCATATAGATTTTAAAAGCATGATTGTAATATAGGTATGCACAACTATAGTAAATTCTGATACATACAGATGTATGTATACATATACACATAATTTAAAAATTCAAGGTTTTGTATATGAACATATGCACATATATAAGTACATGCATATATCCAAAATACTATAACTATGAATACTTATATATAGTTATGTATTGTATTGTTAAACAGATAGGTATAAGACTAGAAAAAGAACAATATACGTGCATATATGTCTAGATTATTAGCAAACAACATACTGTCAACACATATAAATGTAAAGACTATGACTGAAAATAACTAATGTCAAGAGGAAAAGCTTTCAAACAGATAATTGGTAGATGTAAGAAATGTCCATATAGATATTTATAGAAGCACCCTTGTCTTTGTAAAACATGCTTGTTTGTATATGTAAAAGTACTAAACATGAAAATTAAGTAATAGTATAAATGTATTGTAAACTGGAAAGTTTAATAATTAGAAAAGATGCGTTATAATTTTAACTCTTTGTACTTAGGCAGCCAATTTTTGCAAGTAATGCATGGCACTCAGCCTTGAATTCAACAGGAGCAACTTTATTGACTTTGACTTTCATCTTCGTTTCTGAATTATATGTCTCAGTAGAAACCAGTAGTGTGAATGAATAGTAACATGACAGTGCTCTCTTGATCACTGAGGAAGGTGTTTCTGTTGTTGTTCCATCGTTTTGGAGTGCATAGAGTTGTTTTGCAGTTTTGTGTAGCAAGTGAATGCTACCCTCATCAAATGCAGTGGCCCATAGAGTACCTATGTCATCTTGCAACTTTAGAGGTAAGAGGTAACTATAATTGCAGTCTTGCATAGTCATTTGACGTCTAGAGCAAAACAAAGAGTCATTAGCGTGATGTGTACACTTTTTCTTGCAAGGCCTTTCATTCACTATTAGTGGGCAAGCTGCATAATAGAATTTTTTGTCGTTGACGTTCACAAAGCGCAGAACAACTAGCAATGTTGTCTGAATTGTTTCTGGTCTGATGCTCATCCCCTCACGGATTGAAGATATTGTCATTCTAGTATATCTGCCATCTATGTGGATAGTTTGTGCAACAAAAGGTACAGCAAGCAAAGGGTCCTTTCCTCTTAATGTTAGAAGCTCTGCTTCTTGAAAATTTGGGTTGATATGTAATGTTGTTGCAGCTATTATGTTTATAAGCTTCCAATTGAAATAGCCAACACGAGCATTATGTAAAGCAAGGATAAGCATACTATCCTTGGTCAACATATTTTTCAATTCCAGGCCCTTTTATTCTGCCATTGGACCCCATAAGTTGATGTCAATTGTTGAGCCAAAGAGATCATTAATTTTCACCACACATTTTTGTATTTGACTGCCATCTTTCTTGTGTATAGGAATGATATCTCTATAGAACAAGACCAATTATGTCAACCAGTGTGTTATTTGTTAGATGAAACAATTCAGTAATGGGTGTGAAAGGAGGAGTTTGTTGATCTGGTTGTTCTTCATTGGTGCAGTGTTTTAGTATGGATCTATCAGACAACGTGATTTCTAGATGGTTGTTTAGTTTGTTGTACCTTGCGTTTGCCTCCTTAATAGATCCTTTTGAAATAATATAATGTGAACCTATGTCCACACGGTTAGAGTGTAACTTAGCTATCTCATCAAAACATGTAATTCTAATTTCAAAACCATCACAATCGACAATGTCAAAGCTAAAGACATGGCCATTTTTGGTCATTGTGCTATATGCCTTAATACGCCTTTTACGAGTGACTCTCCCTTTGATAGTCCATTTATTTTGGTATGGATTCAAAGTTTTGATAGGGCTTATATTTGGAGAAGTTGTTGTTTGTGGGGATGGCAATTTAGTTGCAAATTGAAGAGAGCGTTTAGATGTTGATGGTCTATCATCAAACATAATTTCTGGTTGTTGTTCTTTGAATAGATATTCTGGTTTACCAAAGAACAGGCAATCAATTTGTTTGACTTCCAGACTAAGTATTACAATAGTCCTGTGGAAACAAAATACTTCTTCTTAAATTACTGCTCATTATACATAAACAAAATTTAAAAAAGATGAAATGTATTGTATTTAATAATCATAGTTGATTTCCTACCTTGTGTTCCATATGTATCGACATGTATAGCTCGATAACTAGACTATTGTGCCTATTTTTAGAATGTCTGAAAGTATAAGAGTAGCATATTTAGAAGGCAAGATTGCCAACTGCATGTATGTGCCATCAAATAAGACTAATTTATGTCTGTCAGTATCATCTTTGTTGTTCTGCATTTTCTGAAATGACAAGACTTGCAGCAATGCTGAAGGAAGGTCATCCCCAGCATTGATAGATTGAATTGCAAAAGGGGTAGGGACATACTCTTGGTTTTTTGCCTACAAAAAATAATATGAGTATAGAGGATTTAATTTTAACAGCAACCAGCTCATATATTTCCTTACTTGTTAATGTAAAGCGTGCCTTAGTAAATGATGTAATCAAGCTATGTTATGTATACAGTATGTATATAGTTTTGTAATATGCCATCCAAAAAGTATGCATGCGATAATGAAAAGGATGGAATGGAAAAGACCAATGAACTGTTCAAAAGAAGAGCATAAAAGCTTTCTATATTGAAAAGTTTTCATAATATAGCTTACCAAATTATCAATAGTGGAGTGCTCTATGGGTTCAGAGGCAGCTGCTGAAGATGTCATTGTGCATATATACCTTTTGAGAATTAAAAGTAAATTATAAGCATGATGAATTGTAGTTCTTATATCAAAATACAATCACAACATGATGCAAGCTTATCAAAGGTATATATGCACAAGCAGTGTAAAATTATGTGACCATAGACTAACGTTGTTATAGTTTTTTTATTTATTCCATATGTTAAGGAATTGATCATAATGTGATTGAAACATGCATTGAAAGTGATAATTGGTCATATTCTCATAAGCTTGGAAAAAATTGAATATGATATAATGATTTTTATATTTGAGAGTATATTAACAAAATATGACTTTATCTAATCAAAGATCTTTGAAAATACGGGATGCCTCTGTCTGTTTCGAATGTTAACCAAAAAAAGAATGTAACATTCCAAAGATTGAATAATCAAAACAACATAGCATCAACCCAAGCAACCTATCCAAGCTCGTTATCACTCCATTTAAATACTTTGTCTCCTAATGTGAAAATAACCATTGGATCAACTAATTGTTCAGTAGTTGGTATTGGGAAAGGTGCTACTTCAATATGATCTATGGTTGTTATAGCACTAGAAGATGTAGAGGATTTATGTTCGTAGTGGGCAATTATCTTTCTGAGGTTACTCTTTAGCTTGTTTCTTTCTTGCAACATGCTTTCAATTACAGTGTTGATGTCCTTTGTTGCTTTCAAACTTGTATCCATTGTTGAAATTTGATAGTGTTAGTGTCGATGTTTTCTGTTTTAATGACAAAGTGGAAATGCATCACTACAAAAAGTGAATATACAAGAATAATAGAGAAAATATTTAAGTAGATCACATTTTTTTTTGTCAACCATAATGAATTTACTATTAACTAACTGTAAAAACATGTAATAATAACGGCAACACATTAAGTTGTGTAAATTGTCATCTATATGTATACATGCATATATATTTAAGTATGAACATGAATGCTTTCAGTGTGCAACGTAAGTATGCAATTTTACAATTATAAGAAAACCATAATTATAAATATCAGTTACAATATATTAATTTTCTAAATATCGAACATTTGTCAGTGGTTACTTAACTTGGAGATTAAAAGCCTTCATGTGCACAAAGTCAGTTATCTGATTTGTGTTACCCTGACCAAATATTTCATGATTCAACGTTGTCTTGTGGTCATCTCCATACGTGGGCTCTGTTGGCAAAGAAATGCTATCTTTAATGATTTCATGTAAAGGCTGTGCATGAAAGTTGGCATTCTCTATGGCTGGTTGCAACCTTAAAATGTAATTTGTGACAATCTTATTCTTTGTTTCGCAAGTCATACTATCTTTAATGATGTCTTTAATGATTTTATCCTCGAGGCTGTGCACAAATGTTGACGTTCTTTATGGGTGTTTGCAACCTTAAAATGGAATTTGTTTTGTTGTTGTTGCCAATATTTCGCTCTGCAATTTTCGCTCTTGAAATGTTTGCATAGATTGTTGGGTTTGGTTCTCGTTGTGACTATTTTATTGGCCTTCCTTGTGAGCTTGACACCGTTAATGGTTTAAAGTTGCAAGGTAAGGTTCTATTTTTTTTAAATACGTTTTTATTTTGTATTGCATTTTCGTTTATAGACTGTTTTTTTTTCTGGTTCCATGTGCTTGCAGGGTTGCTGCTTTGTTTATGTTATTTAACTATTTGTGGATGTGACTACTTTCAGACTACAACATAGAGTACACTATGTACATATACATACGCACATGTCTATATGTATATATATGCATATATATATGCGGACATGTGTGTATTGATATACATGTATAGATGCCTACACATGCATGTATGTATATATGTACATATGCATATGCACATATATATACAATTTTTTTATGTTTTTTTACAAACTTTACAATGGAACCACAAAAACAGAGAATGAATAAAACCATATATACAGATGTATATATATACGTACACATGTTTATGCATACATATATATATATATACATACATATATTGATACTCTAACAATTTCTTAGTCTCTGCACACATAAAGAATGTCGACAATCATGCACAACCTTGGGAACAAAATCATTAAAGGCAGCATTGTTTGAGAAATAGAGCACATGCATGGAGATGACCACAGGAAAACGTTCTTGACAAGAGCAAATGAAATTAGATTTTAGGGATCTAACCAGCAACCTGTTTCATTTGGCTCATATGGTTTGTTTGTGAGCTTGACGCCATGAATGGTTTAAATTTGAAAGGTAAGCTTGGGTTTAATTTAAACTCTTATTTGTTTTGTAGTGCAATTTTTGTATGGTTTGCTTATTTTCCCCTTTCCTCTGCTTTCAAGGTTGTTTTATTGTAAGTATTTTGCTCTGTAATTTTTCATTTAGTCTTAGGTTTTGTTTTAGCTGTGAGTATTTATTGCTCTGTGCACATGAAGGGTTTTAATCAGTAAGATAAATTGATAAAATGGTATATATATGTAGATCATGTGTTTTACACTGTAAAAATTTTCAGACTACAACATACAGTACTCTATGTACATATACATACGCACATGTGTATATATGCGTACATGTGCATATTGATATACACACATAGATGCCTACACATACATGTATGTATAAATATGTACATATGTGTATGGACATATACATATAACATTACTTAAATGTGTTCTAAATATATATATATATATATATATATATATATATATATATATATATATATATATATATATATATATATATATATATATATATATATATATATGTACAGTTTGTGCTGCATTCACACTACAGTGTAGTCTTGCATCGATATATATATATATATACACACACACACACACATGCACACACACACACACATACGCACGCACACACACACAGATATATATACATATATTGGTACTCTAATAATTTCTTAATATTTGCACACATAAAGAACGTTGATAGTCATCCACAGACTTGGGGACAAAACCATTAAAGATAGCATTGTTTGAGAAACAGACCACATGCATGGAGATGGGCATAGGCAAATATTCTTGACAATAGCGAAAGAAATTACATTTGATGGATCGAACCAGCAAACGGGAAAAAATCTAACGTAAGGTAGAATTTCATTAGTAACAGAATGGTCAAAATCTAAATACCTGAGAAAGTGACTAGAGACAATGCAGACTGAAAGTAATCATGTTCACAAAGATTTAAATAACATAAAAAAAGTAAGAATCCTACAAGCAGAGCATATGCAGAAATAATGATTGTATCGAATAGTGCATTACAAAATTTGAAAAATTTAATAACAAAATAAACAAGTACCTGGCAATGTAAAACCATTAACACCGACAACCTCATAAACAAGCCCAATAAAAGAATCCGCATTGGTGTAGATAAGCAGACATGAAATTTTTAAAACAAAGTAATAAACTCAAATGACTAAATAGCTGCAAATAGCAAAAAGCAAACTAAAACCCTTTTAACCTACAACAAAAGACACAAAGTAGCAACCTTGGAAGTACACTAAACTGAGAAATAACTAGAGTATAGAAAAATGGACTACAAAACAAAAAAAAATCTAACCAAAGGAAGAAATTACCTTGCAAATTCAAAACATACACCGAGAGTGACAAAAAAATCTAAGTCAACAAGTATATCCAAAGCAATGTGAAAGTGCCTACGAAACTGAAAGTAATCAGGGCCACAAACAGTTAAATAACATAGATGAAGTAATCCCTACAAGTAGAGCCAAGGAAGAAATAAGCGAAGTATAATAAAAAGGCATTACAAAACCAATTAGATTTTAGGGTTCCAAGGGAACATAAAGAATCTAAATAAAACCAATTAGATTTGAGGTTTCCAAGCATGCATAAAGAATCTAAATAAAATAAACTGTATTCCTATCAAGATGCAAAAGAGATCAACTGGATAATCATTACATATAATGTGGATGAGCCTACTTATAAAGGCAAGGCTAAGAGACAAGAGATCACACAATCATGAAATGTGGCTCAATGAGATGCAAGGGTAGGTAGGGGTAGGTAAGAGAAACAAAAAATTATTCCACATGAGGTGGATCACCCATCGAAGGTGGAATGTAATAGCAAGATCACACCATAAAAGGTGGAAATTCTCTTGCATACACACTCCCAATGTAGCACATCTCCCAAAGTGTCTCATATGCAAACTACAATGTTATGCATGTACCTAAGTAGACTTAAGTAAAGTGTAATTATATCCAAGATGAATAATTACACCAACACCACCCCTTAAGTGCAACTTATGGGAATGCACTTAAGTCTACAAGGAAACTAAGCAATGCAAGATGGGTCTCGGCTACATGGTCATGTTATGTACCCATATATAAATGTAAATGCATGTAATCCAATGCAATCTCTCATAAAGAAGAGAAAGAGGGAAAAACCCAATGGGAAAAAACCCTCCCCCAAAAGAGAGATGAAAACTATACAAGAGAACTTTCATAGAAGTATGTGAAGGACCAAACCCTATGTGAGGAAAAATTCCCCCCCATATGAGAGAAGAAGAGAAGCTAGGTAGCCCCCCCTAAATCTAGAATCTGCACCAATGGTAGAAGCTTGAAAATGAATGAAGAAACTGCTCCATGAACGTCGAACAACGTTCCTCCCCTTGGGAAGAAACAAAACCGGAGGTGTATCCATGACGTCTACCCCCTTTAATTTAATATATCAATTTTTTATTTTTTAAATTTATTTTAAACATTTAATAAAAAGTTTTACAATCAACCCCTCATTTAAAAAAAAAAATATATTTTCTCAGTAAAAATGAATAATAAAATTTGCAAAAGAAAATATTGTTTTTTTAATATTTTTAACAAATCGTACCATACAGCATAATAGGATGATTTTTTCCTCCAACCCCAAAAATCGATTTTTACCCAATACAGGTGAATTTTAGAGTCAAAATTCACGCAAATGGCCACCCGAACACAATAGCGAGGTTGGATTTGGTTTACAACGCCTCCAAAAGAAGATGCTCCTCAGATATTCCTCTTGACCTCCTTAAAAATCTCTCCAAAGGTGATGCAAAGGTGCTCCAACCGCTCTGATACCATGTGAGATTACGCTTGAAGCAACCAAGATCAAAGAGACCACAAGATAGCAAAATGACGAGAGAGATAACATGTGACAAGAATAAATTGTATTCCAATCAAGATGCAAAAGAGATCAACTAAATCATCATTACAGACAATGTAGATGAACCTGCTTATAAAGGCAAGCCTAAGACACAACAGAGCACACAATTATGACACGTGGCTCAATGCAATGCAAGGGTAGGTACGGATAGGTAGGAGAAATAGAAAAATATTCCACGAGGTGGATCACCCACCGAAGGTGGAATGTAACAACAAGATCGCACCATAAAAGGTGGAAATTCTCCTACATACACACTCTCGATGTAACACATCTCCCTAAGTGTCTCATATGCAAACTACAATGTTATGCATGTACCTAAGTAAACTTAAGTAAAGTGTAATTATATCCAAGATGGATAATTACACCAACAAGATTAAATACTGATTAGCATATTAAGTCTAAATGATATCCTAATTTAATTATGAAATTAAAATATTAATATTTCTTCATATTTATGATAATCTCGTCTTCATTTGATGTAGCTAATTGTTTTGTAACATTAAAGATTTTGTTGGATAAAAACTTTCTTTCTCTTACTTTGATCATGATAGGAGGTATTTTATACTAGCATAATATCTAGATAATTAACGAAATAAATCACAATTTAATGATTAAGATTTTCATATGAGATGATCATTGAATAACATTTCTATACACATTATAAACATTGTTATAATGTTTTAGATGATGGTTATATCAAGTCATCATGTTTTTAAATCTATACAAGTTAAATTTGAAAAAAATATTTTACCATTTAATTAACTAACCAATCAAAAATAAAGTATTATATCACATTTATCATTAGAGGAGTGAAAAAAAAACTATCATTATCTACCACACATGTAGTTTCAATAGTTTCTATAAAATAAAAGTTCTAGAGAATTGGCATTGAATTTCTCTGAGAAATATATTTAATAAAAGTTAATAAACAATCAAGCCAGAAATATTTATGAAATAGACTAACCATCCCTTTTTGATACCAACAACATGTATTGTATAAGAAAACCAACAACTATTCAATTATACATACAAGAGGTGTACTCCACTATCTACTACAATTCATCTAATGGTACCTTTAGCTCTAACCTAATATTTATTGTTCAAGTTGTGCTTTTGTAAAACAAGCACTCACGTTTTATAGAGTAAATATTCTAACTCAATTCTTTCTCGTTTTATGTATATTTTTATTTCAATTTTATTTGTCAATAGTATTATAATTCCATTGATTCAAGAAACAAAAATTATTTTATTATACTATCGTTTTCTATTGTTTTTATTATTAGATCGTTTTAGAAGACTTGCTAAGTATAACTGTCACAAATTCTCTTTATCTCTCCTCCAATAAATAATAATAGAATTTTTTACATACATTATCTTTATCTATAGCTCAATGCGCTAGAAAGGATTCTCTTTTAATCATTTATCTAAATTATTTTATTTAATATTGTGAGTGGTGAATGTTTAATGTAGATAATTATAAGAATTGAGGGAAAACATTTGTGCTTCTTATTTAAATGATTAAACACACTTGAAAAGTATTAATAGAGTTTGGAGTATTTAACCTAGAAAAAATTTTATGCTACTAACTTAGTGATTGCGTCTTACATTGGTAGATAATACTTTGTGCATTTTGTATGCACTATTCACACAACACCTTTAACAGGCATAAATAAAACTATTATAGTTAAAAGTGGATCTCAACAAATGTCTCAAAATTGTAACTAAGGATGAATTGCATGAATGGTGGTGCATAGTAGTGAACATGAGTTGAACGGTTAAACTCGAGCATCACTCGTCAGCATACTCCCCCTTGTTGCTAAGAAGGATTGCAAGATTATATCAAAGTTCTATAAACTGAAACTTTGCAACTCATTGTGTAACATTACCATCACTTTCAACTTATAGACCCACATCTAGTACATTTGTCATAGAAGTCAAGTACCCATTTACTCATCTCTCTCACTCATGACAGATAACAAATATTTAGGAATGTAAAACCTTTGGATCATATTTGTTAACTTTTTCCATCTAGTTCTAATAGTGTTGCTTAACCATTCAATATGACAGTTGTTGCACTTCCACTTTCTAGAGTCCTCATTTGTCCTAGGTTTTCCTCATACCTTAGATGCAAATTTTTTTAAGGGTGATTCTGGATCAAAGGGACCCTTGGCCAATTTTTTCAAGATTTCAGAAGGGTGGTTGAAATTTCCACTCCCCATAGAACTTGTTCCATTTTTACTTGCCCCAACTTCTTCTCTGTTAGGTTCATTAGATGATTCATTTTCTCTATGAATCTCAGCCTCATCATCCTCACTTAAGGTGTTAGAGCTCATTTTCATAGTGATAATGATGCTACAACAAACAATGTTAAAAACAGAAACTCTAAAAATTTTAATGCAAACATTTTAGTTTTTTAAATATTAGAACTATTAGTAAATTTTTAATTTTTGTTTGTTTGAAGTTGAATATTAATAATCAACTTCATTCTTAATGATGTTTATTATTAATATTCAACTTCAAGAAAACAAATTTTTTTCAGTTTCGAAGTTTTTTTTTCCAAAATTATTTGTTTCTTATGGCTGCAATTTGGTTCTTGAATCAAAAACTATGACCTATTAACAAAAAAAAATTTAACGAATTTAGAATGGAAAATGCCTACCTTCAATATTGCAGAAAGAATGAAGAAGGTTCATCTAATCCTCTTCCAAGCTTGTTGATCCAACTTGCAATCCACCTTCTTGGTTTCCAAGCTAGAGAAAATCAGATGTTTTAAATTTTTTTGTGGTTGCAAAAGACTGAAATGAGACTAAATGTCTCTTTTATGAGATTTTTACCATTTTAGGGTTATGTTTGCCAAGGCATTGTTATGTTTTATTATTTTTTAAGATCTTTATTTTATTATCACCTCGAGAGACACTTGGGTGTTTCTTTCCTCGTTGAGGGACGTCTAGGCATCCAAGAGATGTCCAACCATCTCTTCTGAGAGAGACGTCTCTCTTGCGCTCTTGGATGGAAGAAACATCTCTTCTCTGCCTGAGAGACATTTTGGATGTGTCTCCCTATCCAAGAAACATCCCTATCTCGAAAACTCAAGGATGTGTCCCTGTGGAACACTGCACAAGACCTTTTTCTCATGTAAGGACAAAATTTGAGCGACGTAACAAATTGGATCATGAGATGGATCGATTTAATAAATTTTTGAAGAGCTCCTAATATGTCCACCATGAATAACAGATATGGGGTATATTGACATTAAGTGAAAATTGGGGCCTAGGGCATATCTAAGCTATAAGTAGGTGGTTTTGTAGTTGAGAGCGTAGAGGTTGGGTATCTAGATAATTAAAAAAGTTGACGTAATTCTTCACCAATGAAATTTTCAAGTTAATACTTGAGAGAAGTTTGTTACCATCCAAACTCTCACCACAAGCTCCTGATAGTCTCTGCACTAGCCATCTATTTTTCCACCCAAACTCTAACATTTTGAAAGGTCTGACCTGGATAATTGAAGTCATTAAAAAGTTTAACTAAATTAGAGCATTTGATAGGATTATCATTTCCAAGAAACTAAGCTTACCAAAACTATCTGGAAGTTTGCATAAACTATGGCACTCATACAACAGTAAACTTTTTAAATGCTCCAAGGCAATATACCTCTAGTTTATCTAGTCCTGATGAGTCCTTTCTAGAGTACAAAGTGTCCCAAAACCCAGACTTAGGCTTGACAAGATCTTGCAATGGCAGTGTGATATTTTACTCAAATACATAATTAATGTCATTACATAGCTCCCATTAGGTTATGGATCCATCTAAACCTAAATATTGTAAACTATGTGATGAAAGAGCATAGCTGGCTTGCGACTAATTTAAATCTAAACACAAGTAGGAAAAAATGGTGTGAAGTTATTACTGCTGGTTATGGTGGATAAAACCCTTAAAATGTTATAGACATAATAAGAATTAATTGATGGTGGCTATTGGAAGATTTTCTTGGCATAGAGTAGTGGCAAGTTGGAATATTTATTGGTGGTGGTAAGATCCTACTGGTTAGTGATGATGGTTAAGAGAAAAAAAGTTGATGGTTGAGCCTAATGATGACATCCCAGAATATGATTCCTCCATTCTATATAAAGAAGGATTGAGGAATTCAATGAGGAGAAAGTGGTGGGATGGAAAGTAAGGAAGCGGACAGAATTTATTAGGGGCATCAAATGTGATAGAAAGAAAAAGGAATGTGTATCCAGAAAAATAGGAAAATGAAAAGATATAAGGAAGTTTTGAAGAAGAGAATGTGTGGAAAGTTTTGCTTTTGGTTTGGTGATCTCTGGTTGAGATTATTCTTAAGATTTATTTGGTGTTGGATGGTGAAAATTAAGGTCTTTGCGTGTTGATTCTTGGTCAGAGTTGCTCTAGAGTTGCTTTTGTTTGGTGCTAGCAGTTAGTTGTTCACTACACACTACTTTCTAGCAAATAGCTTTGTTGTGTTGTTACTATTTATTGCCTACGTAGGCCTTGGTGTTGAGTCATCATCTCTAGCATTAATCAGGGCTAGATTTTTATTTTTTCGTATGTGTTATCGTGAGGATATGTCTGTATATGATTAGAATTTTGTCATGTTCTTTGTGACTGAAAAGAGAGAACACCATGATAGAAAATCTATGAAGCTTTATTGTCATGTAAACTATGTAATGCATAAGATTTGTATTGATTCAAATTCTCTAAGATGTTTAGTCTATTGTCACCATTGCTTAGATTAGAATGTGTTTCTTCAATAGTAATTGAGGTGTTCGAATATTTTAAGGCTACCTAGATTGGCTACCCATTTTAGGTACCCATTCCATGAATGTATCAATACGTGAGCTCCCCAAACCTAGTGGGAAGCATCTTTGCACTAGAATAATTGTATAATGAAATACTTTTCATCTTTGCATGTCTGCAAATTTCTTCTGGCAGTTTTCTGAAACTTGAACACCCATCAAAATATGTACAGGAATTTCACACAGACATCAATCCTCCAAGGCTATAGGGAAGACATGTCAAAGTCATACATCCCTCTAGTTGTAAAGAAGTTAAATAGAATGAGTTTCCCAATGTATTAGTGAGACCAATAAGATTGGAACAACAGGATATGTGCAATGGTTGTAATGAGGTAAGTTTTTCTAATTCACAAGGGAACTCTTGTAAACCCCCACAATTATCTAGGCCGACGCGACTGGTCCCTTCAACCCCATATAAAATAATGTTTTTTTCCAATAAAAAATCAATTTCAATCAAGTGTGAAAATAATAAAAGTGATTTCTGAATAAAATCATTTTTTTCTCATATAAAGTGGCATTTTGGAGCAAGGAGGAAGATTATAAAGGGGCGAAGATTCTAATTTTTTGTTTCGAATGCATCTACCCTTTCCAAGTATGTTATATTAAATTATTTTTTTCAATCATGCTTAATTTAGAATATTAGATGTTTTTTGGGAAATTAAATATTTTTTAGATTTATTTAAACTTTATTTTATTATTCATTAATTGCACTTTAATCATTTATTTTCAATTATGTTATTTTAAATTATTTTTTCAATTATGTTCAAATATACAAATATTTGATTTTTTAAAATATTTAGATTTTTTAGATTTAATTAAACTTTATTTTATTAATCATTAATTGTGGATTCAATCATTTATTTTCAAGTATATTATATTACACTTTATTTTTTTATTTCTTGAACATTATTTTTTTATTTTCTAAATTTTAAAAAGTCGAGTTCAAGTAAAATGATCTAAATGGATGAAATTTACACATGTTTCATTTATTCAATGT
This sequence comes from Cryptomeria japonica, assembly GCF_030272615.1. Classification (NCBI taxonomy): domain Eukaryota; kingdom Viridiplantae; phylum Streptophyta; class Pinopsida; order Cupressales; family Cupressaceae; genus Cryptomeria; species Cryptomeria japonica. The sequence goes on from NC_081411.1 coordinate 250,459,994, forward strand.
ATAAATTTGAAGAATTCAAAATTAAATACATTTCATTAATTATATTTTGTTTATTAAGAACAAGGAAAAGTAACTATATAACTTTTTTAACTATCATAATTTAGAAATGAAGTCTATTTATATATTTAACTCTAACATTGTTCTGCTAAGTATATATATATGTATATAGATAACTTCTAGAATTTAAAATAACTTGAAAGGTGTGCGCAAATATGTTTTTTTCTTTTATATGGTACATTTGCATGTTTGTGTTCTTAGGTTCAAAGCACAAAATTTTGAAGATATGAATATTTTTTGCAATGGGGCATAAGAGGACAAAATCAAGGTTGTATGATCGTAAAAGGGACGATAAGATGAAAGGTCATACAAAACATAGTCAACAACAATCCATTGATGTTCAAGATCAACATGATGATGTTCAAGAAACATCTACTCAGGTACGAGATGAAATTGGTACAGCCTCAAGTCCAAAAAAAATATCTGGTATGGAAAATTTGATGGAAATGGATGAAGATAGTCTTTTCAATAAAACGTGACAAGAAACCAGAGGAATGATCCACATGCTTTTATCAATTACTCCATGGTCAAGAGAGTCACACTTGACATGAAGAAAATACCACTCAAATAAAAGAAGTTATGAAGAACATGTGGAAGTACGTGAATTCCTCACTAGTATTGATAGGTATCTCTCTCACGTTTTTTGGCATGGAGCTTTGATCATGTGTTTAACTAAGTATGATATTGGTTTTATTTTCTAATTCGACTATCTATGTGGTTTCAGAACCACTAGTTTAAATGATATATTATGGAGGAGCGTTGGTTTATATGATATATGCCAAGATGATGGAGGAGCATCAACTAAGGCAGAGAAACAATGAGCCCATAGTATTTGCAGGTAACCCATACAAACCATTTCATGGGCATTATAGGTCCTTAGAGATACTCTTTGTAAATTCTTTTGAATTCACCAAGTTAATGTATGGACAAGCATATTGTTTCCATAGCCTTGGTAGTGATGAATACAATCCAAGAGATGAGAAGCTCTGAAATCAATCAAGACCTCATAATAGATAAAATCATATCTATTAGGTATATCTTATGTATGTATGTTTATGTATGTATGTATGTATGTGTATGTATTTTTATGTATGTGTATGTGTATGTCCTAAGGTGTACATATAATTATTTTATGTGTATGTATGTATGTATGTATGTATGTATGTATGTATGTATGTATGTATGTATGTATGTATGTATGTAGGTAGGTAGGTAGGTATGTATGTATGTGTGTGTATGTGTGTGTATGTATGTATGTAGGTAGGTATGTATGTATTTGTGTATGTATGTATGTGTGTGTATGTATGCATGTAGGTATGTATGTATGTGTATGTATGTGTATGTATGTGTATGTTTGTGTATGTATTTGTATGTATGTATGTATGTATTTATTTTCTAATTTTCTAAACTAGTATGATACAATAAATACAAAAAACTAATTTGCTATCAAAAAACTAATTTTCTATCAAAAAACTAATTTTCTATCAAAAACTATTTTTTTTTAAAACATAAATTAAGATGATACAATAAATCCATTAAAAAAAAAAATTAAAATGGACTTACCACTGAAACACTTTCGACCGGATCATTGCAGTTCTTCTTACCCTCCCACTTAACTCCAAGCCACTCAATGCAAAATCAGGGGCTTGGGCAGATTTTTGGGTTTATATAGCGTTGCCACGCGAGCGCTACATGGCCACCAAATCAGTCTGATTGGAACAAGTACTGTTAGCCTGAAGTCGAACACAGATCCCTACGATCACCCTTATGCAAATATCTCTTTCTTCTTCATTAATAATGCATCCCTCAAAAGGATCCCTTTAAATTTGTTTCTAGATATCTCTTTCCAATTACCGTTTCCTTGCTTAAAGAAATGAAGCCTATTTGGGACTCTTTCTCCCTAGCTTCAAATGCATGCATTATCAATTAGTGGGTATCTTCTTGGTGTTAAAGATGGGTTTTGTTGCTTCTATCTACCTTAAGACATCAACATAGGGGGTGGGGTATATATGCAACCTCTTGGTTTCATTCTTGACTATCGATTATCATTATGGGATTGTTGCATACTCATGTTTCATCCCTATTTTATCCATCATTTATGGGATTATTAAATCCTCATGCTTAACCCTCATTACATTTATCAATGTGGGATTGTTGCATCCACATGTTTCACCCCCATTTTATGCATCATTTGTCTTATACGGGGTGTTCATTCTTGAAACTAGACAAAATAATTCTTACACGAATGCTTCATACCTGAAACCAGACATCAACATATGTAGTAGGATGAGTGGAACTAGAAAAATACATCTAAACTATTTTGAATCTCCTCCCCAACATGGATCACCTAGCTTGATGCAGCATTCTATCTTGTGGAATTCATGTCCCTTCGTCCTCTCTCATGAGCCCATAGCATAACATGCATTTTCTAGTGTTCGATCATGGTTTCTTATGCTTTCAATTGGTGTACATCCTTGTTCTTTCTATAAGTCAACTTGTGCTTTTGCAATAACATTTTAGCAATGATATTAGTGGTTGACACATTTTTATTATCGACATCTCATCAACTAGGTGACTTGAATTTTTTTATTTATTACTAACGTTGTATACTCTTGAGTATACTTGAAGGTTGCTTGCATGGATTGATAGGATCCTACTCTTGGGGGCTTGATCATCCATCAGTATTATCCTATCCCTAGCTTGTCTTGGTCTCAAATGCTCCATCTCTCATCTTTAAATTTTACCAAGAGTCTGACCATAAGATCATACTCTGATAAAATGGAGGCTAATGTAGCGTCATAAATTCTGTATCCTTAATTAGGGTTGCACAATTTCATGCTTGGATTACCACCCACCTTAGTGTCTTGTATTTTCCATTTTAAAAGTTCCTTTAAGAGTTAAACAAAGTAATTTAATTACATCTAAAATCCTCTCTCATCCTTCCACAAATTATAAAATTGGGCCCTTAACCCTATGTGTGGCCCCTTTTATTTTATCGTTTTTAATCAATTAATCATTAAGCCATAATAAAGTCCTTTTTTGACCTTGAAGGCTCAATTTCGCATATATAAAAACCTTGGATTGACGCACCAAGATGGATTTGAATTTTTAATCATGGTACCTTGCATCCCTAAAAAATTCAAAAAAGTCATTCACAAAATGGTGATTCAACCTGGTCCTGACTTTTTCCTCCACGAATTTTAGGATCCTGTTTTCGTGGAATTATAATTTTTAAATCTTTCTTTGTGTGAAAATATATCAATTCTAACTCAGCCTAAAGTTGATTTCAATTATTATATCCCTATATAAGGCATCTCTCTCAATTCATTTTTCTAAAACTACAATTTTATGCAAACACTACCATCAATTCAAGAGTAGATCTGATTCAAGGAGAAACAAGCTACATCAAGGCATCTTCAAATTATATTTCAATTATGATTTCATGATAGATTTTGTGTGTTTTATCATGTTATTACATCAACACGTGAATGACTTATCATAAGAGCATTGCATCACCTATTGTAGGTGGTAGATTCGGGAGTCGTGCAAGTGGAAAAGGACAAAGGAGATTGAGACAAAGTGAATTGCCTTTTGCAGAAATTCTGGAGACACCTCAAGACCAGGGCGCCCGCCGCCCTTGTCCCAATAATTTCTCCCAAACTTTCAGATACATGCTCTAATCCTCTTCTCTTTCTCAAATCTTTGTTTACAACCTTTTTTTATTTTTACAACAATCCATTTTCATCATTTCATTTTAATTTCTCATTGTTTGTTATAGATTTACTACTTGCAATTCAAAACATAGTTCAAATACAAGTTCAACTCAAGTAAAAGTGAAAATAGAACCTCAATCTACATTCAGCCCTCTTCTTAATAGAATTGAGGTTGGATCTATTGAGTTGATCCTCCTTTTAATGGACTGAATAATTTTGCTAAATTGTGGTCTTACCCTACTTGGTGAAACCCTAGTTCCAAATTACACTATTACAGAAGGTATTACATAAATTAGGCTTACCTCAAAGTGTCTTATTTAAATATCAAGATGAAATAATAATTGGTAGGATTTGGGACACCGAAAAGTTTAAATTTGGCCTTAATTTGATCATTCCTCAAAGTAGTGGATCGGATCATATGATATATCATAAATATATGACTACAGTTTGACACTAAAGGGGCAAAAAGTATTGCTGGAAATAGGTATGAAGTGACACACTAAGGTAAGGACCCAAAAAGGAGTGTGAAATTTTGAAGGGTTACAATTCACAACACTTTAGTTTGTTAGAATATTTTAGGATAATATATAAATATTATTTATTTAAGAGTTTATAGGTATGTGAATTGTTAGAACAACTAATATCCATAGGGAGTGGTTCCTAAAATTTAGGAGATTAAACTCACGTATATATGTTTGCAATAAATCGAACGATATAAGAGATTTAAACCAAAAAATCTTATTTGTCTACAAATCCCTACAAAACGGAGTTAATGAGATTAACAATATTAAAAAATTAAAGAAAACGTGTATTCTTTAGTAATCTAACCCATAATAGAGGCAATACTGAAAATATGATAATAATATTATTGAGTTCAAGTAATGTTTTATAATTGTTAGAAATTAGGATCTCAGGATAATAATCGTTATAAACAAAATCATAAAGTAAATGAAATGAGAAACATACATGCATAAATGTACACAATACACAAGATATTCATGGGGAAAACCGTTTCAAGTAAAAAACCCCATAAAGCATCATTTAATTAAAACACTTACAAATATAGTCTATCATAAAATAGACATGAACCTGGGGATACTCCTCCAATACTTCCACATGGCCAATAGTACCTCTTGTGCATAGTGATACAACTCACCATAAAGCTCCAAATTTTTATACAACTCTCAAATGAGAGAGAACCTCCATAAATATAGGAGGAAGGGTGGCTTCACTAGTCACGCCTTTCCAATAACCCCCACTCATAAATAATTAATAATCTAATAATTATTAGATTATAATTATTTCAAATGGGATATGCTTATAAAGCAAATAATATATAAGGTTTTATAACCTTATATTAGAATATATAAATGTTATAAGGATGTGATCGATAATAACATTATGTTCTAACACTCCCCCTTAATGTTAATAGGGGATCACATGTCCATTTCCATAAAATAAAAGAATCAATTACCCCAGTAATGTAGGACTTCTTTGATAGTGATAAACAAGGACACAAATATATGCCAACATGAAGATCATGCATTCTAGACTACATGAAAGTCATCTTGTCATAATTTATATTTCCGGTGTTTTAAAAATGATGCTATGAGGTCTTTAAAAACTATATTGGAACCACGGTCTCCTCAAATTAGTCTCTCCCCAAGTTCATTACATAGTGCCTGTAGGACTTAATACAATGCTTTTACCAGTGGAAGATTTACTAGGAGAAGAATTTGCAAATGCATGTAGGACTTCAGCACAAATGTGCCTATAGGACTTACTAATGCCTACCTACAGTAATCAAAACAAAAAAAGGGCTTACATGTGCCTATCTGAAGGCTTAAAGGACTTACTAATTTCTATATAGGTCATATTTCATACCTATTAGGACATATGCCTACCCGTAGGATTTAAAATCTAGGATTTAGCCACTAGGTGGTGTCATTGACATGCACACTCCCCCTCAATGGAATCACCTAAGGCGAAGAATTATTTGAATTTGAAGCATATAATGCCTAAAGTTCTTTTTCCTATTAGGTCTTAAATCTAAGATTTAGCCACTAGGTGGTGTCATGTACACTCCCCCTTAATGGTATCACCTAAAACCAATCACTACACAGAGGAGTTCAAAGTGATGGCTAAAGTTCCAACTTATAGCATGTGCCCATGATCTTCAAAGTGTCTTTCTTATAGAATGATTTCACTTGAGTGAGGTGCCCATGATCTTCAAGGTGTCTTTATTATGAAATAATTTCACTTGAGTGATGTTCCCATAATCTTCAAGGTGCCTTTGTTACAGAATAATTTCACTTGAGTGATGTGCCCATAATCTTTGAAGTTCAACTTGAACTTTAGAAATGATATTATTTGGATAGAGTAAAATAACTTCAAGTAAGATGGTACTTTTACATGTATCCAAATGGAACTCTTCCATAAATCTTCAAGGTCATATTGATTCTTCAGGAGCTACACTAATATTTTTCCCATTTGATTCAAAGACTGATAGAAGATAATCTTCTTATTAAAGTATTGCACCATCCATTTAATAAAACTTTCACCATATATTTTCAAGGAATAACCTCACCATAAAAGAAACAATATAGTTAGTAACATACTAGTCAATTAAATTTGATTTTTGGTGCAAAGAAAGAACATAATATTATGTGTTTGTTATTTGCCAAATATCATATAATATTCCATATAAATGTAAAATATAGTCCAATAATTTGTAGCAAGGAGATTAAAATATAATTTCATGAGAATAACATGAATAATTAGGTTTTTTTGTTTGAAATACAGAAAAGTCATGATACTACATATAGTAAAGATCCCCAAAAAAATTAGGCAACGAGTGAGCTTTACTTTCTAGGTTTGCTCCCTAGGCAGTTTATAAAGGCGATAACCACCCATTATAATGATCAATATAGTGTGTTTTATTTATTATATTATGATTAAAAAATGGATCAAATACAAAATAGAATAACAAATCTCTTTTATCTCCAAAAAGGATGCTAGTGAGAAATTTATCAATTTGAATTTACTTATGCATATTAACTAGCTTGTACATTTCATAAAAAAATATTATAAGACGTCTTTAATAAGGAAGTTGTGATGTATCAACACTTAAAATGGATGGTCTAGGAAAGTACAAGTCTACACCACCTCTTATAAAATTCTTAAGGAATGTATCACACATCACCCCTTTGAATAATATTGTAAACATTTACTCAAAAGAATGTGTTTGATGACAAAAAAAATTAATCTTACATTAATCATAGACAATGCAATTTTCTTACATTGAAAACTTTTAATGATAAGATTATTTACATATATGTGAAGTGTACAACTAAAATATATTTGACATTTAAGGTATAATGTGACACATAAAATCTTAACATTGTAGTATAACATGGTGGAGATTGAGAGAAGCAAATTTAGTGTGGGATTGGAACCTTACCCAAGTCACCAAAAGTTTCTATATGAACACTCTCTTGGATTTTCATAATATTAGGAATTCAATTATGTGGTTAGAATGTTCAAAATGACACACCCTACCAATGAATTTTTGCCAACTCTTTTGTAGGTCCATTTTTAATATATAGATAGTATTATAAGTGATCCGATAAAAATGTGTTTGCATTGACAAAGGATGGAGGATTAAGAAACCAGAGGAATGATCCACATTCTTTTATCAATTATTCTATGGTCAAGAGAGTCCCACTTGACATGAAAAAAATACCACTCAAACAAAAGAAGTATGAAGAACGTGTGGAAGTATGTGAATTCCTCACTAGTATTGATAGGCATCTCTCTCACGTTTTTTGGCAGCGAACTTTGATCACGTGTTCAACTAAGTATGATATTGGTTTTATTTTCTAATTCACCTATCTATGTGGTTTCAGAACCACTAGTTTAAATGATATATGCCGAGATGATGGAGGAGCATCGACTAAGGCAGAGAAACAATGAGCCCATAGTATTTGCAGGTAACCCATACAAACCATTTCATGGGCATTATAGGTCCTTAGAGATACTCTTTGTAAATTATATTGAATTCACCAAGTTAATGTATAGACAAGCATATCGTTTCCATAGCCTTGGTAGTGATGAATACAATCCAAGAGATGAGAAGATCTGAAATCAATCAAGACCTCATAATAGATAAAATCATATCTATTAGGTATATCAATTTAAACAACATTTACTTTGGTTTCTTGAGTTTGATAGAAAACATAAGAATGCGATCTCATAGTAAAGAATGCAAATGGTTGTATTAAGAGGTCTCAGGCTAGTGACGATCTAAATGGTTAAGTTCTTGAAAAAGAAATTAGTCATTTTTCTTCCCATATCTGGTGAACATATAGACTTGGAACTAATAAATGAGATGAATATTGTGATCATATGAGTGAGAAGAAAAAAGGTTATAAATGGTTCATAATATCGATGAGATAATAGTTGGGTCTGAGAAATGGTGGAAGATATCCGCTTTGTGTCTCAGTTCACAATGTCGTCGTTGTTATTCCATTTGTAGTGTGGACCATTCAGAAGGGTGTGTTCTTTAACATTGAGAAATTGTGTATCATGGAATCCAAAAAGATATTGAATCTAGGTATGTTCCAAGCTCTAAGTAAAGTACAAGCTCTCTATCAGAGAGGATATTTTACGTTTGACTAAAGATACATTCCATGAGCATAACATTGGAGTCAAAATGGTTGATATTCCACTCATTTATAGCTAAAGATAAAACTAATGGAAGCAAATGAGGAAAGGTCATGACTTTAAGATAGTTTACCTTATGTTTACAATTAAGCTCTTCGACTTTTATAAGACAACATAGGATGTTTTTTTTGAAGTGTGGGTATTGGGATCTTCTAATGGTAGACAACAATTAAATCTAGAGACAATGGTAAAAAACATTAAGTCACAAGGCATAGCCATACCAAAAAAAAAGAACCATAGTGAATAGAGTTTGATATTGTGATGAAATAAAATATGTAATCATTGAAAGATAATAATCATATTATTACTTATATATTTATAATAAATATTTTTATATATTTTTAATTAAGTCTTGTGAATGTTTTTATATAAGTTGTTTTGTAACAAGTCTTTTGATGATCACAAGATTATATTTATTTTATATATAAAAAAAAAAACTAATTATACATGAAAAAAAAGGTCATTTTAAGGATAAGGCATATAGATGTTCTACAATATATTTAAATTGGGACAATGATCTATTGATATGGGCATATTATCTGTTTTTATCGCCTGAAAATCAAACAATTCTAAATCACAATCAAATACTTTAGAGCAAAAAAATGGTAACATATTCAAAGGATATCACCAAATATATTGCACAAATGGTATTTTTCAAGAGCATTGAGCAGTTTCCCTTTAAGTTCAACACATCTTCTAGTATAACCTGTCAAAATGATTAGTATAGCCTAATAGGCTTTGATACCATGTTAGAAATTAGGATCTTAGGATACTAATCATTATAAAGAAAATCATAAAGTAAATGAAATGAGAAACATACATGCATAAATGTACACATTATACAAGATATACAGGGGGAAAACCCTTTCAGGTAAAAAACCCCATAAAGCATCATTTAATTAAAACACTTACAAATATAGTCTATCATAAAATAGACATGAACCTGGCAATACTCCTCCAATACTTACACATGGCTAATAATACCTCTTGTGCATAGTGATACAATCACCATAAAGCTCCAAATTTTTATACAACTCTCAAATGAGAGAGAACCTCCATAAATATGGGAGGAAGGGTGGCTTCACTAGTCACACCTTTTCAATAACCCCCTCTCATAAATAATTAATAATCTAATAATTATTAGATTATATTTATTTCAAATGGGATATGCTTATAAAGCATATAATATATAAGGTTTTATAACCTTATATTAGAACATTATATATAAATGTTATAAGGATGTGATCCCTAGTAACATTATGTTCTAACAATAATACGTTGTGAAAATTCTTATAAAGCATTACATTCTCATGACATCTCCAACTAACACAACTTACCTATAGGGAAATAAATATTTTGATAATATTTTATTAATAAACCACAAAGTCACTAAGATTACTTAACCTTGATATTTCGACATCCTTAAAATTTAGATATCGTACACAACAAAACATGCTAAGAAAAAATACAAGTACATATTATCTAAAATCTTCTCTTTTGAAAAAAAAAGTTCCTAAACCTTTTAGAAATCCATTAAGTTATCTCATATCCCTCATAAAGGTGTAGCTCTTGAGTTGAATTCACAATTTCTTGGATTACTACCTCTCTATACCCCAAAATCATATTTTGGCCAAATTATTGAATAAAAATCCATGTTGACCTACATCCATAATAACCCACAAGGATATCTCATTATCCTCGTAAGGGTATAATTTTGAATACCCAAAGAATCCCAAACTATAACAACTATCTAAATTAAGTTTACACAAGATCCTTTCTTATCGTTAAAGAATAAACTTCACAAAATATGAATTCTTCATACCGTCAGCATAAAATCAAATCATATAATTTTTATACTAATCACCTTCTTTAAGTGAGAATATATCTCAATATGATAACAATCATCCAAAATTTGGGTGCCTCTAATCTCCAATACAATCTTATTATAATTTATCCATTTAATGTTGCATTTGAGTCTTTGGAGTCACCCTCACATGTAGAACAAAGATAGAGTTAAAAGTACAAGAATAAGTTAATATGACATTTCTTTTTAGTTTTAAAATATGGAGATCAATGAATATAGAACCTTTTATAATTTGACCAAATTGTCCTTATAAAACATTTTTTTTTATCGTTAGCTAACTACATTTACAATTTGGAATATCTCCTTCAAACTGTGTAGCCCCATAGTGTTGTTATAAAATAAAATTATTGTTTTATGAAAATAACGTATTAGAGTTGGTCCTCTTATAACTTAGTTCTCACTTTAAAAACATATCAACAAATCAAAATATTGACTTTGATATGAGTGTAAAAAGATGGTCTTAAAGTTCTTTGAAAGATGAGATATAAGTAACTAGCAGTTGCAGGGGAAGTTCCTGGAACAGGAGGCCGATAGGTGTGTTGGTTAAGGAGAATGTGTGAGCGATAAAGTTTAGTTAAGGGCAGAATTCTTTAGTAGAGTTATACAGAAACATTACTTATTTTTCACTTTGTATTTATGTTGTAGAGTCACGCGTATTAAAATTTGTGATATTGAGCCATTTATTGTAGTTTTGAGAAGTATATTCTATTATATAACTGAATAAGAAATTTTTATTAAAGTGAAAGAGTTAATTGTTTGCATACATATCCCAACCAATGGTTGCTCTCAAATTTTAAAATTACCACCCACCATCCCCCATGATATTGTATGCAGCATGATGTACTTGAAGAATATGTTATGAATATAGTTATACATTTTTTTTGTAGGCTATATTGTTCCCAACCAAATTTTTTTGTTGAACCCAGAGTCTTGTTGTTATCCACCCTCCATCCCTCATGCTGGTAGGAGCAACATGTTATATAGCCTTTTGTTGAAATGCATGTGATGTATATGATGAAAGACCTGCATTAGTTTTTCATTTATATATGTTAGTTTTGGATAATATAGAAAATTGGTGAAGTTAAAAACTTTGAAATCCTTGCAAATTTGAAAGAAAGTATTTTTTAGTAATATAATACCAAATGAATGTGTAATTGCAGAATTGGAATTTCCTGTATGATGCATGTGAGTAGTTGTTTGTTGTGAGGCAGTTTTTGCAGTAAAGAGAACCTGAAAGTGGGAGTGGCTAGTAGAGAGAGAAGGGAATTAATGTTGAATTGAACAATAGCTACTGATTTAAAACCTTGAAAAAGCATACAGGTACTTTACAGATTGAAAACAAATAGTAGAAGAATCTACCTTGCAAAGTGAAACCTTTCACTGCTTGGAGTAGATGGAATAGCCTTGAAAATTGCTTGCAAAGTGCAAGTTGCGACTCCCACAAACAGTTAAATAACAGAAAGAAAGCAGGAATGTTGCAAGTACATGACAGGAGTAAATAATCAGTTTATAGAGAAAAGGTAATACGTAACAAAAATGTTTTTAATTAAAACGGAACGTTACCTTGCAACTTTAAACTATTAGCGGTGGTAAGTTTACAACGAAGGCAAGTAACTAGGAAAAGAGTCACAACGATAACAAAATTCACCGATCTATGTAATTAAAGACATCATTAAAGGCAGCATGTCTTGGGAAACAGACCACAAAACAGTTATAAGTTAATGCAGAATTTAATTAATAGTAGAATGGTCAAAACCTAAATACCTGTCAAAGTACCATGACCAAAGTTACAATCCTGCAAATGGAGCAAACCTTAAAATAACAAATAAATGTGTCAAATTGAACAGGTCTGTTGGAAACTGGAAGGGGTGAAAACTATGAACAGATAGAGAACATGAACAAAGAAAGAAACCTGAAAGCAAAGGACAGAATATTTGAAGAGTGTTACATACCTTTCAAATTATTGAAGTTGATGTATTGGTTGTTTTTTTTGAAAGTTGATATTCATAAAGTGTAAAACATGTGAAATTGAAGAGGTGCAGTTAAAGAAGAATCATGTATCTGTACATTATTAGTTAAAATTAAATGTATTGAACAAGTGAAATGGTAGAGAGAAGTTGTATTAGTACATAGTATAAAGCTTACCAATTGCAAATAGTGTTGCAATGAGGGAATAGCATGACAAACTATTATACGTGTTAACACCTGTTAAAGAATAATGGTTGTGAAGAATCTTGTATTAGTACATCAATGGTTAATATAAAATGTATGGAACAAGTGATATGGAAGAGAGAATATTGTAATAGTATGTGAAAGTAATGATATTGTTGAATAGGGTGTAGTTGTTACGTTTGTACCATTTTTGTTGGAGAGTTGCAGCATGCAAAAGGGTTCTACAGTTCTGTAGTCATTCATTGTATTGTAGATCTTGGAAACTAGAAATATAGTTTTGCGATTGGTGAAGAGTTAGAGAACATGAACAAAGTAACAAGCGTGAAAGTAGAGGACAAGAAATTTGAAGATTGTTACATACCTTTAAATTACCGAAAATGGTAGAGAGAATGTTGTATTGGTACATTCCATAATACTAACCAATTGTAAATAGTGGTGCTGTGAGTAAATGGCATGACAAATCATTATGTGTGTAAAACCTGTTGAAGTACAGCATTAGTCAATGTGAAATGTATTGAACAACTAATATGGTAGAGAGAATCTTGTAATAGTACATGAAAGCAACGAAATTTGTGAACAGGGAGTAGGTGCTACGTGTGTGCATTTTTTCTTTAAGACTTGGGCCTTGGAAAAGGCATCTTTACTTCTACAGTCATTCATTGTGTTGTGGATCCTAAGAAGTAGAAATATTGTTTTGTTGTGATACAGTGAAAAGAAGATATACAATAGATGAAAACACGATAAAGATTAGATTTGCATACCTGATTATGTTTGTTCTATAGGTATGCTTGTTTTGTGCTATGTGAAAGCTCCTGCAACCGAGCTTCCTCTATCTTTCAAAGTACTATTGATGTTGCACCTTTCAATCGAGAGTACCTTTGGTAGCTAAAGTTTGGTTGTATACGTAGATGTTCAATTGCTTTTACTCTTGAAAGGGTTGTGAATGTTAGGCCTTGTTTCTCTGTTTTGCCGATGTCAACTGTGGCTAAGTCTAGTGTCAACCCCTGTGATTTGTGAATTGTAATGCCCCATGCCATTGCTAGTGGAATTTGTGTTTTGTTTCCTCTAGTAATTGGTGGAATCGAGACATGTTTTGCATTGTGTGGATCCCATGAAGGTCCAATATAATGCTTGAAGAGAACAACAACATATTTTGGCAAATCAGGTGGTTTCGAACCTACAGTGTAGACAATTTGTTTGATCTATCCCAAAGCACCATTCAAAAGGCCAACTTCTATCCATAGATTTGCAATAAGCATAATTTCCTTGTCTATAGAAAGAACAACTTCAAATGCTAGTTGTTCTTCTTGGTGTGCCTGCTTATCTCTTTGATGTGCAATGATTGTTGTTGCACGTGCAATCAGTGAGTGCAATTGTGTTAACATTTTAATGTTGTGTGCACTCGAAGCTGCATTAGTTGCAAACAAATGTTTCTATTGGTTGAAGTGATTATTTTCATCAAGTGACAAAGCATGGGTTGATTGCAACTAGAGGGATTCCCAATCTATTTGCAATGGTGTTGAGCTGCGGATATTAAGCAATGTTTCATAGAATCTTATGTGTGAAGAACTTGTGCCTTGTTGACGAAATGGAATATCCAAGGTGACAATAGTATTGAATGTGTGCCATAGAGCTTGTGCCATTGAGTGAGATGCATATAATGGCCTATCCATAATTAGTGGAAGTTGTGCAAGATCACCAGCCAAAATGATTGAGATACCTACAAATGATTCATGTTGTCTAGTGGGGAAATCTTCTCGCAATCTTTTATCAATCTTAATGAGTAATTGAGGGCCATCAAAGCTCATTTCATCTATTAAAATGTAATGTAAGTGTTTGCATTGCTCTTGGAACATTAATATGGAATGGTCTGTTAAGGTTTTATATTCGTGAATGGGTATACGGAGGGCAGCATGGATTGTGGTTGCTTGGATATTATATGCGAAGATACTTGTTGATGCTAGTACAAACAAGGGGCATCGTGCATGTTTTGTACTTGAATTTAACTGTCTACGTATGTAGTCAATAAGAAATGATTTTCCAGTTCCTGCAGTGCCTTGAATGATTAATCGCAATGGTGAAGAATGCAGGTTGTGGTCAGCATGAGATTTGATAATATCAAGTGCAATCATTTGGTTTTGTGCAAGCTCATAGTTAGCAGGTGCATTAAAATGTGGGTTCGCAAGATTGTGGGGTGCTTGGCTTTTCTCTATGAGAATAAAGTTAAATGCTTTTGAATGCAGTGGTTCATCAGGTATAGAAGCAATCCAATCAAACTGTAGATCAAAATCACGTTTGTCAAGCAGTTGAAGAGCTGCAACGTTGAAGTTGTTTGATGCTCCCATTTGTGACAAAAACTCCCATTCATAGAGCCCTTCTTGAGTTGATTGATGAATATCTTCTAGTTGTAGGTCTTCACCATTTTCTGTGGTAATGTGTTCTTGAAAACCATTCACATGCCATCAGATGTAATCTGTACTTTGAAGCGCTTTCCAATTCATGATAATTTCTTCAGGTGAGGTGCCTATATGCAGAGGAATAATTTGAAATGGTTTGTAAAGAAGCAATTCACTCCAACAGAAACTTTCAAAAATATTGTCCTCTTCTAAAGGTAATGATTTGTGTTGTGGGTAGACATTTACAATTGTAGCTACCTTTCTTTTCATCCATTTACATGATTTACGGTGCTCAGAGAATGTATATAGCTGGGTTGAATGAAGCAGAGTCAGGTTTGCTAATTCTAATGGTCGTTTCATGTAGTTTGAGATATAAGAGATTGAGGTTTGATATTCTTCATCACAATTAGCTATGCGTTGGAAGATTCTTTTACCGACATTCAGTGTTACAAATTGGCGTGTACAAGATATCAATGGGAGTTTAAGTACCATGTGACAATTTTCTTGTGTGCTAATGTCCCTATCCGCAACTATTTCCATGAGTGGCCTTTGGTATGCCAAAAGGATTGTATCATCTGAATTCGTTGATTCAACTATACGTTTCAAGATATCAATATAAATTTCTGACTTTTGTTCAGTTTTTGATGTGTACTTTGAAATATATTGTAGACCTACTTTCTTGGAGCAGACAGGCTGACAGTCAACATTTTCTCTCCATCTGGCAAGCATTGTAGGGTTGTGTACATTTAGGTGGCTATCATTCCTTGCTAGTTTGTATGATGGGTTATTTTTGTGGTCTAATATTAGTGAGGATTCAGGTTGTTCAGCCCAAGGAGCTTTGTATCAGTATTGAAGGATTGAGTTCTTTTTCCTCAAGCAAGTATACTCTGAACACTTTGTATGCCATTGAATAGCATTGAGTAACTCAGTGTAATCAGTACAAGGATCTGATTTGGATATGATCTTTGTATCTGCAAGGCATGGATCTGAAATTATAGGCATATATTGCCTGTTCAAGTGAGCCTCTTCACAATGTGGATTCCATGTTGTGATGTACTGGTCAAAGAACCGTTTTACTGATTGGACATTTGCATGATCTGACTAGTTATGGTTATCAACATTTGGTGCTTGTGGCAACCAAAGAAATCCATGTATATGTGCAAAGCCTCGGTGCTGCCATTCATATCTGTACCAGTGGTCAATACTTTTTAGTTCTTTCACAATGACTTCATCACGAAAGATTTGAAATCTTAAGTGTAAGTATAAAGTTGTAATGTGAGGATTATTGATTAAAATTTTAGTAAATTGTCTTTTGTTGTTAGGTGTAGTAGATGACTTTGACTCTGGTAATAACTTGTGCAAGTCTGGCCATTTTGTGTCAGTTGAGCTTAAGGTGAAGAACATCGTAGGAGCACCTAACTGTTCTATCATTGATGTAAGGTCACGTCGGGACTTGCTCCAAAAAGCCCATGTACCACACAATGAGGCTACATATTGCATGATATGGTTTGGTAATTCACTTGACGGCGTGTTTTGCAAGTATTCCTTTAGGCCATATAGATTGTAGGGAAGATTATCTTGCAAATTAGTCTTTATGAAGACAGAAGCTGATTGTTGGGATTGATGTCTCATCATGAGATTATAGATATAATATCTAAAGCGAACATGTTGCCCAAATCTTTGATCATAGTATTTGATCAAGTGTAAACAATATTCATGTAAATGCACTTGGTTTGCTCTTTGTTGTGGTGGTAAAGCTATTCCACTAGGGAAAAGAATTGGGAATGCCATGGAAAGGAGGCCCTCAGTATTGTACTCATTGATAGGTGATGCACTAATTTTTGGCCAAGGAATAACGTTGTCGATGGTTTTATCTTGGTGGAGGATGTTTTTGATTGCATCAAAAGTTCTAGTATTGATGATGGTAGTTGTGGGACAAATGAGGAACTATTCTCCCTCATTTGTTCTTCAATGTCAATAGCTAGTTCAATAGAGGCATCTTCAACAACATCTTCTTGCGAGGAATGTACTGAATGCAGTAGCTCTGTAATGTCAGTGGTTTGCTCTAGCAATAGAAGCACTGCATCTAGATCAATGACTACATCGTTGTAGTATTGATCATGTTTGATTTTGTAAGCCAATGCAATCATGACGTGAAATCTATTCACATAATAGTCATAAGTTAAACCTTGGGAATTTGTTCTACGGACAATTAGAATTTCTAATTGGTTAATATGTTGAGGCAATGTTATTGCAATATCAGAAATACCTTGTGGGAAGTTTATTGTATGGCCAGAATATTTGTATTGGCCTCCCCTTGCATGTGTTACTTGTAAAACAGGGGCAATTCTTGATATGAGCATTTCTTCTACCTGAGAGAGAGAGACTTTAAAATAGAAGGTTGCTCACTTGGGTCCATATTGTTTGATAATGAGAAGCGGTGGAGGCCTTTTTCACCTTAACATCTCATGCACACAAATACATGATTGATTTTTTTAACAGTCATGCCCACATACATTTCTTTGCAAACATAACATGGTTGTTTGACCTCCAACATATCAATCTTTTTTCCGGAAATTAGACAATGTATTTTGAAATGAAGTAGCCTTCATACCAAGTTCAAGAGCAGTAGAAAATGTTTGAAAGAGAATAATTTGCTCAAGATCGGTGTCTTCTATTTCTAATAACTATCCTAAGTTATTGGAAGGTCTATGAAGTGCATGATGCTTCAGTTTTCATTTCTTGGAGATATCAGCTATGTTCTTTGCATAATAAGTTCTATTGGTCTCGCTTCTCCTTAATTTGATAGCATCAATTTCTTGAGGGCAAGGCTGGATAGATATCTAATATTTTAAAGAAAGCAGAGGTATGTCAAAATTTTCATAATTGAATGTAGTTAACTTTGAAGCATGTATGAAGAATGTATAAGAATTGAAAATTGCTTTATGTATGCTTATGTTGATTCAGAGGATTTGTTCTGTATGTAAACTGCTTTTGTTGTGATTATTTGTATGTGTAATTATCTGTTCTGTTGTTTTGTTTCTCTCGTTGGCTCAACTTATATGTACAACTTTACTTGAAATATATGGGTTGTGGAAAGCCATAAATTGACTGTCTAGTGCTGAACTGCATAAATATGTTGCTGCTAGCAAGTTGGTTTTACAAAAGGTAGCATTGTCATATAGCTATGTATAGATATAGTATTTTTTGATGTTTCATGATTTTAAAAGCATGATTGTAATATAGGTATGCAAAACTATAGTAAATTCTGCTACATACAGATGTATGTATACATATACACATGTACATATACATATAATTCAAAAATTCAAGGTTTTGTATATGAACATATGCACATATATAAGTACATGTATATATCAAAAATACTATAACTATGAATACTTATATATAGTTATGTATTGTATTGTTAAACAGATAGGTATAAGACCAGAAAAACAGCAATATATGTCCATATATGTCTAGTTTATGTGCAAACAACATACTGTCAACACATTTAAAATTGAAGACTATGACGGAAAATAACTAATGTCAAGAGGAAAACCTTTCGAACAGATAATTGGTAGATGTAAGAAATGTCCATATAGATTTTAAAAGCATGATTGTAATATAGGTATGCACAACTATAGTAAATTCCGATACATACAGATGTATGTATACATATACACATTATTTAAAAATTCAAGGTTTTGTATATGAACATATGCACATATATAAGTACATGTATATATCAAAAATACTATAACTATGAATACTTATATATAGTTATAAATTTTATTGTTAAACAGATAGGTATAAGACCAGAAAAAGAACAATATACGTGCATATATGTCTAGATTATTAGCAAACAACATACTATCAACACATATAAAAGTAAAGACTATGACTGAAAATAACTAATGTCAAGTGGAAAAGCTTTCAAACAGATAATTGGTAGATGTGAGAAATGTCCATATAGATATTTATAGAAGCACCCTTGTCTTTGTAAAACGTGCCTGTTTGTATATGTAAAAGTACTAAATATGAAAATTAGGTAATAGTATAATTGTATTGTAAACTGGAAAGTTTAATAATTAGAAAAGATGCGTTATAATTTTAACTCTTTGTACTTAGGCAGGCAATTTTTGCAAGTAATGCATGGCACTCAGCTTTGAAGTCAACAGGAGCAACTTTATTGACTGTGACTTTCATCTTCATTTCTGAATTATATGTCTCAGTAGAAACCAGTAGTGTGAATGAATAGTAACATGACAGTGCGATCTTGATCACTGGGGAAGGTGTTTCTGTTGTTGTTCCATCGTTTTGGAGTGCATAGAGTTGTTTTGCAGTTTTGTGTAGCAAGTGAATGCTACCCTCGTCAAATGCAGTGGCCCATAGAGTACCTGTGGCATCTTGCAACTTTAGAGGCAAGAGGTAACTATAATTGCAGTCTTGCATAGCCATTTGACATCTAGAGCAGAACCAAGAGTCATCAGCGTGCTGTGCACACTTTTTCTTGCAAGGCCTTCCATTCACTATTAGTGGGCAAGCTGCATAATAGAATTTTTTGTCATTGACATTCACAAAGCGCAGAACAGCTAGCAATGTTTTTCGAATTGTTTCTGGTCTGATGCTCATCCCCTCACGGATTGAAGAAATTGTCATTCTAGTATATCTGCCATCTATGTGGATAGTTTGTGCAACAAAAGGTACAGCAAGCAAAGGGTCCTTTCCTCTTAATGTTAGAAGCTCTGCTTCTGGAAAATTTGGGTTGATATGTAATGTTGTTGCAGTTGTTATGTATATAAGCTTCCCATTGAAATAGCCAACATGAGCATTACGTAAAGCAAGGATAAGCATACTATCATTGGTCAACATATTTTTCAATTCCAGGCCCTTTTATTCTGCAATTGGACCCCATAAGTTGACGTCAATTATTGAACCAAAGAGATCATTAATTTTCACCACACGTTTTTGTATTTGACTGCCATCTTTCCTGTGTATAGGAACGATATCTCTATAGAACGAGACCAATTATGTCAACCAGCGTGTTATTTGTTAGATGAAACAATTCACTAATGGGTGTGAAAGGAGGAGTTTGTTGATCTGGTTGTTCCTCGTTGGTGCAGCATTTTAGTATGGATGTATCAGACAACGTGATTTCTAGATGGTTGTTTAGTTTGTTGTACCTTGCATTTGCCTCCTTAATAGATACTTTTGAAATAATATAATGTGAACCTATGTCCCCGCGGTTAGAGTGTAACTTAGCTATCTCATCAAAACATGTAATTCTAATTTCAGAACCATCACAATCGACAATGTCAAAGCTAAAGACATGGCCATTTTTGGTCGCTGTGCTATATGCCTTAATAGGTCGTTTATGAGTGACTCTCCCTTTGATAGTCCATTTATTTTGGCATGGATTCAAAGTTTTGATAGGGCGTATATTTGGAGAAGTTCTTGTTTGTGGGGATGGCAATTCAGTTGCAAACTGAAGAGAGTGTTTAGATATTGATGGTCTATCATCGGACATAATTTCTGGTTGTTGTTCTTTGAATAGATATTCTAGGTTACCAAAGAACGGGCAATCAATTTGTTTGACTTCCAGACTAAGTATTACAATAGTCCTATGGAAACAAAATACTTCTTCTTAAATTACTGCTCATTATACATAAACAAAATTTAAAAAAGATGAAACGTATTGTATTTAATAATCATAGTTGATTTCCTACCTTGTGTTCCATATGTATCGGCATGTATAGCTCGATAACTGGACTATTGTCCCTATTTTTAGAATGTCTGAAAGTATGAGAGTAGCATATTTAGAAGGCAAGATTGCCAACTGCATGTATGTGCCATCAAATAAGACTAATTTATGTCTCTCAGTATCATCTTTGTTGTTCTGCATTTTTTGAAATGACAAGACTTGCAGCAATGCTGAAGGAAGGTCTTCCCCAGCATTGATAGATTGAATTGCAAAAGGGGTAGGGACATACTCTTGGTTTTTTGCCTACAAAAAATAATATGAGTATAGAGGATTTAATTTTAACGGCAACAAGCTCATATATTTCCTTACTTGTTAATGTAAAGCATGTCTTAGTAAACGATGTAATCAAGCTATGTTATGTATACAGTATGTATATAGTTTTGTAATATGCCATCCAAAAAGTATGCATGCGATAATGAAAAGGATGGAATGGAAAAGACCAATGAACTGTTCAAAAGAAGAGCATAAAAGCTTTCTATATTGAAAAGTTTTCATAATATAGCTTACCAAATTATCAATAGTGGAGTGCTCTATGGGTTCAGAGGTAGCTGCTCAAGATGTCATTGTGCATATATACCTTTTGAGAATTAAAAGTAAATTATAAGCATGATGAATTGTAGTTCTTATATCAGAATGCAATCACAACATGATGCAAGCTCATCAAAGGTATATATGCACAAGCAGTGTAAAATTAAGTGACCATAGACTAACATTGTTACAGTTTTTTTATTTATTCCATATGGTAAGGAATTGATCATAATGTGATTGAAACATGCATTGAAAGCGATAATTGGTCATATGCTCATAAGCATGGAAAACATTGAATATGATATAATGATTTATATATTTGAGAGTATATTAACAAAATATGACTTTATCTAATCAAAGATCTTTTAAAATACGGGATGCCTCTATCTATTTCGAATGTTAACCAAAAAAAGAATGTAACGTTCCAAAGATTGAATAATCAGAACAACATAGAATCAACCCAAGCAACCCATCCAAGCTCGTTATCACTCCATTTAAATATTTTGTCTCCCAATGTGAAAATAACCATTGGATCAACTAACTGTTCAGTAGTTGGTATTGGGAAAGGTGCTATTTCAATATGATCTATGGTTGCTATAGCACTAGAAGATGTAGAGGATTTATGTTCGTAGTGGGCAATTATCTTTCTGAGGTTACTCTTTAGCTTGTTGCTTTCTTGGAACATGCTTTCAATTACAGTGCTGATGTCCTTTGTTGCTTTCAAACTTGTATCCATTGTTGAAATTTGATAGTGTTAGTGTCGATGTTTTCTGTTTTAATGACAAAGTGGAAATGCATCACTACAAAAAGTGAATATACAAGAATAATAGAGAAAATCTTTAAGTAGATCACATTTTTTTTTGTCAACCATAATGAATTTACTATTAACTAACTCTAAAAACTTGTAATAATAATGGCAACACATTAAGTTGTGTAAATTGTCATCTATATGTATACATGCATATATATTTAAGTATGAACATGAATGCTTTCAATGTGCAACGTAAGTATGCAATTTTACAATTATAAGAAAACCATAACTATAAATATCAGTTACAATATATTAATTTTCTAAATATCGAACATTTGTGAGTGGTTACTTAACTTGGAGATTAAAAGCCTTCATGTGCACAAAGTCAGTTATCTGATTTGTGTTACCCTGTCCAAATATTTCATGATTCAATGTTGTCTTGTGGTCATCTCCATACGTGGGCTCTGTTGGCAAAGAAATGCTATCTTTAATGATTTCATCTAAAGGTTGTGCATGAAAGTTGGCGTTCTCTATGGCTAGTTGCAACCTTAAAATGTAATTTGTGACTGTCTTATTCTCTGTTTCACAAGTCATACTGTCTTTAATGATTTTATCCTCGAGGCTATGCACGAATGTTGACGTTCTTTATGGGTGTTTGAAACCTTAAAATGGAATTTGTTTTGTTGTTGTTGCCAATATTTCGCTCTGCAATTTTCGCTCTTGAAATGTTTGCATAGATTGTTGGGTTTGGTTCTCATTATGAATGTTTTATTGGCCTTCCTTGTGAGCTTGACACGGTTAATGGTTTAAAGTTGCAAGGCAAGGTTCTATTTTTTTTATATAAATTTTTATTTTGTATTGCATTTTCATTTATAGACTTTTTTTTTCTTGTTCCATGTGCTTGCAGGGTTGCTACTTTGTTTATGTTATTTAACTATTTGTGGATGTGACTAATTTTAGACTACAACATAGAGTACACTATGTACATATACATACACACATGTCTATATGTACATATATGCATATATATATGCGGACATGTGTGTATTGATATACATGTATAGATGCCTATACATGCATGTATGTATATATGTACATATGCGTATGCACATATATATACAATTTTTTTATGTTTTTTTACAAACTTTACAATGGAACCACAAAAATTGAGAATGAATAAAAGCATATATACAGATGTATATATATACGTACACGTATTTATGCATACATATATATACATATATATATATATATATATATATATATATATATATATATATATATATATATATTGATACTCTAACAAATTCTTAATCTCTGCACACATAAAGAATGTCGACAATCATGCACAACCTTGGGAACAAAATCATTAAAGGTAGCGTTGTTTGAGAAATAGAGCACATGCATGGAGATGACCATAGGAAAACATTCTTGACAAGAGCAAATGAAATTAGATTTTAGGGATCTAACCAGCAACCTGTTTCATTTGGCTGCTACGGTTTGTTTGTGAGCTTGACGCCATGAATGGTTTGAATTTGAAAGGTAAGCTTGGGTTTAATTTAAACTCTTGTTTGTTTTGTAGTGCATTTTTTGTATTGTTTTCTTATTTTCCCCTTTCCTCTGCTTTCAAGGTTGTTTTATTGTAAGTATTTTGATCTGTAATTTTTCATTTAGTCTTAGGTTTTGTTTTAGCTGTGAGTATTTATTGCTCTGTGCACATGAAGGGTTTTAATCAGTAAGATAAATTGATAAAATGGTATATATATGTAGATCATGTGTTTTACACTGTAAATATTCTCAGACTACAACATACAGTACTCTATGTACATATACATATGCACATGTCCATATCTCTCTCTCTCTCTCTCTCTCTCTCTCTCTCTCTCTCTCTCTCTATATATATATATATATATATATATATATATGCATACATGTGCATATTGATATACACACATAGATGCCTACACATACATGTATGTATATATATGTACATATGTGTATGGACATATACATATAACAGTACTTAAATGTGTTCTAAATATATATATATATATATATATCTATAGTTTGTGTTGCATTCACACTACAGTGTAGTCTTGCATCGAGAAATATATATATATATATATGCACACAAACACACACACACACACATATACATATATTGGTACTCTAACAATTTCTTAATATTTGCACACATAAAGAACGTTGACAGTCATGCACAGACTTGGGGACAAAATCATTATAGACAACATTGTTTGAGAAACAGACCACATGCATGGAGATGGGCATAGGCAAACATTCTTGACAACAGCGAAAGAAATTACATTTGATGGATCCAACCAGCAAACGGGAAAAAATATAATGTAAGGTAGAATTTCATTAGTAACAGAATGGTCAAAATCTAAATACCTGAGAAAGTGACCAGAGACAATGCAGACTTAAAGTAATCATGTTCACAAAGATTTAAATAACACAACAAAAGTAAGAATCCTGCAAGCAAAGCATATGCAAAAATAAGGATTGTATCAAATAGTGCATTACAAATTTTGAAAAATTTAATAACAACATAAACAAGTACCTGGCAATGTAAAACCATTAACGCCAACAACCTCATAAACAAGCCCAATAAAAGAGTCTCCATTGGTGTAGATAACCAGGCACGAAAAGATTAAAACAAAGTAATAAACTCAAATGACTAAATAGCTGCAAATAGAAAAAAGCAAACTAAAACCCTTTTAACCTACAACAAAAGACACAAAGTAGCAACCTTGGAAGTACACTAAACCGAGAAATAACCAGAGTATAGAAAAATGGACTACAAAACAAAAAAGAATCTAACCAAAAGAAGAAATTACCTTGCAAATTCAAAACATGCACCGAGAGTGACAACAAAATCTAAGTCAACAAGTATATCCAAAGCAATGTGAAAGTGCCTAGGAAACTGAAAGTAATCAGGGCCACAAACAGTTAAATAACATAGATGAAGTAACCCCTGCAAGCAGAGCCAAGGAAGAAATAAGCGAAGTATAATAAAAAATCATTACAAAACCAATTAGATTTTAGGGTTCCAAGGGTGCATAAAGAATCTAAATAAAACCAATTAGATTTTAGGTTTCCAAGCGCGCATAAAAAATCTAAATAAAATAAATTGTATTCCTATCAAGATGCAAAAGAAATCAACTGGATCATCATTACATATAATGTGGATGAGCCTACTTATAAAGGCAAGGCTAAGAGACAAGAGATCACACAATGATGACATGTGGCTCAATGGGATGCAAGGGTAGGTAGGGGTAGGTAGGAGAAACAAAAAATTATTCCACATGAGGTGGATCACCCACCGAAGGTGGAATGTAATAGCAAGATCATGCCATAAAAGGTGGAAATTCTCTTGCATACACACTCCCAATGTAGCACATCTCCCAAAGTGTCTCATATGCAAACTACAATGTTATGCATGTACCTAAGTAGACTTAAGTAAAGTATAATTATATCCAAGATGAATAATTACACCAACACTACCCCTTAAGTGCAACTTATGGGAATGCACTTAAGTCTACAAGGAAACTAAGCAATGCAAGATGGGTCTCGGCTACATGGTCATGTTACGTACCCATATATAAATGCAAATGCATGTAAACCAATGCAATCTCTCATAAAGAAGAGAAAGAGGGAAAAACCCAATGGGAAAAAACCCTCCCCCAAAGGAGAGATGAAAACTATACAAGAGAACTCTCATAGAAGTATGTGAAGGACCAAGCCCCATGTGAGGAAAAATTCCCCCCCATATGAGAGAAGAAGAGAAGCTAGGTAGCCCCCCCTAAATCTAGAATCTGCACCAATGGTAGAAGCTCGAAAATGAATGAAGAAACTGCTCCATGAACGTCGAACAACGTTCCTCCCCTTGGGAAGAAACAAAACCGGAGGTGTATCCATGAAGTCTACCCCCTTTAATTTAATATATCAATTTTTTATTTATTAAATTTAATTTAAATATTTAATAAAAAATTTTACAATCAACCCCCCATTTTAAAAAAAAAAAATATTTTCTCGATAAAAATGAATAATAAAATTTGAAAAAAAAAATTTTTTTTTAATATTTTTAACAAATCGTACCGTACAGCCTAATAGGCTGATTTTTTCCTCCAGCCCCAAAAATCGACTTTTACCCAATACAGGCAAATTTTAGAGTCAAAATTCATGCAAATGGCCACCCGGACACAATGGCAAGGTCGGATTTGGTTTATGACGCCTCCAAAAGAAGATGCTCCTCAGATCTTCCTCTTGACCTCCTTAAAAATCACTCCAAAGGCAATGCAAAGGTGCTCCAACCTCTCTAATACCATGTGAGATTACGCTTGAAGCAACCAAGATCAAAACCACAAGATAGCACAATGACGAGAGAGATAACATGTGACAAGAATAAATTGTATTCCTATCAAGATGCAAAAGAGATCAATTGGATCATCATTACAGACAATGTAGATGAACTTGCTTATAAAGGCAAGGCTAAGAGACAATAGAGCACACAATTATGACATGTGGCTCAATGCGATGCAAGGGTAGGTATGGATAGGTAGGAGAAATAGAAAAATATTCCACATGAGGTGGATCACCCACCGAAGGTGGAATGTAACAACAAGAATGCACCATAAAAGGTGGAAATTCTCCTACATACACACTCTCGATACAACACGTCTCCCTAAGTGTCTCATATGCAAACTACAATTTTATGCATGTACCTAAGTAAACTTAAGTAAAGTGTAATTATATCCAAGATGGATAATTACACCAACAAGATTAAATACTGATTAGCATAAAAAGTCTAAATGATATCCTAATTTAATTATGAAATTAAAATATTAATATTTCTTCATATTTATGATAATCTCGTGTTCATTAGATGTAGCTAATTGTTTTGTAACAATAAATATTTTGATGGATAAAAACTTTCTTTCTCTTACTTTGATCATGATAGGAGGTATTTTATACTAGCATAATATCTAGATAATTAACAAAATAAATCACATTTTAATGATTAAGATTTTTGTATGAGATGATCATGCAATAACATTTCTATACACATTATAAACATTGTTATAATGTTTTAGATGATGGTTATATCAAGTCATCATTTTTTTAAATCTATATAACTGGCACAAATTCTCTTTATCTCTCCTCCAATAAATAATAATAAAAATTTTTACATACATTATCTTTATCTATAGCTCGATGCGCTAGAAAGGATTCCCTTTTAATCATTTATCTAAATTATTTTATTTGATATTGTGAGTGGTGAATGTTTAATGTAGATAATTATAAGAATTGAGGGAAAACATTTGTGCTTCTTATTTAAATGATTAAACACAAATGAAAAGTATTAATAGAGTTTGGAGTATTTAACCTAGAAAAAAATTTATGCTACTAACTTAATGATTGCGTCTTACATTGGTAGATAATAGTTCGTGCATGTTGTATGCACTATTCACACAACACCTTTAACGGGCATAGCTAAAACTATTACAGTTAAAACTGGATCTTAACAATTGTCTCAAAATTGTAACTAAGGATGAATTGCATGAATAGTGGTGCATAGTAGTTGAACGGTTAAACTCGAGCATCACTTGTCAGCATACTCCCCCTTGATGCTAAGAAGGATTGCAAGATTATATCAAAGTTTTATAAACTGAAACTATGCAACTCATTGTGTAACATTACCATCACTTTCAACTTATAGACCCACATCTAGTACATTTGTCATAGAAGTCAAGTACCCATTTACTCATCTCTCTCACTCATGACAGATAACAAAGCTTCCCACTTCTTTCTCTAAAATAGAGAAGAGATCACAGCCTTTCAAATTACACGGAATGCTTTAGTATGGTAATCATAACAAGCAGTCATTAACCTATTAACTCAAACATTAAAATCTTGATTTTAGACTACTTCTATTTACATACAAATATTTAGGAATGTAAAACCTTTGGATCATATTTGTTAACTTTTTCCATCTAGACCAATCAATCCATCCATCTAGTTCTAGTAGTGTTGCTTAACCATTCAATATTACAGTTGTTGCACTTCCACTTTCTAGAGTCCCCATTTGTCCCAGGTTTTCCTCATACCTTAGATGCAAATTGTTTTAAGGGTGATTCTGGATCAAAGGGACCCTTGGCCAATTTTTTCAAGATTTCATAGGGGCGGTTGAAATTACCACTCCCAACAGAACTTGTTCCATTTTTACTTGCCCCAACTTCTTCTCTGTTAGGTTCATTAGATGATTCATTTTCTCTATGAATCTCAGCCTCATCATCCTCACTTAAGGTGTTAGAGCTCATTTTCATAGTGATAATGATGCTGCAACAAACAATGTTAAAAACAAAAACTCTAAAAATTTTAATGCAAACATTTTTTTTTTTAAAATATTAGAACTATCAGTAAATTTTTAATTTTTGTTTGTTTGAAGTTGAATATTAATAATCAGCTTCATTCTTAATGATGTTTATTATTAATATTCAACTTCAAGCAAACAAATTTTTTTCAGTTTCCAAGTTTTTTTTTCAAAATTATTTGTTTGTAATGGCTGCAATTTGGTTCTTCAAATCAAAAACTATGACCTATTAACAAAAAAAAATTTAACGAATTTAGAATGGAAAATGCCTACCTTCAATCTTGCAGAAAGAATGAAGAAGGTTCATCTAATCCTCTTCCAAGCTTGTTGATCCAACTTTCAATCCACCTTCTTGGTTTCCAAGCTAGAGAAAATCAGATGTTTTAAATTTTTTTGTGGTTGCAAAAGACTGAAATGAGACTAAATGTCTCTTTTATGAGATTTTTACCATTTTAGGGTTATGTTTACCAAGGCATTGTTCTGTTTTAATATTTTTTAAAATCTTTATTTTATTATCGCTGCAACAGACACTTGGGTGTTTCTTTCCCCGGTGAGGGACGTCTAGGCATCCAAGAGATGTCCAAGCATCTCTTCTGGGAGAGACGTCTCTCTCGCGCTCTTGGATGGAAGAAACGTCTCTTCTCTGCCTGAGAGACGTGGCGGAGATGGAGGTGCGGCGGAGAGACATTTTGGATTTGTCTCCCTGTCCAAGAAACGTCCCTATCTCGAAAACTCAAGGATGTGTCCCTGTGGAACACTGCAGAAGACCTTTTTCTCATGTAAGGACAAAATTCGAGCGATGTAACAAATTGGATCATGAGATGGATCGATTTAATAAATTTTTGACGAGGTCCTAATATGTCCACCATGAATAATAGATATGGGGTATATTGACATTAAGTGAAAATTGGGGCCTAGGGCATATCTAAGCTATAAGTAGGTGGTGTTGCAGTTGAGAGCGTAGAGGTTGGGTATCTAGATAATTTAAAAAGTTGACGTAATTCTTCACCAACGAAATTTTCAAGTTAATACTTGAGAGAAGTTTGTTACCATCCAAACTCTCACCACAAGCTCCTGATAGTCTCTGCACTAGCCATCTATTTACCACCCAAACTCTCACATTTTGAAAGGTCCGACCTAGACAATTGAAGTCATTAAAAAGTTTAACTAAATTAGAGCATTTGATAGGATTGTCATTTCCAAGCAACTAAGCTTACCAAAATTATCTGGAAGTTTGCATAAACTATGGCACTCATACAACAGTAAACTTTTTAAATGCTCCAAGGCAGTATACCTCTAGTTTATCTAATCCTGATAAGTCATTTCTAGAGTACTAAGTGTCCCAAAACCCAGACTTAGGCTTGACAAGATCTTGCAATGGCAGTGTGATATTTTTCTCAACTCAAATACATAATTAATGTCATTACATAGCTCCCATTAGGTTATGGATCCATCTAGACCTAAATATTGTAGACTATGTGATGAAAGAGCATAGCTGGCTTGCGACTAATTTAAATCTAAACACAAGTAGGAAAAAATGGTGTGAAGTTATTACTGGTGGTTATGGTGGATAACACCCTTAAAATGTCATAGACATAATAAGAATTAATTGATGGCGGCTAGTGGAGGATTTTCTTGGCATAGAGTAGTGGCAAGTTGGAATATTTATTGGTGGTGGTAAGATCCTACTGGTTAGTGATGACGGTTAAGAGAAAACAAGTTGATGGTTGAGCCTAATGATGACATCCCAGAATATGATTCCTCCATTCTGTATAAAGAAGGATTGAGGAATTCAATGAGGAGAAAGTGGTGGGATGGAAAGTAAGGAAGCAGACGGAATTTATTAGGGGCATCAAATGTGATAGAAAGAAAAAGGAATGTGTATCCAGAAAAATAGGAAATTGAAAAGATATAAGGAAGTTTTGAAGAAGAGAATGTGTGGAAAGTTTTGCTTTTGGTTTGGTGATCTCTGGTTGAGATTATTCTTAAGATTTATTTGGTGTTGGATGGTGAAAATTAAGGTCTTTGCGTGTTGATTCTTGGTCAGAGTTGCTCCAGAATTGCTTTTGTTTGGTGCTAGCAGTTAGGTTTTCACTAGGCACTACCTTCTAGCAGATAGCTTTGTTGTGTTGTTACTATTTATTGCCTATGTAGGCCTTGGTGTTGAGTCATCATCTCTAGCATTAATCAGGGCTAGATTTTTATTTTTCGTATGTGTTATCGGGAGGATATGTCTATATATGATTAGAATTTTGTCATGTTCTTTGTGACTGAAAAGAGAGAACACCATGATAGAAAATCTATCAAGCTTTATTGTCATGTAAACTATGTAATGCAGAAGATTTGCATTGATTCAAATTCTCTAAGATGTTTAGTCTATTGTCACCATTGCTTGGATTAGAATGTGTTTCTTCAATAGTAATTGAGGTGTTCGAATATTTTATGGCTACCTAGATTGGCTACCCATTTTAGGTACCCATTCAATGAATGTATCAATACGTGAGCTCCCCAAACCTAGTGGGAAGCATCTTTGCACCAGAATAATTGTATAATGAAATACTTTTGATCTTTGCATGTCTGCAAATTTCTTCTGGCAGTTTTCTGAAACTTGAACACCCATCAAAATATGTACAGGAATTTCACACAGACATCAAGCCTCCAAGGCTATAGGGAAGACATGTCAAACTCATACATCCCTCTAGTTGTAAAGAAGTTAAATAGAATGAGTTTCCCAATGTATCAGTGAGACCAATAAGATTGGAACAACAGGATATGTGCAATGGTTGTAATGAGGTAAGTTTTTCTAATTCACAAGGGAGCTCTTGCAAACCCCCACAATTATCAAAATCAGTGGGAATTATGGAGGCCGACGCGACCGGTCCCTTCAACCTCATATAAAATAATGTTTTTTTCCAATAAAAAATCAATTTCAATCAAGTGCGAAAATAATAAAAGTGATTTTTGAATAAAATCATTTTTTTTCTCAAATAAAGTGGCATTTTGGAGCGAGGAGGAAGATTGTAAAGGGGCGAATATTTCTGATTTTATAAAGGGGCGAAGATTCTAATTTTTTATTTACGTGTATGGATTCATTTATATGTGTTTATATATATGCATAGATTCATTCTTATTTACATACTTAAAAGAACTAAATATTGAATTTGTAAAATATATATTAAACACTAATAAAATTGAGCATATTCAACACTATTTATTACTTAATTATATTTTTTTTTAAACTAATACTTGACTCAAGTTCTCTATATATTATCTACTAGATTTCAAGAAATCAATGTGATTTAAATCACGTTCATATGTACATTACGTAGTCAAATGTAGAATCCAACTAGACTTAATTTCTTACTCTTTATCTTATGTTTGGTAGAAACTAGGTCTTATTTCTTGAACGTTATTTTTTTATTTTCTAAATTTTAAAAAGTGGAGTTCAAGAAAAATGATCTAAATGGATGAAATTTACACATGTTTCATTTATTCAATGTAAAAATTTTAAGAATTCAAAATTAAACACATTTCATTAATTATATTTTGTTTGTTAAGAACAAGGAAAAGTAACTATATAACTTTTTTAACTTTCATATTTTACAAATGAAGTCTATTTATATATTTAACTCTAACATTCTTCTGCTAAGTATATATATGTATATAGATAACTTCTAGAATTTAAAATAACTTGAAAGGTGTGCGCAAATATGTTTTTTTCTTATATATGGTACATTTGTATGTTTTTGTTCTTAGGTTCAAAGCACAAAATTTTGAAGATATGAATATTTTTTGCAATGGGGAATAAGAGGACAAAATCAAGGTTGTATGATCATAAAAGGGACGATAAGATGAAAGGTCATACAAAACATAGTCAACAAAAATCCATTGATGCTCAAGATCAACATGATGATGTTCAAGAAACATCTAATCAGTTACGAGATGAAATTGGTACAGGCTCAAGTCTGAAAAAAATTTCTGGTATGGAAAATTTGATGGAAATGGATGAAGATAGTCTTATCAATAAAATTGCATCTAAAGATATGATACCTGAAATCACATTAAAATTGCATTGTAAGAAATTGTGGGATGATTATTTTAAAAATAAGTCTATTATTGGAAGAGCACAATTATTTGCTAAGTTATTTAGCAAAAGGGAAATGAACCCTATTTTGTAGTTTTTGGGTGTTGATAATAATAAAATTTCTCCTGATACATTAGTAAAAGAAACTATAATTGAAAATTTATAAGAAGCATTGAATTGTATTGACAACACAAGTCGAGGTGTTGATTTAAGTGTTGCACATAGAGCATTGATGATTATGATTACTAGTAAGAAATTGACTCGTTGAAATCAAGTTAATACAATTTCTCAATTAAAGCATGTATCTAGAAGAAATGTTCCAAGATACATTAGGAAGAGAAATATGTTGGATGACAACATTGAAAAGAATTCAGTAAATATCTGTAGGGTTCCTAGAAAAGACAGAATTTCTGAAGATGTAAAAAGACAGGTCATTGATTATTGGACCAACCACTCTCGTATTTCTTTCAATAGAAGGGACACTATACATATGATAGATGAAGATGGTAAAAAGATTACACATCCAAAAAAATTCTTAGATACAACACAAAGTGAAAATTTTGAAGCATTCAAGCAAGAATTTTCAAATGTAAAGATTTGCCAAAGGATGTTTGATAGATTGCTTCCTTGCTTTGTATGCATAAATAAGGTATGTGAAACTTGTTGTTGTCAAAATCATGTTGAATTTAATCTACACTTGCAATCATATAAGAAGTTCATGGCAACGATTAATCCAAATCTTGTCATTCCTACAAGTACAACACAATTTGTGAAGTCTATTTTATGTGATAAATTAGAAGATTCATATAAGTTCAAAATACAATGTATAAAAGGTGAATGCAATTATTGTGGAGTTTTGAGTAAGTTTGTGTTGCAAACTGAGAATATTGATATTCATGTGCTAGTTATATGGAAGAGATTTGAATATGACACATACCAAACTAAGTCAGGAACTGAATCCAAAAAAATTATGTTGAAAGAGAGTGAATTGCACTACATTTAGTTTATAGATATATTTCGTAATATGATGTATCCACATATCCAACATTGTCATGGTGCAATATGATAGGCTAAACAGTTTCGGGATTCAAAGAATTGTTTTCCATCAGGTTGTATTCTTTCAATTGTAGATTTCTTTGAGAATTATACAATTAGTCCTCACACATAGATTCAAAGTCAATATTATCATTCCGATCAAGTTGCAATGTTCGTACAAGTTTTCTATAGACATGCACAATTTCAGGTGGATGATATAGAGAGTATTGAAAATGAATGCATTATCATAAAGGAGGTTCATTTCTATATCAGTGATGATATGTGTCATGATAGGAGCTATGTAGCACATTGTTTTGGAATGTTTTTTTGAAGATATTAAAGATCGTGGGATAGATTGTACACAACATTGGATTTGGTCAGATGGATGTGACGGTAAGTGTTATATTTGAAATTGATTATAAGTTGATTTTTTTCTTATATATGATTTGATTGTATAATAGGTCAAAAGTTTATATATATATATATATATATATATATATATATATATATATATATATATATATATATATATATATATATATATATATACATATATATATATATACATATATATATATATACATATATATATATATACATATATATATATATATGTTATTCATGTCAGGGCAATTTAAGTCTGCAAAAGATTTTAACTAGTTATCCATACAACATGTTCGACATAGCATAAATTTTTTGTGGAACTTCTTTGAGAGTGGACATGGAAAAGTAGAGCATGATGGAGCAGGAGCATGTGTTAAGCGTGCACTTTGCCAACATGAACTTGCAGGTAAATTATCTTCATATTTGTGTATAGTTTTAATTCTCTACATAGATTAATTTAAATATGTGTGTGTGTGTGTGTGTGTGTGTGTGTGTGTGTGTGTGTGTGCGTGTGTGTGTGAAATGAACTAAAATGGGCTAAATAATTTATATTATCAAATATTGATTGATCAAATTCTTATAATTATCAATCAATTAATGGTATTAGAAGTTTTATCAAGTCATGACTACGGGATTTAGCAAGCCTCGTGTTATTCTTGCAAGAGGAAAATCATGCTTTTTTGTTTATTGCATTGCGAACAACACAGATACTCATTGTCAAAATATTACTGATTGATATGTTTTGCAATGGGAAATGAAAGAATTTTACACAATGCCTCCTTACGAAGATAGTGACATTATTGATATTCATGATTCTCTATATTCAGCTGATTATGAACGTGTTTCTGATTTAGTCGTTACAGGTGCTTGCGTGCATATTTTGTAAATTTTATATGTACATGTATAAATTTTTAAATTCTTATTTAATTTAATTATGTTCACAATTAATTTAAAAATGTATAATGAACTAATATTGCTTGAAATATATATATACATGTGGTCTATTTTCACAGGTGATATTTTTGCAGTGATTGTTGATCCTGACAAAACTAAAGGTGTAGATTATTATCTACTAATATGCACACAACCAAAATGCAAGTTATTGGAATTAGTCAATGATAATGATGGGCAACAATATCCCATGGGTTCAGTTATTGTTGAAGGCACCTATTATCAGCAAATAAAGATAGATACAAATGGTGTAACATTCATTGATTATATGCCTAGCCAAAAAGTTCTACACTACAGTCACTTAGTAATAGCAACAAGATTGCAGCTGGAGACATTGCCAAAAAGAGGAGGTGGCAACCAAAAGTGGAGGTTGCCTACTGAAGATCATGAAAAAAAATTAGACATTATAAAAGATAGGGAGGATCCATATTATATGTACCAGGAGCTTTAACTTCACTTGTCATGTTTGAACAAGTAAATTATATTAGATAGGTCTTATTTTAATAAACTCATATATATTTAGATATTTAGACATGTGTTTACATTCGAATAGTGTGGAAATTTAGTTTTGCTAATGTATCTATTTTATGTTTTATGATTTTACATGTTTTATTCTTAAATTAAATATTTGTGTCTATGCATTGAACATGTATGTATTAATTTTAATTTTTAAGTTTATTTATGTGTATGGATTCATTTCATTATGGTGTCTTAAGGGGTCATTGACACATGTATGGATTAATTTATATTTGTACATATGCATGGATTCATTTTATTCATCTATGCATTCATTTAATTTATATTTACACATGTAGAGTTCCATTTAATTATGTTGTATGGATTCATTTAACTATGTTGTCCTAGGGTGTTTTAAGTGGTCTTAAGGGGATTTCTGCAAAGTGGTCATAGTACATGTATATATAGTTACACAGGTAGCTTGAATCTTCAATGTGTGAATCACCTATTAAATCATCTTTAAATGCATGTATACATGTATCAATTCATTTATTGATCCAAGAGATCATGTGTGTGTGTGTGTGTGTGTGTGTATAGGTATCTGTATATGTATATGTATATGTATATATGTATATATGTATATATGTTTCATGGATTCATTTACATTTTCACACATGCATGGATTAGTTTTATTCATCTATGTATTTATTTAATTTATATTTACACATGTATGGTTTCATTTAATTATGTTGAATGGATTCATTTAATTATGTTGTCCTAAGGTGTTTTAAGTGGTCTTAAAGGGATTTAAGGGGATATTTGCATCATGGATTCTTTTATATTTTTACACATGCATGGATTCATTTTATTCATCTATGTATTTAATTTAAAAGTGAAAATAACTAAGCTCATTAAATTTAAATATATAGATATAAGCTCATTAAATATTTCAAGTAGTTCATTAAACATACATAAACACTTAACTAAAATGAATGAGTAAATCTATTTAACAATGAACAACTAAAATATACATAAACACTTAACTTTCAAAAATGTAATCTTTAAACACTTAACTTTCAAAAAAGTACAAATTCTAGTATAAAATCTAGATTCCTAACACATATATGTATATGTCTATCTATCACATACACATTTGAAATTCAAATGACTATCTATCACATACACATATATTTATAACTTGAAGCCTAACCCTTTAAATATAGAACTTAAATATTTAAGAAACAATTAATTTAAAGTTATAATGTATACCTTTTTCTCCTGATGAACAGGGTTGGTGGCAATGTGCAAATCCTCAAACATCGCCCCATGCGCCTGCAATATAAATTACACATGAACTCACATGTACATTATTTAAAAATTCATTATTTAGATCAAATCGAATCTACTTGAACATGTACATGTACATGGTTGTAGATAAACATACCTTGGGGTCTCTAACACCTCCACCGCACGCATGTTGGACTCTAGAACGCTTGCGGGATGAATGGCTCATCCTACGCAATGTTCGCTCATCCTAGACAATACACACATTATGTTCAATATATAATTTAAATAACTTAAAATTATTTAATCAACACCTAGATATCCCTTTAAATAGAACTTAAAAACAAAAAAAAATTAATTTAAACTTTATATACCTGTGTCTCCTGATGAACACCTGGGCCACTGGCAGGATCCAAATCTCCATACATCGACCCTAACGTGATACCCTATATAATTCAAAAAATACAATCCAATATATAATTAGTTTAATCTATGCAGTTCATGTGTACAATCAAGTAGCTATATAAAATTGCTAAATTAAAATCAATAAACTATATTTTAATTCATACCTCTCCTACAGCATGTAAGGCTCGTCTGATCCTGTTGATGTCAGAATCATGCAAGGATCCCACTACAACATGATCCCCCTCACTGTTTGGCTCCATAAGCATGGTAGTGAACATCCCCTAAAATACAGTACCAGGTTATGTGGCCCGATCAACTGATCTATAAACAAGAGGAGGAGGTCTATCCTGACCAACTGCTATATGTTGGGGCGGGGCAGTAGGATTGCAGCAGCAGTAGGCTGAGAATCTATATGCTCACAACCACGGCTAGAAGAAGTTGGTCTACCAAGTACACGCCTAACATATGATGAGGCATCCTCTAGTGGGATCCCATGCTTCATAGCAATGACCTGGTATGAATCCAAGAGATCACTGGATAAGCATGCGCTCATCTATCGTAAAGGATCTATGTCATGCATGCGTGCAACATCCATCGGCAATACTATGTCTACTCGAACATATGGATCATCACTCATTGATGCATCATCAGCTCCATGAATGCTGGTATGACAATGCATCAAATATCTACCCATCCGATCTAATGTCATCTCATCCACCTGTGTGGCTATAATAGCAATACTGGAAAAGATTGATTGTCGAGTGTCATCTGATACACTATCTGCAACATGTGCTAGGTCTGGACTCTTGGGAATAACCACAAGGTTTGGACCAATCAATGACCGCTTATTAACGGGCAGGGGTGCACCTAGCCATCTGAACATATCTAAAAATTTGTCCTTCCCTAGCCCAGTATGTTTCAAAAAATTGATGTAGTCAACATCATCCAACAAATGAAACTCTGCAAATAATTGTTTGCAGAAATAAAGGGGAAACTCATCCTTTTGGGGCCACCTATGATGAGTGGCCAACCATATAGGATAGATAAAAGGTGCTACTAGTGCATCTGTGCACCTAGTAGGCATATAACCCTTCACCCTACCAAACGCCTAATAACGAGGAAACATGGTTTTCACATCAGTTGTGGAAACCTTATCATTCAATGTGTCCCATTTCACCATACCATGTACACTGTGTGAAAGGGATCTATAGAAATCCTCTATGTTGAACTCGTCATATGGATTATAATTGTCAACGAGGTCAATCATATGAAGTAGCTCATGTTCAATTATCTCACCCCTTTGCTTATTTATTTGATCACGCATGTTTCCCAATGTGATATTTAAATGATTTAGGGCACGTTGGAGTGCCTCTA
Source organism: Cryptomeria japonica (assembly GCF_030272615.1). Taxonomy (NCBI): domain Eukaryota; kingdom Viridiplantae; phylum Streptophyta; class Pinopsida; order Cupressales; family Cupressaceae; genus Cryptomeria; species Cryptomeria japonica. The sequence continues at coordinate 250,498,325 of NC_081411.1, forward strand.
CTGTCTGATTATAGAGTAGGTGTCTCTCCTATGGAGTTGTCACAAACCTATGCGACGTCTGCTCACTCCCAAGAGGATGAACACTAGGCTCAGAACTACTAGTGTTATGGGGTCCATGCTCATCAAACATGATGATAGTGGGTAATATATATATATATATATATATATATATATATATATTAAACATGTAAATTAAAAAAATTAGATATACAAAAAAGAAATTTAAACATCATAAATGCATACACTAAAATTATCTCTATAAAGACAAATTTAAGATAAATTTCTTGATCTATGCACAATAGAAATTTAAACAACAACTACAAATTTAATTTTTAATTTCAATATATGTCTAATTTACAATTACATATATTTGCATATACAATAATTAAGTTAAAAATTAGTCAAATGAGTCAAATTAAGTCAAAATAGTCAAACTAACTCAAATTAGTACCACATAAGACCCCTTGCGACACCATTTGGTCTTATGTGGTCCAATTAGGTCCTAAGGGGTGCACATGTGTCATAAGGGGCCTTATGTGGTCCTAAGGGGTCACCCATGTGTTAGAACACATGAGTGGCCCCTTAGGACCACATAAGACCCCTTACGACACCATTTGATCTTATGTGGTCCAATTAGGTCCTAAGGGGTGTACATGTGTCCTATGTGGTCCTAAGGGATCACCCATGTGTTAGAACACATGTGTGACCCCTTAGGACCACATAAGACCCTTGTGACACCATTTGGTCTTATGTGGTCCAATTAGGTCCTAACGAGTGCACATGTGTCGTAAGGGGTCTTATGTGGTCCTAAGGGGTGTTAGAACACATGTGTGACTCCTTAGGACCACATAAGACCCCTTGCGACACCATTTGGTCTTATGTGGTCCAATTAGGTCCTAAGGAGCGCACATGTGTCGTAAGGGGCCTTATGTGGTCCTAAGGGGTCACCCATGTGTTAGAACACATGCACGACCCCTTAGGACCATATAAGACCCCTTGTGACACCATTTTCTGTTATGTGGTCCAATTAGCTCCTAAGGGGTGCACATGTGTCGTAAGGGGCCTTACGTGGTCCTAAGGCATCACCCATGTGTTCGAACACGTGTGACCCCTTAGGACCACATAACACCCCTTACGACACCATTTGGTCTTATGTGGTTCAATTTGGTCCTAAGGGGTGCACATGTGTCGTAAGGGGCCTTATGTGGTCCTATGGGGTCACCCATGTGTTAGAACACATGTGTGACCCCTTAGGACCACATAAGACCCCTTGCGACACCATTTAGTCTTATGTGGTCCAATTGGGTCCTAAGGGGAGCACATGTGTCGTAAGGGGTCACCTATGTGTTAGAACACATGTGTGACCCATTAGGACCACATAAGACCCCTGTACCATTTGGTCTTATGTGGTCCAATTAAGTCCTAAGGGATGAACATGTGTTGTAATGGGCCTTGTGTGGTCCTAAAGGGTCACCCATGTATTAGAACACATGTGTGACCCCTTGGGACCACATAAGACCCCTTGCAACACCATTTGATCTTATGTGGTCCAATTAGGTCCTAAGGGGTGCATGCACATACATACACATACATATGTGATCATTACGTTCAATTGGGTCATAAGGGGTACATATGTGATCATTACATTCAATTGGGTCATAAGGGATGCATACACATACATACATGTACATACATACATACATATAGACATACATACATACTCATAAAATAATTATATACACCTTAGGATGTATACATACACATACATATATACACCTCATGACATGCTATCAAGGGTCGTGTGTGGTCCTGAGGGGTCACACACGACCCCTGATAGCATTTCCTGAGGTGTATGGAACGTGTGTGTGACCCCTCAGGACCACACACGACCCCTGATAGCACGTCCGGAGTTGTATGTATGTCCTAAGGTGTATATAATTATTTTATGTGTATGTATGTATGTATGTGTATGTATTTATGTACATGTATGTATGTACATGTAGGTATGTACATGTATGTGTGTGAGTGTGTATTTATGTAGACCTATGTATGTATGTTTATGTATGTATGTATGTATGTGTATGTATTTTTATGTATGTGTATGTGTATGTCCTAAGGTGTACATATAATTATTTTATGTGTATGTATGTATGTATGTATGTATGTATGTATGTATGTAGGTAGGTAGGTATGTATGTGTATGTATGTATGTATGTAGGTAGGTATGTATGTATGTGTGTATGTGTGTGTGTATGTGTGTATGTATGTATGTATGTAGGTATGTATGTATGTGTATGTATGTGTATGTTTGTGTATGTATTTGTATGTATGTATGTATGTATTTATTTTCTAATTTTCTAAACTAGTATGATACAATAAATACAAAAAACTAATTTGCTATCAGAAAACTAATTTTCTATCAAAAACTATTTTTGTTTAAAACATAAATTAATATGATACAATAAATACATTTAAAAAAAAAAATTAAAATGGACTTACCACTGAAACACTTTTGGTCAGATCATTGTAGTTCTTCTCGCCCTCCCACTTAACTCCAAGCCACTCAATGCAAAATGAGGGGCTTGGGCGGATTTCTGGGTTTATATAGCGTTGCCACGCGAGCGCTGCATGGCCGCCAAATCGGTCCGACTGGAATAGGTACTATTAGCCTGAAGTGCGACACAGATCCCTACGATCACCCTTATGCAAATATCTCTTTCTTCTTTGTTAATAATGCATCCCTCAAAAGGATCCCTTTAAATTTGTTGCTAGATATCTCTTGCCAATTATCGTTTCCTTGCTTAAAGAAATGAAGCATATTTGGGACTCTTTCTCCCTAGCTTCAAATGCATGCATTATCGATTAGTGGGTATCTTCTTGGTGTTAAAGATGGGTTTTGTTGCTTCTATCTACCTTAAGACATCAACATAGGGGGTGGGGTATATATGCGACCTCTTGGTTTCATTCTTGACTATCGATTATCATTATGGGATTGTTCCATACTCATGTTTCATCCCTATTTTATCCATCATTTATGGGATTATTGCATCCTCATGCTTAACCCTCATTACATTTATCAACATGGGATTGTTGCATCCTCATGTTTCACCCCCATTTTATGCATCATTTGTCTTATACGGGGTGTTCATTCTTGAAACCAGACAAAATAAAGTCTTACACAAATGCTTCATCCCTGAAACCATACATCAACATATGCAGCAGGATGAGTGGAACTAGAAAAATAAATCTAAACTATTTTGAATCTCCTCCCCAACATGGATCACCTAGCTTTATGCAGCGTTCTATCTCATGGAATTCATGTCCCTTCGTCCTCTCTCATGAGCCCATAGCATAACATGCATTTTCTAGTGTTGGATCATGGTTTCTTATGCTTTCAATTGGTGTACGTCCTTGTTCTTTCTATAAGTCAACTTGTGCTCTTGCAATAACATTTTAGGAATGATATTAGTGGTTGACACATTTTTATTATCAACGTCTCATCAACTAGGTGACTTGAATTTTTTTATTTAGTACTAACGTTGTTTACTCTTGAGTATACTTGAAGGTTGCTTGCATGGATTGATAGGATCCTAGTCTTGGGGGCTTGATCATCCATCGGTATTATCCTATCCCTAGTTTGTCTTGGTCTCAAATGCTCCATCTCTCATCTTTCTCCTTTACCAAGAGTATGACCATAAGATCATACTCGGATAAAATGGAGGCTAATGTAGCGTCGTAAATTGTGTATCCTTAATTAAGGTTGCACAATTTCATGCTTCGAGTACCACCCACCTTAGTGTCTTGTATTTTGCATTTTAAAAGTTCCTTTAGGAGTTAAACTAAGTAATTTAATTACATCTAAAATCCTCTCTCATCATTCCACACATTATAAAACTGGGCCCTTAACCCTAAGTGTGGCCCCTTTTATTTTATCTTTTTTAATCAATTAATCATTAATAAAGTCCTTTTTCGACCTTCAAGGCTCAATTTCGCATATATAAAAACCTTGGATTGACGCATCGAGATGGATTTGACTTTTTAATCATGGTACCTTGCATCCCTAAAAAATTCAAAAAAGTCATTCGAAAAAAGGTGATTCACCCTGGTCCTGACTTTTTCTCCCCAAATTTTAGGATCATGTTTTGGTGGTATTATAATGTTTAAATCTTTCTTTGTGTCAAAATATATCAATTCTAACTCAGCCTAAAGTTGATTTCAATTATCATATCCCTATATAAGGCATCTCTCTCAATTCATTTTTCTACAACTACAATTTTATGCAAACACTACCATCAATTCAAGAGTAGATCTAATTCAAGGAGAAACAAGCTACATCAAGGAATCTTCAAATTATATTTTAATTATGATTTCATGATAGATTTTGTGTGTTTTATCATGTTATTACATCAACACGTGAAAGACTTATCATAAGAGCATTGCATCACCTATTGTAGGTGGCAAATTCAGGAGTCGTGCAAGTGGAAAAGGACAAAGGAGACCGAGACAAAGTGAATTGCCTTTTGCAGAAATTATGGAGACACCTCAAGACCAGGGCACCCACTGCCCTTGTCCCAATAATTTTTCCCAAACTTTCAGGTACATGCTCTAATCCTCTTCTCTTTCTCAAATCTTTTTTTACAACTTTGTTTTATTTTTGCAACAATCCATTTTCATCATTTCATTTTAATTTCTCATTGTTGGTTATAGATTTACTACTTGCAATTCAAAACATAGTTCAAACACAAGTTCAACTCAAGTAAAAGTGAAAATAGAACCTCAATCTACATTCAGCCCTCTTCTTAATAGAATTGAGGTTGGATCTATTGAGTTGATCCTCCTTTTAATGCATTGAATAATTTTTCTAAATTGTGGTCTTACCCACTTGGTGAAACCCTAGTTCCAAATTACACTATTACAGAAGGTATTACATAAATTAGGCTTACCTAAAAGTGTCTTATTTAAATATCAAGATGAAATAACAATTGGTAGGATTGGGGACACCGAAAAGTTTAAATTTGGCCTTAATTTGATCGTTCCTCAAAGTAGTGGATCGGATCATATGATATATCATAAATATATGACTCAGTTTGACACTAAAGGGGCCAAAAATATTGCTGGAAATAGGTATGAAGTGAAACACTAAGGTAAGGACGCAAAAAGGAGTGTGAAATTTTGAAGGGTTACAACTCACAACACTTTAGTTTGTTAGAATATTTTACGATAATATATAAATATTATTTGTATAAGAGTTTATAGGTATGTGAATTGTTAGAACAACTAATATCCATAGGGAGTGGTTCCTAAAATTTAGGAGATTAAACTCACATATATATGTTTGCAATAAATCGAACGATATAAGAGATTTAAACAAAAAAATCTTATTTGTCTACAAATCCATACAAAACGGAGTTAATGAGATTAACAATATTAAAAAATTAAAGAAAATGGATATTCTTTAGTAATATAACCCATAATAGAGGCAATACTGAAATTATGATAATAATAATATTATTGGGTTCAAGTAATGTTTTATAATTGTTAGAAATTAGGATCTTAGGATACTAATCGTTATAAACAAAATCCGAAAGTAAATGAAATGAGAAACATACATGCATAAATGTACACAATACACAAGATATACATGGGGGAAACCATTTCAAATAAAAAACCCCATAAAGCATCATTTAATTAAAACACTTACAAATATAGTCTATCATAAAATAGACATGAACCTAGGGATACTCCTCCAATACTTCCACATGGCCAATAGTACCTCTTGTGCATAGTGATACAACTCACCATAAAGCTCCAAATTTTTATACAATTCTCAAATGAGAGAGAACCTCCATAAAGATAGGACGAAGGGTGGCTTCGCTAGTCATGCCTTTCCAATAACCCCCACTCATAAATAATTAATAATCTGATAATTATTAGATTATAATTATTTCAAATGGGATGTGCTTATAAAGCATATAATATATAAGGTTTTATAACCTTATATTAGAACATTATAAATAAATGTTATAAGGATGTGATCCCTAATAACATTATGTTCTAACAATAATACGTTGGGAAAATTCTTATAAATAATTACATTCTCATGACATCTCCAACTAACACAACTTACCTATAGGGAAATAAATATTTTGATAATATTTTATTAATAAACCACAAAATCACTAAGATTACTTAACCTTAATATTTTGACATCCTTAAAATTTAGATATCGTACACAACAAAACATGTTAAGAAAAAATACAAGTACATATTATCGAAAAGCTTCTCTTTGGAAAAAAAAACTTCCTCAACTTTGTAGAAATCCATCAATTTATCTCATATCCCTCATAAAGGTGCAGCTCTTGAGCTGAATTCACAATTTCTTGGATTACTACCTCTCTAAACCCCAAAATCATATTTTGTCCAAATTATTGAATAAAAATCCATGTTGACCTACATCCATAATAACCCACCAGGATATCTCATATATGCCAACATGAAAATCATGCATTCCGGACTACATGAAAGTCATCTTGTCATAATTTATAATCCCGGTGTTTTAAAAATGATGCTATGAGGTCTTTAAAAATTATATTGGAGCCGCGGTCTCCTCAAATTAGCCTCTCCCCATGTTCATTACATAGTGCCCGTAAGACTTAATACAATGCTTTTACAAGTGGAAGATTTACAAGGAGAAGAATTTGTAAATACACGTAGGACTTCAGCACAAATGGGCCTATAGGACTTACTAATGCCTACCTGCAGTAATTAAAACCAAAAAAGGGCTTACATGTGCCTATCTGGAGGCTTAAAGGACTTACTAATTTCTATATAGTTCATATTTCATACCTATTAGGAGATATGCCTACCCGTAGAATTTAAAATCTAGGATTTAGCCACTAGGTGATGTCATTGACATGCACACTCTCCCTCAATGGCATCACCTAAGGCCAAGCATTATTTGAATTTGGACCATATAATTCCTAAAGGTCTTATGCCTATTAGGTCTTAAATCTAGGATTTAGCCACTAGGTGGTGTCATGTACACTCCCCCTTAATGGCATCACCTAAAACCAATCACTGCACAAAGGATTTCAAAGTGATGGCTAAAATTCCAATTTATAGCATGTGCCCATGATCTTCAAAGTGTCTTTATTATAGAATGATTTCACTTGAGTGAGGAGCCCATGATCTTCAAGGTGTCTTTATTATGAAATAATTTCACTTGAGTGATGTGCCCATAATCTTCAAGGTGCCTTTGTTACAGAATAATTTCACTTGAGTGATGTGCCCATAATCTTTGAAGTTCAAATTGAACTTTAGAAATGATATTATTTGGAAAGAGTAAAATAACTTCAAGTAAGATGGTACTTTTACATGTATCCAAATGGAACTCTTCCATAAATCTTCAAGGTCATATTGATTCTTCGGGAGCTACACATATTTTTCCCATTTGATTCAAAGACCGATAGAAGATAATCTTCTTATTAAAGTATTGCATCATCCATTTAATAACACTTGCACCATATATTTTCAAAGTATAACATGGTGGAGATTAAGAGAAGCAAATTTGTGTGGGATTGGAACCTTACCCAAGTCACCAAAAATTTCTATATGAACGCTCTCTTGGATTTTCATAATATTAGGAATTCAAGTATGTGGTTGGAATGTTCAAAATGACACACCCTACCAATGAATTTTTGCCAACTCTTTTGTAGGTCCATTTTTAATATATAGATAGCATTATAAGTGATCCGATAAAAATGTGTTTGCATTGACAAAGGATGGAAGATTAAGAAACCAGAGGAATGATCCACATGCTTTTATCAATTATTCTATGGTCAAGAGAGTCCCACTTGACATGAATAAAATACCACTCAAACAAAAGAAGCTATGAAGAACATGTGGAAGTACGTGAATTCCTCACTGGTATTGATAGGCATCTCTCTCACATTTTTTGGCAGCGAACTTTGATCACGTGTTCAAGTAAGTATGATATTGGTTTTATTTTCTAATTAGACTATCTATGTGGTTTTAGAACCACTAGTTTAAATGATATATTATGGAGGAGCGTTGGTTTATATGATATATGCCGAGATGATGGAGGAGCTTCGACTAAGGCACAGAAACAATGAGCCCATATTATTTGCAGGTAACCCATACAAACCATTTCATGGGCATTATAGGTCCTTAGAGATACTCTTTGTAAATTCTATTGAATTCACCAAGTTAATTTATGGACGAGCATATCATTTCCATAGCCTTGGCAGTGATGAATACAATCCAAGAGACAAGAAGCTCTGAAATCAATCAAGACCTCATAATAGATAAAATCATATCTATTAGGTATATCAATTAAAACAACATTTACTTTGGTTTCTTGAGTTTGATAGAAAACATAAGAATGTGATCTCATAGTAAAGAATGCAAATGGTTGTATTAAGAGGCCTCAGGCTAGTGACGATCTAAATGGTTAAGTTCTTGAATAAGAAATTAGTCATTTTTGTTCCCATATCTGGTGAACATATAGACTTGGAACTAATAGATGAGATTAATATGGTGATCATATGAGTGAGAAGAAACAAGGTTGTAAATGGTTCATAATATTGATGAGATAATAGTTGGGTCTGAGAAATGGTGGAAGATATCCGCTTTGTGTCTCAGATCACAATGTCGTCATTGTTATTCCATTTGTAGTGTCGACCATTCAAAAGGGTGTGTTCTTTAACATTGAGAAATTGTGTATCATGGAACCCAAAAAGATATTGAATCTAGATACATTCCAAGCTCTAAGTAAAGAACAAGCTCTCTATCAGAGAGGAGATTTTATGTTTGACTGAAGATACGTTCCATGAGCATAACATTGTAGTCAAAATTGTCGATATTCCACCCATTTATAGCTAAAGATAAAACTAATGAAAGAAAATCAAGCAAGGTCATGACTTTAAGATAGTTTACCTTATGTTTACAATTAAGCTCTTCGACTTTTATAAGACAACATAGGATGTTTTTGTTGAAGTGTGGGTCTTGGGATCTTCTAATGGTAGACAACAATTAAATCTAGAGACAATGGTGAAAAACATTAAGTCACAAGGCATAGCCATACCGAAAAAAAAGAACCATAGTGAATAGAGTTTGATATTGTGATGAAATAAAATATGTAATCATTGAAAGATAATAATCATATTATTACTTATATATTTATAATAAATATTTTTATATATTTTTAATTAAGTTTTGTGAATGTTTTTATATAAGTTGTTTTGTAGCAAGTCTTTTGATGATCACAAGATTATATTTATTTTATATATAAAAAAAAACTAATTATACATGAAAAAAAAGGTCATTTTAAGGATAAGGCATATAGATGTTCTACAATATATTTAAATTGGGACAATGATCTATTGATATGGGCATATAATCTATTTTTATTGCCTGATAATCAAACAGTTGTAAATCACAATCAAATACTTTAGAGCAAAAAAAGGTAACATATTTAAAGGATATCACCAAATATATTGCAGAAATGGTATTTTGCAAGAGCATTGAGCAGTTTCCCTTTAAGTTCAACATATCTTCTAGTATAACCTATCAAAATGATTAGTATAGCCTAATAGGCTCTGATACCATGTTAGAAATTAGGATCTTAGGATACTTATTATTATAAACAAAATCATAAAGTAAATGAAATGAGAAACATACATGCATAAATGTACACATTACACAAGATATACAAAGGGAAAACCCTTTCAAAACCCCATAAAGCATCATTTAATTAAAACACTCACAAATATAGTCTATCATAAAATAGACATGAACCTGGGGATACTCCTCCAATACTTACACATGGCCAATAATACCTCTTGTGCATAGTGATACAATCACCATAAAGCTCCAAATTTTTATACAACTCTCAAATGAGAGAGAACCTCCATAAATATGGGAGGAAGGGTGGCTTCACTGGTCACACCTTTTCAATAACCCCCACTCGTAAATAATTTATAATCTAATAATTATTAGATTAAAATTATTTCAAATGGGATATGCTTATAAAGCATATAATATATAAGGTTTTATAACCTTATATTAGAACATTATAAATAAATGTTATAAGGATGTGATCCCTAATAACATTATGTTCTAACAATAATACATTGTGAAAATTCTTATAAAGAATTACATTCTCATGACATCTCCAACTAACACAACTTACCTATAGGGAAATAAATATTTTGATAATATTTTATTAATAAACCACAAAGTCACTAAGATTACTTAACCTTAATATTTTGACATCCTTAAAATTTAGATATCGTACACAACAAAACATGCTAAGAAAAAATACAAGTACATATTATCTAAAAGCTTCTCTTTGGAAAATAAAACTTCCTAAACTTTGTAGAAATCCATCAATTTATCTCATATCCCTCATAAAGGTGCAGCTCTTGAGCTGAATTCACAATTTCTTGGATTACTAACTCTCTAAACCCCAAAATCATATTTTGTCCAAATTATTGAATAAAAATCCATGTTGACCTACATCCATAATAACCCACCAGGATATCTCATTATCCTCTTAAGGGTATAATTTTGAATACCCAAAGAATCCCAAACTATAACAACTATCTAAATTGAGTTTACACAAGATCCTTTCTTATCGTTAAAGAATAAACTTCACAAAATATGAATTCTTCATATCGTTAGCATAAAATCAAATCATATAATTTTTATACTAATCACCTTCTTTAAGTGAGAATCTATCTCAATATGACAACAATCATCCAAAATTCGGGTGCTTCTAATCTCCAATACAATCTTATTATAATTTATCCATTTAATGTTGCATTTAAGTCTTTGGAGTCACCCTCACATGTAGAACAAAGATAGAGTTAAAAGTACAAGAATAAGTTAATATGACATTTCTTTTTAGTTTTAAAATATGGAGATCAATGAATATAGAACCTTTTATAATGTGACCAAATTGTCCTTATAAAACATTTTTTTTTATCGTTAGCTAACTACATTTACAATTTGGAATATCTCCTTCAAACTGTGTAGCCCCATAGTGTTGTTATAAAATAAAATTATTGTTTTATGAAAATAACGTATTAGAGTTGGTCTTCTTATAACTTAGTTCTCACTTTAAAAACATATCAACAAATCAAAATATTGACTTTGATATGAGTGTAAAAAGATGGTCTTAAAGTTCTTTGAAAGATGAGATATAAGTAACTACCAGTTGCAGGGGAAGTGCCTGCAACAGGAGGCCAATAGGTGTGTTGGTTAAGGAGAATGTGTGAGCGATAAAGTTTAGTTAAGGGCAGAATTCTTTAGTAGAGTTATACAAAAACATTACTTAGTTTTCACTTTGTATTTATGTTGTAGAGTCACGCGTATTAAAATTTGTGATATTGAGCAATTTATTGTAGTTTTGAGAAGTATATTATATTATATAACTGAATAAGAAATTTTTATTAAAGTGAAAGAGTTAATTGTTTGCGTACATATCCCAACCAATGGTTGTTCTCAAATTTTAAAATTCCCACCCACCATACCCCATGCTGTTGTATGCAGCATGATGTACTTGAAGAATATGTTATGAATATAGTTATACATTTTTTTTTGTAGGCTATATTGTTCCCAACCAAATTTTTTTGTTGAACCTAGAGTCTTGTTGTTATCCACCCTCCATCCCTCATGCTGGTAAGAGCAACATGTTATATAGCCTTTTTTTGAAATGCATGTGATGTATATGATGAAAGACCTGCATTAGTTTTTCATTTATATATGTTAGTTTTGGATAAAATACAAAATTGGTGAAGCTAAAAACTTTGAAATCCTTGCAAATTTGAAAGAAAGTATTTTTTAGTAATATAATACCTAATGAATGTGTAATTGTGGAATTGGAATTTCCTGTATGATGCATGTGAGTAGTTGTTTGTTGTGAGGCAATTTTTTGCAGTAAAGAGAACCTGAAAGTGGGAGCGGCTAGTAGAGAGAGAAGGGAATTAATGTTGAATTGAACAATAGCTACTGATTTAAAACCTTGAAAAAGCATACAGGTACTTTACAGATTGAAAACAAATAGTAGAAGAATCTACCTTGCAAAGTGAAACCTTTCACTGCTTGGAGTAGATGGAATAGCCTTGAAAATTGCTTGCAAAGTGCAAGTTGCGACTCCCACAAACAGTTAAATAACAAAAAGAAAGCAGGATTCTTGCAAGTACATGACAGGAGTAAATAATCAGTTTATAGAGAAAAGGTAATACATAATAAAAATGTTTTTAATTAAAACGGAAAGTTACCTTGCAACTTTAAACTATTAGCGGTGGTAAGTTTACAACGAAGGCAAGTAACTAGGAAAAGAGTCACAACGATAAAAAAAATTCACCGATCTATGTAATTAAAGACATCATTAAAGGCAGCATGTCTTGGGAAACGGATCACAAAACAGTTATAAGTTAATGCAGAATTTAATTAATAGTAGAATGGTCAAAACCTAAATACCTGTCAAAGTACCATGACCAAAGTTACAATCCTGCAAACAGAGCAAACCTTAAAATAACAAATAAATGTGTCAAATTGAACAGGTCTGTTGGAAACTGGAAGGGGTGAAAACTATGAACAGATAGAGAACATGAACAAAGAAAGAAACCTGAAAGCAGAGGACAAAATATTTGAAGAGTGTTACATACCTTTCAAATTATTGAAGTTGATGTATTGGTTGTTTTTTTTTAAAGTTGATATTCATAAAGTGTAAAACATGTGAAATGGAAGAGGTGCAATTAAAGAAGAATCATGTATCTGTACATTATTAGTTAAAATTAAATGTATTGAACAAGTGAAATGGTAGAGAGAAGTTGTATTAGTACATAGTATAATGCTTACCAATTGCAAATATTGTTGCAATGAGGGAATAGCATGACAAACTATTATACGTGTTAACACCTGTTAAAGAATAATGGTTGTGAAGAATCTTGTATTAGTACATCAATGGTTAATATAAAATGTATGGAACAAGTGATATGGAAGAGAGAATCTTGTAATAGTATGTGAAAGTTATGATATTGTTGAATAGGGTGTAGCTGTTACGTTTGTACCGTTTTTGTTGGAGAGTTTCAGCATGCGAAAGGGCTCTCCAGTTCTGTAGTCATTCATTGTACTGTAGATCTTGGAAACTAGAAATATAGTTTTGTGATTGGTGAAGAGTTAGAGAACATGAACAAAGTAACAAGCGTGAAAGTAGAGGACAAGAAATTTGAAGATTGCTACATACCTTTAAATTACCGAAAATGGTAGAGAGAATGTTGTATTGGTACATTCCATAATACTAACCAATTGTAAGCAGTGGTGCTGTGAGTAAATGGCATGACAAATCATTATGTGTGTAAAACCTGTTGAAGTACAGCATTAGTCAATGTGAAATGTATTGGACAACTAATATGGTAGAGAGAATCTTGTAATAGTACATGAAAGCAACGAAATTTGTGAACAGGGAGTAGGTGCTACGTGTGTGCCTTTTTTCTTGAAGACTTGGGCCTTGGAAAAGGCATCTTTACTTCTACAGTCATTCATTGTGTTGTGGATCCTGAGAAGTAGACATATTGTTTTGTTGTGATACAGTGAAAATAAGATATACAATAGATGAAAACACGATAAAGATTAGATTTGCATACCTGATTATGTTTGTTCTATAGGTATGCTTGTTTTGTGGTATGTGAAAGCTCCTGCAACCGAGCTTCCTCTATCTTTCAAAGTACTATTGATGTTGCACCTTTCAATCAGGAGTACCTTTGGTAGCTAAAGTTTGGTTGTATACATAGATGTTCAATTGCTTTTACTCTTGAAAGGGTTGTGAATGTTAGGCCTTGTTTCTCTGTTTTGCCGATGTTAACTGTGGCTAAGTCTAGTGTCAACCCCTGTGATTTGTGAATTGTAATGCCCCATGCCATTGCTAGTGGAATTTGTGTTTTGTTTCCTCTAGTAATTGGTGGAATCGAGACATGTTTTGCATTGTGCGGAACCCATGAAGGTCCAGTATAATGCTTGAAGAGAACAACAACATATTTTGGCAAATCAAGTGGTTTTGAACCTACAGTGTAGACAATTTGTTTGATCTGTCCCAAAGCACCATTCAAAAGGCCAACTTCTATCCATAGATTTGTAATAAGCATAATTTCCTGGTCTATAGAAAGAACAACTTCAAATGCTAGTTGTTCTTCTTGGTGTGCCTGCTTATCTCTTTGATGTGCAATGATTGTTGTTGCACATGCAATCGGTGAGTGCAATTGTGTTAACATTTTAATGTTGTGTGCACTCGAAGCTGCATTAGTTGCAAACAAATGTTTCTATTGGTTGAAGTGATTATTTTCATCAAGTGACAAAGCATGGGTTGACCGCAACTAGAGGGATTCCCAATCTATTTGCAATGGTGTTGAGCTGCGGATATTAAGCAATATTTCACAGAATCTTATGTGTGAAGAACTTGTGCCTTGTTGACGAAATGGAATATCCAAGGTGACAATAGTATTGAATGTGTTCCATAGAGCTTGTGCCATTGAGTGAGATGCATATAATGGCCTATCCATAATTGGTGGAAGTTGTGCAAGATCACCAACCAAAATGATTGAGATACCTGCAAATGATTCATGTTGTCTGGTGGGAAAATCTTCTCGCAATCTTTTATCAATCTTAATGAGTAATTGAGGGCCATCAAAGCTCATTTCATCTATTAAAATGTAATGTAAGTGTTTGCATTGCTCTTGGAACATTAATATGGAATGACCTGTTAAGGGTTTGTATTCGTGAATAGGTATACAGAGGGCAGCATGGATTGTGGTTGCTTGGATATTATATGCGAAGACACCTGTTGGTGCTAGTACAAGCAAGGGGCATTGTGCATGTTTTGTACTTGAATTTAATTGTCTACGTATGCAGTCAATAAGAAATGATTTTCCAGTTCTTGCAGTTCCTTGAATGATTAATCGCAATGGTGAAGAATGCAGGTTGTGTTCAGCATGAGATTTGATAATATCAAGTGCAATCATTTGGTTTTGTGCAAGCTCATAGTTAGCAAGTGCATTAAAATGTGGGTTCGCAAGATTGTGGGTTGCTTGGCTTTTCTCTATGAGAATAAACTTAAATGCTTTTGAATGCAGTGGTTCATCAGGTATAGAAGAAATCCAATCAAATTGTAGATCAAAATCACATTTGCCAAGCAGTTGAAGACCTGCAACGTTGAAGTTGTTTGATGCTCCCATTTGTGACAAAAACTCCCATTCGTAGAGCCCTTCTTGAGTTGATTGATGAATATCTTCTGGTTGTAGGTCTTCACCATTTTCTATGGTAATGTGTTCTTGAAAACCATTCACATGCCATCGGATGTAATCTGTACTTTGAAGAGCTTTCCAATTCATGATGATTTCTTCAGGTGAGGTGCCTATATGCAGAGGAATAATTTGAAATGGTTTGTAAAGAAGCAATTCACTCCAACATAAAATTTCAAAACTATTGTCCTCTTCTAAAGGTAATGATTTGTGTTGTGGGTAGACATTTACAATTGTAGCTACCTTTCTTTTCATCCATTTACATGATTTACGGTGCTCAGAGAACGTATATAGCTGGGCTGAATGAAGCAGAGTCAGGTTTGCTAATTCTGATGGTCATTTCATTTAGTTTGAGATATAAGAGATTGAGGTTTGAGATTCTTCATCACAATTAGCTATGCATTGGAAGATTCTTTTACCGACATTCAGTGTTACAAATTGGCGTGTACAAGATATCAATGGGAGTTTAAGTACCATGTGACAAGTTTCTTGTGCGCTAATGTCCCTATCCACAACTATTTCCATGAGTGGCCTTTGGTATACCAAAAGGATTGTGTCATCTGAATTCGTTGATTCAACTATACGTTTCAAGATATCAATATAACTTTCTAACTTTTGTTCAGTTTTTGATGCGTACTTTGAAATATATTGTAGACCTGCTTTCTTAGAGCAGATAGGCTTACAGTCAACATTTGCTCTCCATATGGCGAGCATTGTAGGGTTGTGTACATTTAGGTGGCTATCATTCCTTGCTAGTTTGTATGATTGGTTATTGTTGTGGTCTAATATTAGTGAGGATTCAAGTTGTTTAGCCCAAGGAGATTTGTATCGGTATTGAAGGATTGAGTTCCTTTTCCTCAAGCAAGTATACTCTGAACACTTTGTATGTCGTTGAATAGCATTGAGTAACTCAGTGTAATCAGTACAAGGATCTGATTTGGCTATGGTCTCTGTATCTGCAAGGAATGGATCTAAAATTATAGGCATATATTGCCTGTTCAAGTGAGCCTCTTCACAACATGGATTCCATGTTGTGATGTACTGGTCAAAGAACCGTTTTACTGATTGGACATTTGCATGACCTGACCAATTAAGGTTATCAACATTTGGTGCTTGTGCCAACCAAAGAAAGCCATGTATATGTGCAGAGCCTCGATGCTGCCATTCATATCTATACCAGTGGTCAATACTTTTCAGCTCTTTCACAATGACTTCATCACGAAAGATTTGAAATCATAAGTGTAAGTATAAAGCTGTAATGTGAGGATTATTGATTAAATTTTTAGTAAATTGTCTTTTGTTGTTAGGTGTAGTAGCTGACTTTGAGTTTGGTAATAACTTATGCAAGTCTGGCCATTTTGTGTCAGCTGAGCTTAACGTGAAGAACAACGTAGGAGCACCTAACTGTTGTATCATTGATGTAAGGCCATGTCGAGACTTGCTCCAAAAAGCCCGTGTACCACACAATGAGGCTGCATATCACATGATATGGTTTGGTAATTCACTTGACGGTGTGTTTTGCAAGTATTCCTTTAGGCCATATAGATTTTAGGGAAGATTATCTTGCAAATTAGTCTTTATGAAGACAGAAACTGATTGTTGGGATTGATGTCTCATCATGAGATTGTAGATATAATATCTAAAGTGAACATGTTGCCCAAATCTTTTATCATAATATTTGATCAACTGTAAAGAATATTCATGTAAATGCACTTGGTTTTCTCTTTGTTGTAGTGGTAAAGCTATTCCACTAGGGAAAAGCATTCGGAATGCCATGGAAAGGAGGCCCTCAGTATTATACTCATTGATAGGTGATGCACTAATTTTTGGCCAAAGAATAACGTTGTCAATGGTTTTATCTAGATGGAGGATGTTTTTGATTGCATCAAAAGTTCTGGTATTGATCATGGTAGTTGTGGGACAAATGAGGAACTATTCTCCCTGATTTGTTCTCCAATGTCAATAGCTGGTTCAGTAGAGGCATCTTCAACAACATCTTCTTGCGGGGAATGTACTGAATGTAGTAGCTCTGTAATGTGAGTGGTTTGCTCTGGCAATAGAAGCATTGCATCTGGATCAATGACTACATCCTTGTAGTATTGATCATGTTTGATTTTGTAAGCCAATGCAATCATGACGTGAAATATATTCACGTAATAGTCATAAGTTAAACCTTGGGAATTTGTTCTACGAACAATTAGAATTTCTAATTGGTTAATATGTCGAGGCAATGTTATTGCAATATCAGAAATATATTGTGGGAAGTTTATTGTATGGCCTGAATATTTGTATTGGCCTCCCCTTGCATGTGTTACTTGTAAAACAGGGGCAATTCTTGATATGAGCATTTCTTCTACCTAAGAGAGAGACTTTAAAATATAATGTTGCTCACTTGGGTCCATATTGTTCGATAATGAGAAGCGGTGGAGGCCTTTTTCACCATAACATCTCATGCACACAACTACATGATTGATTTTTTTAATAGTCATGCCCACATACATTTCTTTGCAAATAGAACATGGTTGTGTGACCTCCAACATATCAATCTTTTTTGCGGAAATTAGACAATGTATTTTGAAACGAAGTAGCCTTCATACCAAGTTCAGGAGCACTAGAAATTTTTTGAAAGAGATTAATTTGCTCAAGATCAGTGTCTTCTGTTTCTAATAACTGTCCTGAGTTATTGGAAGGTCTATGAAGTGCATGACGCTTCAGTTGTTGTTTCTTGGAGATATTAGCTCTGTTCTTTGCATAAGAAGTTCTATTGGTCTCCCTCCCCCTCAATTTGATACCATCAATTTCTTGAGGGCAAGGCTGGATAGATATCTAATATTTTAAAGAGAGAAAAGGTATGTCAAAATTTTCATAATTGAAGGTAGTTAACTTTGAAGTATGTATGAAGAATGTATAAGAATTGAAAATTGCTTTATGTATGCTTATGTGATTTTAGAGGATTTGTTCTGTATGTAAACTGCTTTTGTTGTGATTATTTGTATGTGTAATTATTTGTTCTGTTGTTTTGTTGCTCTCGTTGGCTCAACTTATATGTACAACTTTACTTGAAATATATGGGTTGTGGAAAGCCATAAATTGACTGTCTAGTGCTGAACTGCGTAAATATGTTGCTGCTAGCAAGTTGGTTTTGCAAAAGGTAGCATTGTCATATAGCTATGTATAGATATAATATTTTTTGATGTTTCATGATTTTAAAAGCATTATTGTAATATAGGTATGCAAAGCTATAGTAAATTCTGATACATACAAATGTATGTATACATATACACATGTACATATACATATAATTCAAAAATTCAAGGTTTTGTATATGAACATATGCACATATATAAGTACATGTATATATCAAAAATACTATAAATATGAATACTTATATATACTTATGTATTGTATTGTTAAACAGATAGGTATAAGACCAGAAAAATAGCAATATGCGTGCATATATGTCTAGTTTATGTGCAAACAACATACTGTCAACACATTTAAAATTAAAGACTATCACTGAAAATAACTAATGTCAAGAGGAAAACCTTTCAAACAGATAATTGGTAGATGTAAGAAATGTCCATATAGATTTTAAAAGCATGATTGTAATATAGGTATGCACAACTATAGTAAATTCTGATACATACAGATGTATGTATACATATACACATAATTTAAAAATTCAAGGTTTTGTATATGAACATATGCACATATATAAGTACATGTATATATCCAAAATACTATAACTATGAATACTTATATATAGGTATGTATTGTATTGTTAAACAGATAGGTATAAGACCAGAAAAAGAACAATATACGTGCATATATGTCTAGATTATTAGCAAACAACATACTATCAACGCATATAAAAGTAAAGACTATGACTGAAAATAACTAATGTCAAGAGGAAAAGCTTTCAAACAGATAATTGGTAGATGTAAGAAATGTCCATATAGATATTTATAGAAGCACCCTTGTCTTTGTAAAACGTGCTTGTTTGTATATGTAAAAGTACTAAATATGAAAATTAGGTAATAGTATAATTGTATTGTAAACTGGAAAGTTTAATAATTAGAAAAGATGCGTTATAATTTTAACTCTTTGTACTTAGGTAGGCAATTTTTGCAAGTAATGCATGGAACTCAACTTTGAAGTCAACAGGAGCAACTTTATTAACTGTGACTTTCATCTTCATTTCTGAATTATATGTCTCAGTAGAAACCAGCAGTGTGAATGAATAGTAACATGACAGTGCTCTCTTGATCACTGAGGAAGCTGTTTCTGTTGTTGTTCCATTGTTTTGGAGTGCATAGAGTTGTTTTGCAGTTTTGTGTAGCAAGTGAATGCCACCCTCGTCAAATGTAGTGGCCCACAAAGTACCTCTGGCATCTTGCAACTTTAGAGGCAAGAGGTAACTATAATTGCAGTCTTGCATAGTCATTTGACATCTAGAGAAGAACCAAGAGTCATCAGTGTGTTGTGTACACTTTTTCTTGCAAGGCCTTCCATTCACTATTGGTGGGCAAGTTGCGTAATAGAAATTTTTGTCATTGACGTTCACAAAGTGTAGAACAGCTAGCAATGTTGTCTAAATTATTTCTGGTCTGATGCTCATCCCCTCACGGATTGAAGAAATTGTCATTCTAGTATATATTCCATCTATGTGGATAGTTTGTGCAACAAAAGGTACAGCAAGCAAAAGGTCCTTTCCTCTTAATGTTAGAAGCTACGCTTTTGGAAAATTTGGGTTGATATGTAATGTTGTTGCAACTGTTATGTTTATAAGTTTCCCATTGAAATAGCCAACACGAGCATTACGTAAAGCAAGGATAAGCATACTATCATTGGTCAACATATTTTTCAATTTCAGGGCCTTTTATTCTGCCATTGGACCCCATAAGTTGATGTCAATTGTTGAACCAGAGAGATCATTAATTTTCACCACACGTTTTTGTGTTTGACTACAATCTTTCCTGTGTATAGGAACGATATCTCCAACATATAGAACAAGACCAATTATGTCAACCAACGTGTTATTTGTTAGATGAAACAATTCACTAATGGGTGTGAAAGAAGGAGTTTGTTGATCTAGTTGTTCTTCGTTGGTGCAGCATTTTAGTATGGATGTATCAAACAACGTGATTTCTAGATGGTTGTTTAGTTTGTTGTACCTTGCGTTTGCCTCCTTAACAGATCCTTTTGAAATAATATAATGTGAACCTATGTCCACACGGTTAGAGTGTAACTTAGCTATCTCATCAAATCATGTAATTCTAATTTCAGAACCATCACAATCGACAATGTCAAAGCTAAAGACATGGCCATTTTTGGTCACTGTGCTATATGCCTTAATAGGCCATTTATGAGTGAATCTCCCTTTGATAGTCCATTTATTTTGGTATGGATTCAAATTTTTGATAGGGCTTATATTTGGAGAAGTTGTTGTTTGTGGGGATGGCAATTCAGTTGCAAACTGAAGAGAGCATTTAGATGTTGATGGTCTGTCATCAGACATAATTTCTGGTTGTTGTTCTTTGAATGGATATTCTGGTTTACCAAAGAACGGGTAATCAATAATCAAAACAACATAGCATCAACCCAAGCAATCCATCCAAGCTCGTTATAACTTCATTTAAATACTTTGTCTCCCAATGTGAAAATAACCATTGGATCAACTAATTATTCAGTAGTTGGTATTGGGAAAGGTGCTACTTCAATATGATCTATGGTTGTTACAGCACTAGAAGATGTAGAGGATTTATATTCGTAGTGGGCAATTATCTTTCTGAGGTTACTCTTTAGCTTGTTGCTTTCTTGCAACATGCTTTCAATTACAGTGTTGATGTCCTTTGTTTCTTTCAAACTTGTATCCATTGTTGAAATTTGATAGTGTTAGTGTCGATGTTTTTTGTTTTAATGACAAAGTGGAAATGCATCACTACAAAAAGTGAATATACAAGAATAATAGAGAAAATCTTTAAGTAGATCACATTTTTTTTGGTCAACCATAATGAATTTACTATTAACTAACTCTAAAAACTTTTAATAATAACGGCAACACATTAAGTTGTGTAAATTGTCATCTATATGTATACATGCATATATATTTAAGTATG
Source organism: Cryptomeria japonica (assembly GCF_030272615.1). Lineage (NCBI taxonomy): Eukaryota > Viridiplantae > Streptophyta > Pinopsida > Cupressales > Cupressaceae > Cryptomeria > Cryptomeria japonica. The sequence goes on from NC_081411.1 coordinate 250,519,767, forward strand.
AACATGAATGCTTTCAGTGTGCAACATAAGTATGCAATTTTACAATTATCAGAAAACCAGAATTATAAATATCAATTACAATATATTAATTTTCTAAATATTGAACATTTGTCAGTGGTTACTTAACTTGGAGATTAAAAGCCTTCATGTGCACAAAATCAGTTATCTGATTTGTGTTACCCTGACCAAATATTTCATGATTCAATGTTGTCTTGTGGTCATCTCTGTACATGGACTCTGTTGGCAAAGCAATGCTATCTTTAATGATTTCATGTAAAGCTTGTGCATGAAAGTTGGCGTTCTCTATGGCTGGTTGCAACCTTAAAATGTAATTTGTGACTATCTTATCCTCTTCTTCGCAAGTCATACTGTCTTTAATGATGTCTTTAATGATTTTATCCTCGAGGCTATGCACGAATGTTGACGTTCTTTATGGGTGTTTGCAACCTTAAAATGGAATTTGTTTTTTTGTTGTTGCCAATATTTCGCTTTGCAATTTTTGCTCTTGAAATGTTTGCATTGATTGTTGGGTTTGGTTCTCGTTATGAATGTTTTATTGGCCTTCCTTGTGAGCTTGACACCGTTAATGGTTTAAAGTTGCAAGGTAAGGTTCTATTTTTTTTAAATACATTTTTATTTTGTATTGCATTTTCGTTTATAGACTTTTTTTTTCTTGTTCCATGTGCTTGCAGGGTTGCTGCTTTGTTTATGTTATTTAACTATTTGTGGATGTGACTACTTTCAGAATACAACATAGAGTACACTATGTACATATACATACGCACATGTCTATATGTACATATATGCATATATATATGTGAACATGTGTGTATTGATATACATGTATAGATGCCTACACATGCATGTATGTATATATGTACATATGCGTATGCACATATATATATACAATTTTTTAATTTTTTTTTACAAACTTTACAATGGAACCACAAAAAGAGAGAATGAATAAAACCATATATACAGATGTATATATATACGTTCACGTGTTTATACACACACACACACACACACACACACACACACACACATATATATATATATATATATATATATATATATATATATATATATATATATATATATATATATATATATATATATATATATATATATATACTCTAACAATTTCTTAATCTCTGCACACATACAGAACGTCGACAATCATGCACAGCCTTGAGAACAAAATCATTAAAGGCAGCGTTGTTTAAGAAATAGAGCACATCCATGGAGATGACCACAGGAAAACATTCTTGACAAGAGCAAATGAAATTAGATTTTAGGGATCTAACTAGCAACCTATTTCATTTGGCTCCTATGGTTTGTTTGTGAGCTTGATGCCATGAATGGTTTGAATTTGAAAGGTAAGCTTGGGTTTAATTCAAACTCTTATTTTTTTTGTAGTGCATTTTTTGTATGGTTTGCTTATTTTCCCCTTTCCTCTGCTTTAAAGGTTGTTTTATTGTAAGTATTTTGATCTGTAATTTTTCATTTAATCTTAGGTTTTGTTTTAGCTGTGAGTATTTATTGCTCTGTGCACACGAAGGGTTTTAATCAGTAAGATACATTAATAAAATAGTATATATATGTAGATCATGTGTTTTACACTGTAAATATTCTCAGACTACAACATACAATACTCTATGTACATATATGTACATATACATATGCACATGTCTATATGTACATACATGCATATATATATATATATATATATATATATATATATATATATATATATATATATATATATATATATATATATATATATATATATATATATATATATATATATATATATATATATATATATATATATATATATATATATATATATATATATATATATATGCGTACATGTGTGTATTGATATACACACATAGATGCCTACACATACATGTATGTATATATATGTACATATGTGTATGGACATATACATATAATAGTACTTAAATGTGTTCTAAATATATATATATATATATATGTATAGTTTGTGTTGCATTCACACTACAGTGTAGTCTTGCATCCAGAAATATATATATATATGCACACACACACACACACACACACATATATATACATATATTGGTACTCTAACAATTTCTTAATATTTGCACACATAAAGAACGTTGACATACATGCACAGACTTGGGGACAAAATCATTATAGACATCAATGTTTGAGAAACAGACCACATGCATGGAGATGGGCATAGGAAAACATTCTTGACAATAGCGAAAGAAATTACATTTGATGGATCCAACCAGCAAACGGGAAAAAATATAACATAAGGTAGAATTTCATTAGTAACAGAATGGTCAAAATCTAAATACCTGAGAAAGTGACCAGAGACAATGCAGACTTAAAGTAATCATGTTCACAAAGATTTAAATAACACAACAAAAGTAAGAATCCTGCAAGCAAAGCATATGCAAAAATAACAATTGTATCAAATAGTGCATTACAAATGTTGAAAAATTTAATAACAAAATAAAAAAGTACCTGGCAATGTAAAACCATTAACGCCAACAACCTCATAAACAAGCCCAATAAAAGAGTCCGCATTGGTGTAGATAACCAGGCACGAAAAGATTAAAACAAAGAAATAAACTCAAATGACTAAATAGCTGCAAATAGAAAAAAGAAAACTAAAACCCTTTTAACCTACAACAAAAGACACAAAGTAGCAACCTTGGAAGTACACTAAACCGAGAAATAACCAGAGTATAGAAAAATGGACTACAAAACAAAAAAGAATCTAACCAAAAGAAGAAATTACCTTGCAAATTCAAAACATGCACCGAGAGTGACAACAAAATCTAAGTCAACAAGTATATCCAAAGCAATGTGAAAGTGCCTAGGAAACTGAAAGTAATCAGGGCCACAAACAGTTAAATAACATAGATGAAGTAACCCCTGCAAGCAGAGCCAAGGAAGAAATAAGCGAAGTATAATAAAAAAGCATTACAAAACCAATTAGATTTTAGGGTTCCAAGGGTGCATAAAGAATCTAAATAAAACCAATTAGATTTTAGGTTTCCAAGCGCTCATAAAAAATCTAAATAAAATAAACTGTATTCCTATCAAGATGCAAAAGAAATCAACTGGATCATCATTACATATAATGTGGATGAGCCTACTTATAAAGGCAAGGCTAAGAGACAAGAGATCACACAATGATGACATGTGGCTCAATGAGATGCAAGGGTAGGTAGGGGTAGGTAGGAGAAACAAAAAATTATTCCACATGAGGTGGATCACCCACCGAAGGTGGAATGTAATAGCAAGATCATGCCATAAAAGGTGGAAATTCTCTTGAATACACACTCCCAATGTAGCACATCTCCCAAAGTGTCTCATATGCAAACTACAATGTTATGCATGTACCTAAGTAGACTTAAGTAAAGTGTAATTATATCCAAGATGAATAATTACACCAACACCACCCCTTAAGTGCAACTTATGGGAATGCACTTAAGTCTACAAGGAAATTAAGCAATGCAAGATGGGTCTTGGCTACATGGTCATGTTACGTACCCATATATAAATGCAAATGCATGTAAACCAATGCAATCTCTCATAAAGAAGAGAAAGAGGGAAAAACCCAATGGGAAAAAACCCTCCCCCAAAAGAGAGATGAAAACTATACAAGAGAACTCTCATAGAAGTATGTGAAGGACCAAGCCCCATGTGAAGAAAAATTCCCCCCCATATGAGAGAAGAAGAGAAGCTAGGTACCCCCCCCTAAATCTAGAATCTATACCAATGGTAGAAGCTCAAAAATGAATGAAGAAACTGCTCCATGAACGTCAAACAACGTTCCTCCCCTTGGGAAGAAACAAAACCAGAGGTGTATCCATGAAGTCTACCCCCTTTAATTTAATATATCAATTTTTTATTTTTTAAATTTAATTTAAATATTTAATAAAAAAATTTACAATCAACCCCCCATTTTTTAAAAAAAAAATATTTTCTCGATAAAAATGAATAATAAAATTTGCAAAAAAAAATATTATTTTTTTAATATTTTTAACAAATCGTACCGTACAGCCTAATAGGCTAATTTTTTCCTCCAGCCCCGAAAATCGAATTTTTCCCAATACAGGGAAATTTTAGAGTCAAAATTCATGCAAATGGCCACCCGGACACAAGAGGCGTACTCCACTATCTACTACAATCCATCTAATGATACCTTTAGCTCTAACCTAATATTTATTGTTCAAGCTATGCTTTTATAAAACAAGCACTCACGTTTTATAGAGTAAATACTCTAACTCAATTCTTTCTCGTTTTATGTATATTTTTATTTGAATTTTCTTTGTCAATACTATTATAATTCCATTAATTCAAGAAAAGAAAATTATTTTATTATACTACCGTTTTCTATTGTTTTTATTATTAGATCATTTTAGAAGACTTGCTAGGTATAACTGGCACAAATTCTCTTTATCTCTCCTCCTATAAATAATAATAGAATTTTTTACATACATTATCTTTATCAACTCATTATGTAACATTACCAACACTTTCAACTTATAGACTCAAATAGTACATTTGTCATAGAAGTCAAGTACCCATTTACTCATCTCTCTCACTCGTGATGGATAACAAAGCTTCCCATTTCTTTGTCTAAAATAGAGAAGAGATCACAGTCTTTCAAATTACAGGGAATGCTTTAGTATGGTAATCATAAACAAGCAGTCATTAACCAATTAACTCAAACATTAAAACCTTGATTTTAGAGTACTTCTATTTACATACAAATATTTAGGAATGTAAAACCTTTTGAACATATTTGTTAACTTTTTCCATCTAGATCAATCAATCCGTCCATCTAGTTGTAGTAGTGCTGCTTAACCATTCAATATTACACTTGTTGCACTTCCACTTTATAGAGTCCCCATTTGTCCTAGGTTTTCCGCGTACCTTAGATGCAAATTGTTTTAAGGGTGATTCTAGATCAAAGGGAACCTTGGCCAATTTTTTTCAGGATTTCAGAAGGGCGGTTGAAATTTCCACTCCCAACAGAACTTGTTCCATTTTTACTTGCCCCAACTTCTTCTCTGTTAGGTTCATTAGATGATTCATTTTCTCTATCAATCTCAACCTCATCATCCTCACTCAAGGTGTTAGAGCTCATTTTCATAGTGATAATGATGGTGCAACAAACAATGTTAAAAACATAAACTCTAAAAATTTTCACGCAAACATTATTTTTTTAAAATATTAGAACTGTTAGTAAATCTTAAATTTTTGTTTGTTTGAAGTCGAATATTAATAATTAGCTTCATTATTAATGATGTTTATTATTAATATTCAATTTCAAGAAAACAATTTTTTTTCAGTTTCGAAGTTTTTCTTTTCAAAGTTATTTGTTTCTAATGGCTGCAATTTGGTTCTTGAATCAAAAACTATGACCTATTAACAATTTTTCTTTTAACAAATTTACAATGGAAAATTCCTACCTTCAATCTTGCAGCAAGAATGAAGAAGCTTCATCTAATCCTCTTCCAAGCTTGTTGATCCAACTTGCAATCCACCTTCTTGGTTTCCAAGCTAGAGAAAATCAGATGTTTTAAAGTTTTTTGTGGTTGCAAAAGACTGAAATGAGACTAACTCTTTTATGAGATTTCTACCATTTTAGGGTTATGTTTACCAAGGCATTGTTATGTTTTCTTATCTTTTAAACTCTTTATTTATTATCGCCATGAGAGACACTTGGGTGCTTCTTTCCCTGTTGAGGGACGTCTAGGCGTCCAAGACATGTCCAAGCATCTCTTCTGAGAGAGACGTCTCTCTCACACTCTTGGATGGAAGAAACGTCTCTTCTCTACCTGAGAGACGTGGCGGAGGTGGAGGTGCGGCGGAGAGACATTTTGGATGCGTCTCCCCATTCAAGAAATGTCCCTATCTCTAAAACTCAAGGATGCGTCCCTGTGGAACACTACACAAGACCATTTTCTCATGTAAGGACAAAATCGGGGTGAGTTTACAAATTGGATCAAGAGATGGATCGATTTTATAAATTTTTGAAAAGGTCGTAATAGGTCCACCATGAATAACAGATATGGGGTATATTGATATAAAGTGAAAATTGGGGCCTAGTGTATATCTAAGCTATAAGTAGGTGATGTTGCAATTGAGAGCTTAGAGGTTGGGGTATCTAGATAATTTAAAAAGTTGATGTAATTCTTCACTAACAAAATTTTCAAGTTAATACTTTAGAGATGTTTGTTAACACCACCAAATTCATTTCTTGCTTTTGCTTTTGCCTTTTCATTTTCATCCACTGTATGTATCATTCTTTCACTACTGTAAATGTCAAGGCACCACAAGCTCCTGATAGTCTCTGCACTAGCCATCTATTTTACCACCCAAACTCTCACATTCTGAAAGGTCCGACCTGGAAAATGGAAGTCATTAGAAAGTTTAACTAAATTAGAGTATTTCATAGGATTATCAGTTCCAACAACCAAGCTTACCAAAAATATCTGGAAGTTTGCATAAACTATGGCACTCGTATAGTAGTAAACGTTTTAAATGCTCCAAGGAAGGATTCCTCTAGTTTATCTAATCCTGATAAGTCATTTCTAGAGTACTAAGTGTCCCAAAACCCAGAGTTAGGCTTGACAAGATCTTGCAACAGCAATGTGATATGTTTCTCAACTCAACTAGACAATTAATGTCCTTACATTGCTCTTATTAGGTTATGGATCCATCTAAGTCTAAATATTGGAGACTGTGTGATGCAGGAGCATAGCTGGCTTCCGACTAATTTAAATCTAGACACAAGCAGGAAAAAATGGTCTGAAGTTATTGTTGGTGGTTATGGTGGGTAACACCTTTAAAATTTCATCGACATAATAAGAATTATTGATTGCAGCTAGTGAAGGATTTTCTTGGCATAGAGTAGTGGCAAGTTGGAATATTTAATGGTGGTGGTAGGATCCTAATGGTTTGTGATGATAGTTAAAAGAAAACAATTTGATGGTTGAGCCTAATGATGACCTCCTAGAATAAGCGTCCTCCATTCTATATAAAAAAGGATTGAGGCATTCAATGAGGAGAAAGTGGTTGGATGGAAAGTAAGGAAGTGCATGGAATTTATTAGGGGCATCAAAGGTTATAGAAAGAAAAAGGAATGCATATGGACAAGAGGACAATGAAAAGATAAAACAAAGTTTTGAGGAAGAGAAGGTGTGGAAAGTTTTGGTTTTCATTTGGTGATTTCTGGTTGAGATTATTTTTAAGATTTATTTCATGGTGGATGTAGAAAATTAAGGTCTTTATGTGTTGATTCTTGGTCCCAGTTGCTCTGGAGTTGCTTTTGTTTGGTGCTAGCAATTAGCTATCCACTTGGCACTACCTTCTAGCAGATAGCTTTGTTGTGTTGTTACTATTTATTGCCTACGTAGGCCTTGGCGTTGTGTCATCATCTCTAGCATTAAATCAGTGCTAGATTTTTATTTTTCATATGTGTTATCAGGAGGATATATCTATATATGATTAGAGTTTCATCCAGTTCTTTGTGATTGACAAGAGAGAACCACATGAAATAAAATCTATCAAGCTTTATTGTCATGTAAACTGTGTAGTGCAGAAGATTTGTATTGATTCAAATGTCTAAGATATTTAGTCTATTGTCACCATTGTTTGGATTAGAATGTGTTTCTTCAACAGTAATTGAGGTGTTTGAATATTGTAAGGCTACCTAGATTGGCTACCCATTTTGGGTACCCATTTCATGAATATATCACTATGTGAGCTCCTCGAATCTAGTGGGAAGCATCTTTGAACCAGAATAATTATATAATGAAATACTTATGAGCTTTGCATGTCTGCAAATTTCTTCTGGCGGTTCTCTTAAACTCGAACATCCATCAAAATATGTACAGCAATTTCACACAGACATCACACCTCCAAGGCTATAGGGAAGACACGTAAAACTCATACATCCATCTAGTTGTAAATAAGTTAAATACAATGAGTTTCCCAATGTAGCAATGAGACAAATAAGATTGGAACAACAGGATATGTGCGATCGCTGTAATGATGTAATTTTTTATAATTCACAAGGGAGCTCTTGCAAACCCCCACAATTATATACAAATCGGTGCTAGTAAGAGTGGTCAAATCTCCAAGTCTTGCTGGTAAATGCTCCAAATTGGGACAGCTACTATAATCCAACTACTAAAAGATCATACCTTGAGAAGCAACTATGGACATTCTACTAGGCCTTCACTATAAAATTTTGCAGCTAATCCTACAAAATAGAGAAAAGATCTAGCTGGAAAATAATAGAGAAAAACTTGCAAAGAAAATCAGAACAAAGAACTCATCAACCATTTTCATTATTAACAAATCTATATGATTACAAATGATATATAGATCACAAGAGCAGAAATTATGCATGAGATGCATGAAATTTCTGAAGATCAATAATTAACTGCATGAAATGTTGAAATGGAACTGAAGTAGGTAGAGGAAGTTAAAAATCTATAACTCCTTTGTTAGCTTATGCACGAGCAAGAGTCTCTCCGTGAATTACGGAGATAACAGACGCCAAAGTTGCGCTAACACCCCCCCTTAAGCCTAACTAAGGAGAGATATGATAAATATGGGTTTTGGCAATAAATCCTGATTAGGAACCCAATTACAAAGAAGAAAGGAGAAAACTCCTAACCATTATTCAAACTTAAGAAGAAAGTTGCAAACTGCAAAAGAATCCACACTGCAATAGGATTGTATCAAAATCATAGAAACCATTGCATGAGTACCTTTGGGATACTTTGAAAATGCAGTTGTACATATTCTGTATTTCTCAAATGGACGAACAGACAGCTACACGGTCTCTGAATACAGAAACTAACCATCTGAAGACAGGAAGATATGGATCTGCAGAAATGTGCTTCAAGCTGAAGAACTGCAAAGATGACCTCCGGTTGGGACGATGCCATTGTATATCCATTGCTCAATAAAGTCCTGCTAGAAAGAAACTCTGGAAGCACTCGGAGATGCGACTCTGGAATCTCATGTAGTCAGGAACCCTGCTAGAAAGAATCTCTAGGAGCAAACAAAGTTGCAACATTGGAATCTCATGTAGACAAGAATTTAGAACAAATGAACATTTTGGCTGTCAATTGGAGGAAGAGTACACAGCAACATTAATCTTCTATTTTATACGAGAGACTTATTGAAAGAAACCTATACTAAATGCATTAAGCAAAACCTCATATAAACTTTCTAAAAGTTTAATTTTTTAATAAAGTCCCAAATTTTCCAGATCTTCTTCATGCAGTGCTTGCAAAGCACGTACAATTTTAAAGAATCAATATAGAAAGAAAATCAAGGAGCATGCAAAAATGAGGGGAACAATATGCATGCATTTAGAAATAAAGATCTATGTTAGCTTCCATGATGATGCTAATCTTCAAAAATCTGCCTGCAAATAATCGTTAATGCTTCTTCTTCCTAGCAAACTCGCTCTGATACCATGTAAAATTTTGCAGCTAATCCTGCAAATAGAGAAAAGATCTAGCTTGAAAATAAAAGAGCAAAACTTGCAAAGAAAATCAGAACAAAGAACTCATCAGCCATTTTCATTATTAACAAATCTGTATGATTACAAATGATATATAGATCACAAGAGCAAAAATTATGCATGAGATGCATGAAATTTCTTAAAATCAACAATTAACTGCATGAAATGTTGAAATGGATTTGAAGTAGGTAGAGGAAGTTAAAAATCTATAACTCCTTTGTTAGCTTATGCATGAGCAAGAGTCTCTCTATGAATTACAGAGATAACAAACTCCAAAGTTGCGCTAACACCCCCCCTTAAGCCTAACTAAGGAGAGATATGAGAAATATGGGTTTTGGCAATAAAGCCTAATTAGGAACCCAATTACAAAGAAGAAAGGAGAAAACTCCTAACCATTATTCAAACTTAAGAAGAAAGCTACAAATCGCAAATGAATCCACACTGCAATAGGATTGTATCAAAATCATAGAAACCACTGCATGAGTACGTTTGGGATACTTTGAAAATGCAGCTGTACATATTCTGTATTGCTCAAATGGATGAACAAACAGGTACACGGTCTCTGAATACAGAAACTAACCATCTGAAGACAGTAAGATATGAATCTACAGAAATGTGCTTCAAGCTGAAGAACTGCAAAGATGACCTCTGGTCGGGATGATGCCATTGTATATCCATTGCTGAATAATGTTCTGCTAGAAAGAAACTCTGGAAGCACTTGAAGATGCGACTCTGGAATCTCATGTAGTCAGGAACCCTGCTAGAAAGAATCTCTAGGAGCAAACAAAGTTGCCACATTGGAATCTCATGTAGACAAGAATTTAGAACAAAAGAACATTTTGGCTATCAATTGGAGGAAGAGTGCACAGCAACATTAATCTTCTATTTTATATGAGAAACTTATTGAAAGAAACCTATACTAAATGCATTAAGCAAAACCTCATATAAACTTTCTAAAAGTTTAATATTTTTATGAAGTCCCAAATTTTCCAGATCTTCGTCATGGAGTGCTTGCAAAGCATGTAAAATTTTAAAGAATCAATATAGAAAAAAAATAAAGGAGCATGCAAAAATGAGGGGAAGAATATGCATGCATTTGGAAATAGAGATCTACATTAGCTTCCATGATGATGCTAATCTTCAGAAATCTGCCTGCAAATAATCGTTAATGCTTCTTCTTCCTAGCAAACTTGCTCTTATACCATGTAAAATTTTCCAACTAATCCTGCAAAATAGAGAAAAGATCTAGCTGGAAAACAAAAGAGCAAAACTTGCAAAGAAAATCAGAACAAAGAAATCATCAACCATTTTCATTATTAACAAATCTGTATGATTACAAATGATATATAGATCACAAGAGCAGAAATTATGCATGAGATGCATGAAATTTCTGAAGATCAACAATTAACTGCATGAAATGTTGAAATGGAACTGAAGTAGGCAGAGGAAGTTAAAAATCTATAACTCCTTTGTTAGCTTATGCATGAGAAAGAGTCTCTCCGTGAATTACGAAGATAACAGACTCCAAAGTTGAGCTAACATTCACATCTGGCCAGCCATAACCTTACCAACATCCATTCAAAACAAATACCTTTAACGAATGCAAAAAGAACAACTTGGCGATTCCATGTATGTGGCTAACGTTCCACCTTAAAAATATTAGCACTTTTTAATATTGAAGATTCTCCAAGTTGAAATGTTAAATATCATATCATAAAACACTAAACTTGGTTGGGAAACTGGAATATTACAAGGAAGTAGGAAAACATCACAATTGAGAAGGAACAAATAAATCATGTTCACAACAACCTTAGGTGTACTAAAAAAGTGTTTTCCTCATAAGAAATATATCTCTAATGTTTGAGATTAAATATATTGGTGGATTTGCTAAATGCTGAGTGAAAAAAAATTAGCTCTTCAAACTTTTTGTGCACTTACTTTTCTAAGTTTCCGTTTCTCCCATAACAAATAGTCGTAGACGTGGTGCTCATGGCATGAAACTTCTCTTCGGGTATTTGGAAGGAGCTCCTACTTCTAATGCAAACTTCTTTTACTAGGAAAGGAAGTTGTTGCAATTAAGATGCTCTGTCATACAAATTTAACAAAAATTATGATTAAACGAACCAACCGGAGTACATTTAATTGATAAAGGTTTTGTAGTTCAAAACTTGGGTTGAATAAATTAAACAAAGTGGTTAAGAAGCTCACACTCTTCAAAATAACTAACCGAATATGTACGCACCTCATTTTTCAAGGCCATAGGGAAATCGTACGGATTTGTAACTTGTGTTTCGATATGCAGTGCCAACTGGTCAAACAAGATAATGAATGCTTATCTTCTTATCTTTTCTTGTAATAAAGGATTCTTCTTGTAGGCATTCTATTTCTTCTCTCCTACATTCCATGCAACTTTCTTCCACTCGCCATCATAGATTAATGAGCATACGTCCAGGATTGTCTTCTTATCACTTGTCTTAAACTCCTAATAGAGAAAGAAAACCCTTGGCTCATTAGAAATGTACTACTACTTATTGACAGAAAAATATTCTCTAGATTGTATCCAATGAACTACTTGTTCATAATCTTTGACTTTATTCTTTCGCTGATGAAGATGAGCTCCAACAACTTCCCGAAATAGAGGACAACAACTGTATTTCTTTCCACAGTGTGAGGTCTTTACTGCAATATGGAGCATGTCCCGTTTCCTAGCAGTTTTCCTAAACAAGATTCTTCATAAATGGCTATTCAGCCCTTAGGATGCACCAATATGTAAGTTATGTAGTATGTGGGAAATTTATTTATTGGTGCATCCTAGGGGCTGGATAGAAATTTCCAAATTCAAAAGGTTACATCAATAGAAAAAGAGATTAAATGTGAAGGTTTACAGACGACTACAAAAATAGAAAGATTAAATGCGATAAATTTGAAAAGGTTCCATTCCATAGCCTTCTATCACTTATGAGAGATTTCTTTCTCTTGATGTTAAAAGCAACCTGGGTTTCCCCTAAGGTTAAGACAACTTAGCTTGCTACCCATGGTTAACCGTGCTTGATTTGGAGTCGTATTGGGATGTGTGACCTCCGAGGAAGGCCCAATGCTTCAACTGTTTGAGCATCACCTAGATGCAATGAGTGTTAAGAGTACCATTCATTCTCATGAGAGATGGGTTTTTTTGAATTGCTACTCATGAAACAAGGCTCAATGAGTTTTCTAAAAAACTACACAATTCTTGATAGTAGTATCATAATTTGACTTGCTGTGGAAAACATCTCCTACTTAAAAAAGTTTAAGTTTATTCACAACAACATATATGTAAATTTTCTATGAGGACATGTTATTAGTTAAGTTCTTTCGAAGGAAACAAGGATTATGGTCTAGAATGGTTCTTTTCATTACCCCATGGGTCTTTTCATGTGTCGTTGCAGTGTTCATGTGTGTAAGGGTTAAATAGAGAAAAATAAAATATTATACATAATTTGGATCAAGTGCATTGGTTTTAGGTATTCAAAATTATGATGTTCAACCTATGGAAGCTAGAGAAAAGACTCAATCTCTTTTGGATATTGGAGCATAATCTCAAAGTATACTAGATAGGAGGCCTTGCTTGGTATTTATATTTTTTAATTATGTTAACCTCATATTAATACTTAAAATGTCAACCAACCTCATTGATGTTAGAGATGAATCTCAATATCCTTCCTAGTCATATGCATATGTGAATTTAATTAAATAGGTTAAGGTAAATTTCATAAGAATATAATTAGTAATGGATGGATGGTCTAACGAAATGCTATCCAAGTGCGTATCCTAGCATCTAGATCTAAGTTATATCACTCAAAATTAACCAAATAATGGAATAATTTTAAGTACAATATAAATTGAATAGACAAATTGATTTATTTCATTCATTCATGGTAATTGCACCAAGATACTAAGCCTTTTAATAAGGTATTGAATCCTTGAAATATTTTTATACTGAAAGTTCTTATAATCCAATATATTATGCTTCAATAAGAATTCATTTCTAGTTTAGTTAGTCACAAACTATTTTTGCAACATGAATTGTACTACCAATCTTTATCCTTTGCCTACACTGCATGCAATGCATAGCTAGTCCTCGTTAATGCACCATCAAGCTTTCAATCTAAGCTTTAGGGTTCACAATTCAAACATGTCTTCTACCTAGATCTAATTCTACTTTAACTCTCAGTTCAAGCCATATCCTTTCCCTTTCAATTTTTTTTCTCTGTTGAGTCTTTTATATAGGCAACCATTAACACAATCCATAGAAGAAAGGGACTAACAATCTCAATGTGGAAAAAGGATGATCTTATCATGTGTTTTTTAATTTATATATTTCCATCATTCCTAGGCATTACAAAGCATATACTCTAAGGCACTAAAAAACAAGCCTTCAATAAGGATCCTCATGCCTTGAATCGCCAAATGTGTAAAACTACTATGGAATTATTCTAGTTGGCCCCTTTCTTTCTTCCAATACATTGGATGTACTTCCTTTACCTTCTAAGTAAAATAAAATAACTCCAATGTGGATATGATCAATGCAATTCAATGGTATTGAGATGATGTATTATTCCTCAAGCATTAAAGCATAGGATTTAAGACTATACTAACTTGGACTTTATCTTCCTGCAACAAACGAGTCTCAAAACCAATCATAATTCAACATCACGATATACATTCTTAGGCTTGATGTAGGCTACTACCAAAATCATAAAGCCAAACACTAACTAGAACTCCAAAGTTTGCTAAAAGAGAGGAAAAAAAAGAAAAACGAAAACTAAAAGTTATTTATTTTTGGGTAATGCAAGATGCCACAAACCTTGAGATACCATTTCATCAGGAATCTAAGGTAAAACAATTACAATCTTAGAGCTAAAAAATATGGATTGGATGTGAGAAGCAACCTTCAATTTGATATCCCAATGTTAAAACATCCTATCTCTATAAATAGACAAACACACATGCCCTACACCTCTTCGAAATTTAGGAACAAGAACAAGGTAATACACTAAGCTCCTTTGCCCAAAATTATTTCCTTTGTACTGCTCCCCACTCCATGACGACATGAGTCTCGCTTATGCAATCCACATCCTTGAAGTTTTCTTCCATTTCATTTTCTTGTGGTATAACTCCCTCCTCATAACTACCACCACATTTCTACAATGAGTCATTTGCAACTTCGTCAATATAATTTGTTTCTTTTGCGCACTCGAATCCTTAGAGCATTTGCTCCTTTACTTGCACTAATCTACTAGGTCATGTTCCACTTTTTCATGCCTTAGAGAAGCTTTGATGCCTTGGAGCCAAGATGGCATTATGGATTGCAGTTACAGAACGATCAAGGCACCCGCGCCGTTGATGAAGTTGATCCAATGGTCCTCGCCATCTCCCTTTCTAGCAGCTTCTCTCACAATCCGAGATAATTGATAGCCGTTAGTTGACTTGGGGTGAAGGGTGTGCATTCATCTCATCAATCTCCACTGCAGAATTAAGATGAGTTGGCATATAAACTGATTGTCAAATATTTGAAAAAGAAATCACGCTAGCTGTTAATGAAATGGAGAGAAACCCAAAGATCATATGTGAGCACACTTTGTAACTCCAATAAAACAAAACAGAACAATGGATCTGGGCACTCCTCGACTCTCATTTATATCTTCCTAGCGCCCCCAACATCTTGTTACTTCTTTTAGCAGTGTTTTGTATTTCGCTCAACCGTTTAACGGCAAAATTCTTTCAAGTGTATAATAGAAATTTTCGATAACATTTGCTTTAACAACTAACGTAAAACCGTATGCGGGTTTAGGAAGATGTCAATTATATATTCTATAAACAAAATTTAAGTTTTAAATTTACCTATCGACGCATCCATTGATCATTTATGCCTTTTGGCGTTTCAAATACTAGTAAGAACTCTTTAAATACGGACCCTCTAAGACTGATCATCGCAATGTATTAAATCATATCACTTTTATATTTTGTATTACCTTTGCTGAATTTTCTATCCTCTCAGTTTTATTTAGTTTTTTTTCCCTAATTTCGGTGTCAATGGAAGGCAAGGTGATTTTAAGCAGTTCCGACGGTCAAGTATTCAAAGTAGATATGAAAGTGGCCATGATATCGCAAACCTTAAGTAATATGTTAAAGGATACAGAGGATACAGGTAGTGAGACAGCTCCCATCAAATTGGCAAATGTTTCCAGTAGAATTTTTAATCTTATTATCGAATACGGCAAATACCATGTTGAAGCCCAAAAGTCGGATACAAGCGAACCAACTGCGGATTTGAAGAAACGGGTTAGGGAGTTGGTAGCTGATGATAAAGACACTCTCTTCCAGTTGATGATCGTATGTTTCATTGTTTTACTGGTTGTCATGAAAAACAAAAAGCATTGCTCTCTTAAACCTTAGCTGCGTTATTTGCTGCTTTTTTCTCCTCACATGATTTATTCAAAAATTGTTCTGTGCAGGCAGCAAATTTCCTTCACATTCAGAGTCTTCTTGATTTATCATACCAGATTGTGGCTGAGGACATTGCAGCATGTAAAGACCAACAAATGATTCGCCAAAAATATAACATAGAAAATGACTATAGTCCTGAAGAGGAGGAAGAGGTTTTAAAGCTGCATAATATATTTGAATGATAGTTTCGAGTTTGATACACTTTTTTGAGTTTTCAAATTTTGGAATTTGAATCATATATTTAGTATGAAAACCAACTAAAATGATTCTTGATTTTGAACCGGAATATAATACAAATCTTATAGTATTTATCCGTTTTATTAATATTATTTATCATTTTTTTATATTTTATATTTCAAAATATTTGTCAGTCATGTGTTTATATATTCATTTTTGTAAAATATGTCAGGCATAAATAAATTACGTTCAAAAGCTAGAAATATTATAAAAAATATTGATGAAATTCGAAAATATTTCATTTTAAAAAGAAATAATTTGTATTGGTATTTGTTTAGTTTGATTGTTATATTTGCACATGTGTAAATCTTAATAGTTTTTTTCGACACGCATATGCACTCGGAATTCTACTTATAATAATAGAGAAGCTATTTTTAGTTCACAAAATATTTTGGTATTGGTGATAGATTTGGATGGTATTAGATGTGCATTAGCTTTAGTCTTGGGATTTGGCATCAATAGTTCTAATGCTACTACTTATTTTCCATCTACTTCTAAACCCTCCTAAAATTTGAATGCACCTTTTCGATCTAAACTCGCTTCTAGAATTAATTTTAATGTCACAAGCAAAGTCTAAGGTCCTCGTGCTTCATGAATAACCTCATACTTTAACTCAATAAATAAACATCTCCTTACAAATGAGTTGCTTATTTCCATGTGTCTTGCCATTTTTGTGTGAGCCCTACAGTTGATTTTTCAATCTGAGGAGGTTGTTCATTCATCATTAGACTAAAATGTATTCTTGCATGGTTTCTGCCACTTGCAAGAACCAAGCATTGTGATATTTAGTCTCATTTGAACCAACCATTGATCTTCAACATCATGATCTTATCATGTTGATAGTGTACATCGGCACTAAAATTGTGAGGTCTTTTTATATGGAATTGCATCTTCCTTCATCTGGTGATGTCTTGTATTTCATAGGACCATCTCTATTCCATCATTTTCTCATTATCTCTTATTAACGCATACTATTTTGTATACATAACGAACTTCACCTTTTGCAAAAATCAACCATATTATCATTCCTTAGACAAATTGTACACATTTTTCTTGAGATTATTTAAAATCTTATCTGTTATATGCATCTTATTGATATCCCCGTCATGACCTTTTGATCATGAAATCTCATAGATCCATCCTAGCAAATCTAAAGGTGATAAAATAACCTAAAATATTATAAAAATTTGACACCACGCATTGTACAGTCCAATTATTGCCATGTCACTTGTACTTTGAGTTGGCGATTGCATCAACCCCATACAAATGCAATAAAGCATGATCATGGAGATTATTCTATGCTAATTAATAATCATTATACAATGATGCTACTCGAACTATTTGAAACTAGTGACATCCCCTAGGATTAGGCAAACCATTAATGTTAATGTTATTTGATGAATCTTTTTCCTCTAGCCATATTATAAGCTCGTCCTTTTTATATTGAACCTGCATGGCCTAATATCAGTACCCTCAAAATTATGACAATTTATTCTTTTATCAAGATATATTGCTCTAGGGCTATCATGAATTACAATAACATTATTAACTTTGATGGCTATAATACTTACAATGTTTTCTCTCATGTTTCCTTCCTCTACTTGATAGTATATGATATTGCATCTAAATAATTTTATTGGGAACATAAAAACAAAGGAGAGCTAAAGACTAACAAGTTCCACCCTTAAGATTTGTGAGATCATGCTTGAAGCAACCAAGACCAAAGAGACCACAAGATAGCACAATGATGAGAGAGATAAAACATGACAAGAATAAACTGTATTCCTATCAAGATGCAAACGAGATCAACTAGATCGTCATTACATATAATGTGGATGAGCCTACTTATAAAGGCAAGGCTAAGAGACAAGAGATCACACAATGATGACATGTTGCTCAATGAGATGCAAGGGTAGGTAGGGGTAGGTAGGAGAAACAAAAAATTATTCCACATGAGGTGGATCACCCACCGAAGGTGGAATGTAACAGCAAGATCATGCCATAAAAGGTGGAAATTCTCTTGCATACACACTCCCAATGTAGCACATCTCCCAAAGTGTCTCATATACAAACTACAATGTTATGCATGTACCTAAGTAGACTTAAGTAAAGTGTAATTATATCCAAGATGAAAAATTACACCAACACCACCCCTTAAGTGCAACTTATTGGAATGCACTTAAGTCTACAAGGCAATTAAGCAATGGAAGATGGGTCCCGGCTACATGGTCATGTTACATACCCATATACAAATGCAAATGCATGCAAACCAATGCAATCTCTCATAAAGAAGAGAAAGAGGGAAAAACCCAATAGGAAAAAACCCTCCCCCAAAAGAGAGATGAAAACTACATAAGAGAACTCTCAAAGAAGTATGTGAAGGACCAAACCCCATGTGAGGAAAAATTCCCCCCCATATGAGAGAAGAAGAGAAGCTAGGTAGCCCCCCCTAAATGTAGAATCTGCACCAATGGTAGAAGCTCGCAAATGAATGAAGAAACTTCTCCATGAACGTCGAACAACGTTCCTCCTCTTGGGAAGAAACAAAACTGGAGGTGTATCCATGAAGTCTACCCCCTTTAATTTAATATATCAATTTTTTTATTTTTAAAATTTCTTTTTAATTTTTAATAAAAACTTTTACAATCAACCCCTCATTTAAAAAAAAAAAAATATTTTCTCAATAAAAATGAATAATAAAATTTGCAAAAAAAAATATTGTTTTTTTAATATTTTTAACAAATCGTACCATACAGCCTAATAGGCTGATTTTTTCCTCCACCCACGAAAATCAATTTTCACTCAATGTAGGCAAATTTTAGAGTCAAAATTCATGCAAATGGCCACCCGAACACAATGATGAGGTCGGATTTGGTTTACGACGCCTCTAAAAGAAGATGCTCCTCAGATCTACCTCTTGACCTCCTTAAAAATCTCTCCAAAGGCGATACAAAGGTGCTCCAACCGCTCTGATACCATGTGAGATTATGCTTGAAGCAACCAAGATCAAAGAGACCACAAGATAGCACAATGACGAGAGAGATAACATGTGACAAGAATAAATTTTATTCCTATCAAGATGCAAAAGAGATCAACTAGATCATCATTAAAGACAATGTAGATGAGCCTTCTTATAAAGGCAAGGCTAAGAGACAACGGAGCTCACAATGATGACATGTGGCTCAATGCGATCCAAGGGTAGGTACGGATAGGTAGGAGAAATAGAAAAATATTCCACATGAGGTGGATCACCCACCGAAGGTGGAATGTAACAACAAGATCGCACCATAAAAGGTGGAAATTCTCCTACATACACACTCTCGATGTAACACATCTCCCTAAGTGTCTCATATACAACCTACAATGTTATGCATGTACCTAAGTAAACTTAAGTAAAGTGTAATTATATCCATGATGGATAATTACACCCACAAGATTAAATACTGATTAGCATAACAAGTCTAAATGATATCCTAATTTAATTATGAAATTAAAATATTAATATTTCTTCATATTTATGATAATCTCGTGTTGTTTTGTAACATTAAATATTTTGTTGGATAAAAACTTTCTTTCTCTTACTTTGATCATGATAGGAGGTATTTTATACTAGCATAATATCTAGATAATTAACGAAATAAATCACATTTTAATGATTAAGATTTTCGTACGAGATGACCATGCAATAACATTTCTATACACATTATAAACATTTTTATAATGTTTTAGATGATGGTTATATCAAGTCATCATGTTTTTAAATCTATACAAGTTAAATTTGAAAAAAACATTTTAACATTTAATTTACTAACCAATCAAAAGTAAAGTATTATGTCACATTTATCGTTAGAGGAGTGAAAAAAAAACTATCATTATCTACCACACATGTAGTTTCAATAGTTTCTATAAAATAAAAGTTTTATAGAATTGACATTGAATTGCTTTGAGAAATATATTTAATAAAAGTTAATAAACAATCAAACCAGAAATATTTATGAAATAGACTAACCATACCTTTTTGATACCAACAACATGTATTGTATAAGAAAACCAACAACTATTCAATTATACATACAAGAGGTGTACTCCACTATCTACTACAATTCATCTAATGATACCTTTAGCTCTAACCTAGTATTTATCGTTCAAGCTGTGCTTTTGTAAAACAAGCACTCATGTTTTATAGAGTAAATATTATAACTCAATTCTTTCTCGTTTTATGTATATTTTTATTTGAATCTTCTTTGTCAATAGTATTATAATTCCATTAATTCAAGAAAAGAAAATTATTTTATTATACTACCGTTTTCTATTGTTTTTATTATTAGATTGTTTTAGAAGACTTGCTAAGTATAGCTGGCAAAAATTCTCTTTATCTCTCCTCCAATAAATAATAATAGAATTTTTTACATACATTATCTTTATCAACTCATTGTGTAACATTACCAGCACTTTCAACTTATAGACCCACATAGTACATTTGTCATAGAAGTCAAGTACCCATTTACTCATCTCTCTCACTCGTGACAGATAACAAAGCTTCCCACTTCTTTCTCTAAAATAGAGAAGAGATCACAGTCTTTCAAATTACAGGGAATGCTTTAGTATGGTAATCATAAACAAGCAGTCATTAACCAATTAACTCAAACATTAAAACCTTGATTTTAGAGTACTTCTATTTACATACAAATATTTAGGAATGTAAAACCTTTTGAACATATTTGTTAACTTTTTCCATCCAGATCAATCAATCCATCCATCTAGTTCTAGTAGTGCTACTTAACCATTCAATATTACACTTGTTGCACTTCCACTTTATAGAGTCCCCATTTGTCGCAAGTTTTCCTCGTACCTTAGATGCAAATGATTTTAAGCATGATTCTGGATCAAAGGGACCCTTGGCCAATCTTTTCAAGATTTCAGAAGGGCGTTTGAAATTTCCACGCCCAACAGAACTTGTTCCATTTTTACTTGCCCCAACTTCTTCTCTGTTAGGTTCATTAGATGATTCATAGACAGCCTCATCATCCTCACTCAAGGTGTTAGAGCTCATTTTCATAGTGATAATGATGCTGCAACAAACAATGTTAAAAACAAAAACTCTAAAAATTTTCATGCAAACATTTTTTTTTTAAATATTACAACTGTTAGTAAATTTTTAATTTTTGTTTGTTTGAAGTTGAATATTAATAATCAGCTTCATTCTTAATGATGTTTATTATTAATATTCAACTTCAAGCAAACAAATTTTTTTCAGTTTCGAAGTTATTTTTTCCAAAATTATTTGTTTCTAATGGCTGCAATTTGGTTCTTGAATCAAAAACTATGACCTATTAACAATTTTTTTTTAATGAATTTAGAATGGAAAATGCCTACCTTCAATCTTGTAGAAAGAATGAAGAAGGTTCATCTAATCCTCTTCCAAGCTTGTTGATCCAACTTGCAATCCACCTTCTTGGTTTCCAAGCTAGAGAAAATCAGATGTTTTAAATTTTTTTGTGGTTGCAAAAGACTGAAATGAGACTAAATGTCTCTTTTATGAGATTTCTACCATTTTAGGGTTATGTTTACCAAGGCATTGTTATGTTTTATTATTTTTTAAAATCTTTATTTTATTGTCGCCATGAGAGACACTTGGGTGTTTCTTTCCCCGTTGAGGGAGGTCTAGGCATCCAAGAGATGTCCAAGTATCTCTTATGAGAGAGACGTCTCTCTCGCACTCTTGGATGGAAGAAATGTCTCTTCTCTACCTGAGAGATGTGGCAGAGGTGGACGAGCAGCGGAGAGACATTTTCGATGCATCTCCCTATGGAACACTACACAAGGATGTGTCCCTATGGAACACTACACAAGACCTTTTTCTCATGTAAGGACAAAATTCGGGCGATGTTACAAATTGGATCACGAGATGGATCGATTTAATAAATTTTTGAAGAGGTCCTAATACGTCCACCATGAATAACAGATATGGGGTATATTGACATTAAGTGAAAATTGGGGCCTAGGGCATATATAAGCTATAAGTAGGTGGTGTTGCAGTTGAGAGCGTAGAGGTTGGGTATCTAGATAATTTAAAAAGTTGACGTAATTCTTCACCAACGAAATTTTCAAGTTAATACTTGAGAGAAGTTTGTTACCATCCAAACTCTCACCACAAGTTCCTGATAGTCTCTGCACTAGCCATCTATTTTACCACCCAAACTCTCACATTCTGAAAGGTCCGACCTAGATAATTGAAGTCATTAAAAAGTTTAACTAAATTAAAGCATTTGATAGGATTATCATTTCCAACCAACTAAGCTTACCAAAACTATCTCGAATTTTGCATAAACTATGGCACTCATACAGCAGTAAAATTTTTAAATGCTCCAAGGCAGTATACCTCTAGTTTATCTAATCCTGATAAGTCATTTCTAGAGTACTAAGTGTCCCAAAACCAAGACTTAGGCTTGACAAGATCTTGCAATGGCAGTGTGATATTTTTCTCAACTCAAAACCATAATTAATGTCATTACATAGCTCTTATTAGGTTATGGATCCATCTATGTGATGAAAGAGCATAGCTTGCTTGCGACTAATTTAAATCTAAACACAAGTAGGAAAAAATGGTGTGAAGTTATTACTGGTGGTTATGGTGGATAACACCCTTAAAATGTCATAGACATAATAAGAATTAATTGATGGAAGCTAGTGGAGGATTTTCTTGGCATAGAGTAGTGGCAAGTTGGAATATTTATTGGTGGTGGTAAGATCCTACTGGTTAGTGATGACAGTTAAGAGAAAAAAAGTTGATGGTTGAGCCTAATGATGACATCCCATAATATGATTCCTCCATTCTGTATAAAGAAGGATTGAGGCATTCAATGAGGAGAAAGTGGTGGGATGGAAAGTAAGGAAGAGGATGGAATTTATTTGGGGCATCAAATGTGATAGCAAGAAAAAGGAATGTGCATCCAGAAAAATAGGAAAATGAAAAGATATAAGGAAGTTTTGAAGAAGAGAATGTGTGGAAAGTTTTGTCTTTGGTTTGGTGATCTCTGGTTGAGATTATTCTTAAGATTTATTTGGTGTTGGATGATGAAAATTAAGGTCTTTGCATGTTGATTCTTGGTCAGAGTTGCTCTAGAGTTGCTTTTGTTTGGTGCTAGTAGTTAGTTGTTCACTAGGCACTACCTTCTAGCAGATAGCTTTGTTGTGTTGTTACTGTTTATTGCCTACGTAGGCCTTGGTGTTGAGTTGTCATCTCTAGCGTTAATCAGTGCTAGATTTTTATTTTGTCGTATGTGTTATTGGGAGGATATGTCTGTATATGATTAGAATTTTGTCATGTTCTTTGTGACTGAAAAGAGAGAACACCATGATAGAAAATCTATCAAGCTTTATTGTCATGTAAACTATGTAGTGCAGAAGATTTGTATTGATTCAAATTCGCTAAGATGTTTAGTCTATTATCACCATTGATTGGATTAGAATGTGTTTCTTCAACAGTAATTGAGGTGTTAAAATATTTTAAGGCTACCTAGATTGGCTACCCATTTTAGGTACCCATTCCATGAATGTATCAATACGTGAGCTCCCCAAACCTAGTGGGAAGCATCTTTGCACCAGAATAATTGTATAATAAAATACTTCTGATCTTTGCATGTCTACAAATTTCTTCTGGCAGTTTTCTGAAACTTGAACACCCATCAAAATATGTACAGGAATTTCACACAAACATCAAGCCTCCAAGGCTATAGGGAAGACATGTCAAACTCATACATCCGTCTAGTTGTGAAGAAGTTAAATAGAATGAGTTTCCCAATGTATCAGTGAGATAAATAAGATTGGAAAACAGGATATGTGCAATTGTTGTAATGAGGTAAGTTTTTCTAATTCACAAGGGAGCTCTTGCAAACCCCCATAATTATCAAAATTGGTCAGAATTATGGAGGCCGACGTGACCGGTCCCTTCAACCCCATATAAAATAATGTTTTTTTTCCAATAAAAAATCAATTTCAATCAAGTGCAAAAATAATAAAAGTGATTTTTGAATAAAATCATTTTTTTTCTCAAATAAAGTGGCATTTTGGAGCGAGGAGGAATATTATAAAGGGGTGAATATTTTTGATTTTATAAAGAGGTGAAGATTCTTGATTTTCTAGGAAATTAAATATTTTTAAGATTTATTTAAACTTTATTTTATCATTCATTAATTGCACTTTAATCATTTATTTTCAATTATGTTATTTTAAATTATTTTTTCAATTATGTTTAAATATACAAATATTTGAATTTTTTTTTTAAACTATTTAGATTTTTTAGATATAATTAAACTTTATTTTACTAATCATTAATTGTGGATTCAATCATTTATTTTCAAGTATATTATATTACACTTTATTTTTTTTATTTTTTTTATTTTTTTATATTAAACATTAATTGTGGATTCAATCATTTATTTTCAAGTATATTATATTACACTTTATTTTTTATTTTTTTTTATATTAAACATTAATTGTAGATTCAATCATGTGTATCTTATCTTGAATCTTTTATTTATGTGTGCATGGATTCCATATGTTTTTATTTATATATGTATGCATTTATCCATTTTTATTTATGTGTATGGATTCATTTATTTGTGTTCATATATATGCATAGATTCAATCTTATTTACATACTTAAAAGAACTAAATAGTGAATTTGTAAAATATATATTGAACACTAATGAAATTGAGCATATTCTACACTATTTATTACTTAATTATTTTTTTTTAAAAACTAATACTTGGCTCAAGTTCTCTATATATTATCTACTAGATTTCAAGAAATCAATGTTATTAAATCACGTTCATATGTACATTACGTAGTCAAATGTACAATCCAACTAGACTTAATTTCTTACTCTTTATCTTATGTTTGGTAGAAACTAGGTCTTATTTCTTCAACATTATTTTTTTATTTTCTAAATTTTAAAAAGTGGAGTTCAAGTAAAATGATCTAAATGGATGAAATTTACACATGTTTCATTTATTCAATGTATACAGTTTAAGAATTCAAAATTAAATACATTTCATTAATTATATTTTGTTTGTTAAGAACAAGGAAAAGTAACTATATAACTTTTTTAACTTTCATATTTTACAAATGAAGTCTATTTATATATTTAACTCTAACATTGTTCTGCTAAGTATATATATGTATATAGATAACATCTAGAATTTAAAATAACTTGAAAGGTGTGCGCAAATATGTTTTTTTCTTATATATGGTACATTTGCATGTTTGTGTTCTTAGGTTCAAAGCACGAAATTTTGAAGATATGAATAATTTTTGCAATGGGGAATAAGAGGACAAAATCAAGGTTGTATGCTTGTAAAAGGGATGATAAGATGAAAGGTCATACAAAACATAGTCAACAACAATCCATTGATGTTCAAGATCAACATGATGATGTTCAAGAAACATCTACTCAGGTACGAGATGAAATTGGTACAGCCTCAAGTCCGAAAAAATTTTCTGGTATGGAAAATTTGATGGAAATAGATGAAGATAGTCTTTTCAATAAAACATTACAAGAAACTAGAGGAATGATCCACATGCTTTTATCAATTATTCTATGGTCAAGAGAGTCTCACTTGACATGAAGAAAATACCACTCAAATAAAAGAAGCTATGAAGAACATGTGGAAGTATGTGAATTCCTCACTAGTATTGATAGGTATCTCTCTCACGTTTTTTGGCAACGAACTTTGATCACGTGTTCAACTAAGTATGATATTGGTTTTATTTTCTAATTCGACTATCTATGTGGTTTCAGAACCACTAGTTTAAATGATATATTATGGAGGAGCGTTGGTTTATATGATATATGCCAAGATGATGGAGGAGCATCGACTAAGGCAGAGAAACAATGAGCCCATAGTATTTGCAGGTAACCCATACAAACCATTTCATGGGCATTATAGGTCCTTAGAGATACTCTTTATAAATTCTATTGAATTCACCAAGTTAATGTATGGACAAGCATATCGTTTCCATAGCCTTGGTAGTGATGAATACAATCCAAGAGATGAGAAGCTCTGAAATCAATCAAGACCTCATAATAGATAAAATTATATCTATTAGGGATATCTTATGTATGTATGTTTATGTATGTATGTATGTATGTGTATGTATTTTTATGAATGTGTATGTGTATGTCCTAAGATGTACATATAATTATTTTATGTGTATGTATGTATGTATGTATGTATGTATGTATGTATGTATGTATGTATGTATGTAGGTAGGTAGGTAGGTAGGTAGGTAGGTATGTATGTATGTGTATGTATGTAGGTAGGTAGGTAGGTATGTATGTATGTGTATGTATGTGTTTGTATGTGTATGTATGTATGTATGTAGATAGGTATGTATGTATGTGTGTATGTATGTATGTGTGTGTATGTATGTATGTAGGTATGTATGTATGTGTATGTATGTGTATGTATGTGTATGTTTGTGTATGTATATGTATGTATGTATGTATGTATTTATTTTCTAATTTTCTAAACTAGTATGATACAATAAATACAAAAAACTAATTTTGTATCAAAAACTTATTTTTTTTTAAACATAAATTAATATGATACAATAAATACATTTTTAAAAAAAAATTAAAATGGACTTACCACTGAAACACTTTCGACAGGATCATTGCTGTTCTTCTCGCCCTCCCACTTAACTCCAAGCCACTCAATGCAAAATCAGGGGCTTGGGCAGATTTTTGGGTTTATATAGCATTGCCACACGAGTGCTACATGGCCGCCAAATCAGTCCAACTGGAACAAGTACTGTTAGCCTGAAGTGCGACACAGATCCCTACGATCACCCTTATGCAAATATCTCTTTCTTCTTAGTTAATAATGCATCCCTCAAAAGGATCCCTTTAAATTTGTTGCTAGATATCTCTTTCCAATTATCATTTCCTTGCTTAAAGAAATGAAGCATATTTGGAACTCTTTCTCCCTAGCTTCAAATGCATGCATTATCGATTAGTGGGTATCTTCTTGGTGTTAAGATGGGTTTTGTTGCTTCTATCTACCTTAAGACATCAACATAGGGGGTGGGGTATATATGCGACCTCTTGGTTTCATTCTTGACTATCGATTATCATTATGGGATTGTTGCATACTCATGTTTCATCCCTATTTTATCCATCATTTATGGGATTATTGCATCCTCATGCTTAACCCTCATTACATTTATCAACATGGGATTGTTGCATCCTCATGTTTCACCCCCATTTTATACATCATTTGTCTTACATGGGGTGTTCATTCTTGAAACCAGACAAAATAAAGTCTTACACGAATGCTTCATCCCTGAAACCAGACATGCATAACATAACATGCATTTTCTAGTGTTGGATCATGGTTTCTTATTCTTTCAATTGGTGTACGTCCTTGTTCTTTCTATAAGTCAACTTGTGCTCTTGCAATAAAATTTTAAGAATGATATTAGTGGTTGACACAGTTTTATTATCGATGTCTCATCAACTAGGTGACTTGAATTTTTTTATTTAGTACTAACGTTGTATACTCTTGAGTATACTTGAAGGTTGCTTGCATGGATTGATAGGATCCTACTCTTGGGGGCTTGCTCATCCATCGGTATTATCCTATCCCTAGTTTGTCTTGGTCTCAAATGCTCCATCTCTCATCTTTCTCCTTTACCAAGAGTATGACCATAACATCATACTCCAATAAAATGGAGGCTAATGTAGCGTCGTAAGTTGTGTATCCTTAATTAGGGTTGCACAATTTCATGCTTGGATTACCACCCACCTTAGTGTCTTGTATTTTTCATTTTAAAAGTTCCTTTAGGAGTTAAACTTAGTAATTTAATTACATCTAAAATCCTCTCTCATCATTCCACACATTATAAAATTGGGCCCTTAACCCTAAGTGTGGCCCCTTTTATTTTATCTTTTTTAATCAATTAATCATTAAGCCATAATAAAGTCCTTTTTTGACCTTGAAGGCTCAATTTCGCCTATATAAAAACCTTGGATTGACGCACCAAGATGGATTTGACTTTTTAATCATGGTACCTTGCATCCCTAAAAAATTCAAAAAAGTCATTCGGAAAATGGTGATTCACCCTGGTCCTAACTTTTTCTCCCTGAATTTTAGGATCATGTTTTGGTGGTATTATGATGTTTAAATCTTTCTTTGTGTGAAAATATATCAATTCTAACTCGGCCTAAAGTTGATTTCAATTATGATATCCCTATATAAGGCATCTCTCTCAATTCATTTTTCTACAACTACAATTTTATGCAAACACTACCATCAATTCAAGAGTAGATTTGATTCAAGGAGAAACAAGCTACATCAAGGCATCTTCAAATTATATTTCAATTATGATTTCGTGATAGATTTTGTGTGTTTTATCATGTTATTACATCAACACGTGAAACACTTATCATAAGAGAATTGCATCACCTATTGTAGGTGGCAGATTCAGGAGTCGTGCAAGTGGAAAAGGACAAAGGAGACTGAGACAAAGTGAATTGCCTTTTGCAGAAATTACGGAGACACCTCAAGACCAGGGCGCCCACCGCCCTTGTCCCAATAATTTCTCCCAAACTTTTAGGTACATGCTCTAATCCTCTTCTCTTTCTCAAATCTTTGTTTACAACTTTGTTTTATTTTTGTAACAATCCATTTTCATCATTTCATTTTAATTTCTCATTGTTGGTTATAGATTTACTAGTTGCAATTCAAAACATAGTTCAAACACAAGTTCAACTCAAGTAAAAGTGAAAATAGAACCTCAATCTACATTCAGCCCTCTTCTTAATAGGATTGAGGTTGGATCTATTGAGTTGATCCTCCTTTTAATGCACTGAATAATTTTGCTAAATTGTGGTCTTACCCTACTTGGTGAAACCCTAGTTCCAAATTACACTATTACAGAAGGTATTACATAAATTAGGCTTACCTCAAAGTGTCTTATTTAAATATCAAGATGAAATAACAATTGGTAGGATTTGGGACACCGAAAAGTTTAAATTTGGCCTTAATTTGATCATTCCTCAAAGTAGTGGATTGGATCATATGATATATCATAAATATATGACTATAGTTTGACACTAAAGGGGCCAAAAATATTGCTGGAAATAGGTATGAAGTGACACACTAAGGTAAGGACCCAAAAGGAGTGTGAAATTTTGAAGGGTTACAATTCACAACACTTTAGTTTGTTAGAATATTTTAGGACAATATATAAATATTATTTGTATAAGAGTTTATAGGTATGTGAATTGTTAGAACAACTAATATCCATAGGGAGGGGTTCCTAAAATTTAGGAGATTAAACTCACGTATATATGTTTGCAATAAATCGAACGATATAAGAGATTTAAACAAAAAAATCTTATTTGTCTGCCAATCCCTACAAAATGGAGTTAATGAGATTAACAATATTAAAAAATTAAAGAAAATGTATATTCTTTAGTAATCTAACCCATAATAGAGGCAATACTGAAAATATGATAATAATATTATTGAGTTCAAGTAATGTTTTATAATAGTTAGAAATTAGGATCTTAGGATACTAATCATTATAAACAAAATCATAAAGTAAATGAAATAAGAAACATACATGAATAAATGTACACAATACAAAAGATATACATGGGGAAAACCATTTCAAGTAAAAAACCCCATAAAGCATCATTTAATTAAAACACTTACAAATATAGTCTATCATAAAATAGACATGAACCTGGGGATACTCCTCCAATACTTCCACATGGCCAATAGTACCTCTTGTGCATAGTGATACAACTCACCATAAAGCTCCAAATTTTTATACAACTCTCAAATGAGAGAGAACCTCCATAAATATAGGATGACGGGTGGCCTCACTAGTCACACCTTTCCAATAACCCCCACTCATAAATAATTAATAATCTAATAATTATTAGATTATAATTATTTCAAATGGGATATGCTCATAAAGCATATAATATATAAGGTTTTATAACCTTATATTAGAATATATAAATGTTATAAGGATGTGATCGATAATAACATTATGTTCTAACACTCCCCCTTAATGCTAATAGGGGATCACATGTCCATTTCCATAAAATAAAAAAAAGATTTACCCCAATAATGTAGGACTTCTTTGATAGTGATAAAAAAGGACACAAATATATGCCAACATGAAGATCATGCATTCCGGACTACATGAAAGTCATCTTGTCATAATTTATAATCTAGGTGTTTTAAAAATGATGCTATGAGGTCTTTAAAAATTATATTGGAGCCGCAGTCTCCTCAAATTAGCCTCTCCCTAGGTTCATTACATAGTGCCCATAGGACTTAATACAATGCTTTTACAAGTGGAAGATTTACAAGGAGAAGAATTTGCAAATGCACATAGGACTTCAACACAAATGTGCCTATAGGACTTACTAATGCCTACCTACAGTAATTAAAACAAAAAAAGGGCTTACATGTGCCTATCTGGAGGCTTAAAGGACTTACTAATTTCTATATAGGTCATATTTCATACCTATTAGGACATATGCCTACCCGTAGGATTTAAAATCTAGGATTTAGCCACTAGGTGGTGTCATTGACATGCAAACTTCCCCTTAATGGCATCACCTAAGGCCAAGCATTATTTGAATTTGGAGCATATAATTCCTAAAGGTCTTATGCCTCTTAGGTCTTAAATCTAGGATTTGGCCACTAGGCGGTGTCATGTACACTCCCCCTTAATGGCATCACCTAAAACCAATCACTGCACAGAGGATTTCAAAGTGATGGCTAAAATTCCAATTTATAGCATGTGCCCATGATCTTCAAAGTGTCTTTATTATAGAATGATTTCACTTGAGTGAGGCGCCCATGATCTTCAAGGTGTCTTTATTATGAAATAATTTCACTTGAGTGGTGTGCCCATAATCTTCAAGGTGCCTTTGTTACAGAATAATTTCACTTGAGTGATGTGCCCATAATCTTTGAAGTTCAACTTGAACTTTAGAAATGATATTATTTGGAAAGAGTAAAATAACTTCAAGTAAGATGGTACTTTTACATGTATCCAAATGGAACTCTTCCATAAATCTTCAAGGTCATATTGATTCTTCAGGAGCTACACTCATATTTTTCCCATTTGATTCAAAGATTGATAGAAGATAATCTTCTTATTAAAGTATTGCATCATCCATTTAATAACACTTGCACCATATATTTTCAAGGCATAACCTTGCCATAAAAGAAAAAAATATAGTTAGTAACATAGTAGTCAATTAAATTTGATTTTTGGTGCAAAGAAAGAACATAATATTATGTGTTTGTTATTTGCCAAAGATCATATAATATTCCTCATAAATGTAAAATATAGTCCAATAATTTGTAGCAAGGAGATTAAAATATATTTCATGAGAATAACATGAATAATTAGGTTTTTTTGTTTGAAATACAACATATTCATGATACTACATATAGTAATGATCCCAAAAAAAATTAGGCAACGAGTGAGCTATCCTTTCTAGGTTTGCTCCCCAGACAGTTTATAAGGGCGATAACCACCCATTATAATGATCAATATAGTGTGTTTTATTTATTATATTATGATTAAAAAATGGATCAAATACAAAATAGAATAACAAATCTCTTTTATCTCCAAAAAGGATGTTAGTGAGAAATTTATCAATTTGAATTTACTTATGCATATTAACTAGCTTGTATATTTCATAAAAAAATATTATAAGACGTCTTTAATAAGGAAGTTGTGATGTATCAACACTTAAAATGAATGGTCTAGGAAAGTACAAGTCTACAGCACCTCTTATAAAATTCTTAAGGAATGTATCACACATCACCCCTTTGAATAATATTGTAAACATTTACTCCAAAGAATGTGTTTGATGACAAAAAAAATTAATCTTACATTAATCATAGACAATGCAATTTTCTTACATTGAAAACTTTTAATGATAAGATTATTTACATATATGTGAAGTGTACAACTAAAATATATTTGACATTTAAGGTATAATGTGACACATAAAATCTTAACATTGTAGTATAAATTGGTGGAGATTAAGAGAAGCAGATTTAGTGTGGGATTGGAACCTTACCCAAGTCACCAAAAGTTTCTATATGAACGCTCTCTTGGATTTTCATAATATTAGGAATTCAAGTATGTGGTTGGAATGTTCAAAATGACACACCCTACCAATGAATTTTTGCCAACTCTTTTGTAGGTCTATTTTTAATATATAGATAGCATTATAAGTGATCCGATAAAAATGTGTTTGCATTGACAAAGGATGGAGGACTAAGAAACCAGAGGAATGATCCACATTCTTTTATCAATTATTCTATGGTCAAGAGAGTCCCACTTGACATGAAGAAAATACCACTCAAAGAAAAGAAGCTATGAAGAACATGTGGAAGTACATGAATTCCTCACTAGTATTCATAGGCATCTCTCTCACATTTTTTGGCAGCGAACTTTGATCACGTGTTCAACTAAGTATGATATTGGTTTTATTTTCTAATTCGACTATCTATGTGGTTTCAGAACCACTAGTTTAAATTATATATTATGGAGGAGCCCTGGTTTATATGATATATGCCGAGATGATGGAGGAGCATCGACTAAGGCAGAGAAACAATGAGCCCATAGTATTTGCAGGTAACCCATACAAACCATTTCATGGGCATTATAGGTCATTAGAGATACTCTTTGTAAATTCTATTGAATTCACCAAGTTAATGTATGGACAAGCATATCGTCTCCATAGCCTTGGCAGTGATGAATACAATCCAAGAGACGAGAAGCTCTGAAATCAATCAAGACCTCATAATAGATAAAATCATATCTATTAGGTATATCAATTTAAACAACATTTACTTTGGTTTCTTGAGTTTGATAGAAAACATAAGAATGCGATCTCCTAGTAAAGAATGCAAATGGTTGTATTAAGAGGCCTCAGGCTAGTGACGATCTAAATGGTTAAGTTCTTGAATATGAAATTAGTCATTTTTGTTCCCATATCTGGTGAACATATAGACTTGGAACTAATAAATGAGATGAATATGGTGATCATATGAGTGAGAAGAAATAAGGTTGTAAATGGTTCATAATATCGATGAGATAATAGTTGGGTCTGAGAAATGGTGGAAGATATCTGCTTTGTGTCTCAGTTCACAATGTCGTCATAGTTATTCCATTTGCAGTGTTGACCATTCAGAAGGGTGTGTTCTTTAACATTGAGAAATTTTGTATCATGGAACCCAAAAAGATATAGAATCTAGATACGTTCCAAGCTCTGAGTAAAGAACAAGCTCTCTTTCAGAGAGGATATTTTACGTTTGACTGAAGATACATTCCATGAGCATAACATTGTAGTCAAAATGGTCGATATTCCACTCATTTATAGCTAAAGATAAAACTAATGAGAGAAAATGAGGAAAGGTCATGACTTTAACATATTATCTAAAAGCTTCTCTTTTGAAAAAAAAACTTCCTAAACTTTGTAGAAATCCATCAAGTTATCTAATCACCTTCTTTAAGTGAGAAGCTATCTCAATATAATAACAATCATCCAAAATTAGGATGCCTCTAATCTCCAATACAATCTTATTATAATTTATCCATTTTATGTTGCATTTGAGTCTTTGGAGTCACCCTCACATGTAGAACAAAGATATAGTTAAAAGTACAAGAATAAGTTAATATGACATTTCTTTTTAATTTTAAAATATTGAGATCAATGAATATAGAACCTTTTATAATGTGACCAAATTGTCCTTATAAAACATTTTTTTTTATCGTTAGCTAACTACATTTACAATTTGGAATATCTCCTTCAAACTGTGTAACCCCATAGTGTTGTTATAAAATAAAATTATTGTTTTATGAAAATAACGTATTAGAGTTGGTCCTCTTATAACTTAGTTCTCACATTAAAAACATATCAACAATTCAAAATATTGACTTTGATATGAGTGTAAAAATATGGTCTTAAAGTTCTTTGAAAGATGACATATAAGTAACTAGCAGTTGCAAGGGAAGTGCCTGCAACAGGAGGCCGATAGGTGTGTTTGTTAAGGAGAATGTGTGAGCGATAAAGTTTAGTTAAGGGCAAAATTCTTTAGTAGAGTTATACAAAAACATTACTTAGTTTTCACTTTGTATTTATGTTGTAGAGTCACGCGTATTAAAATTTGTGATATTGAGCAATTTATTGTAGTTTTGAGAAGTATATTCTATTATATAACTGAATAAGAAATTTTTATTAAAGTGAAAGAGTTAATTGTTTGTGTACACATCCCAACCAATGGTTGTTCTCAAATTTTAAAATTACCACCCACCATCCCCCATGTTGTTGTATGTAGCATGATGTACTTGAAGAATATGTTATGAATATAGTAATACATTTTTTTTGTAGGCTATATTGTTCCCAACCAGATTTTTTTGTTGAACCCAGAGTCTTGTTGTTATCCACCCTCCATCCCTCATGATGGTAAGAGAAACATGTTATATAGCCTTTTGTTGAAATGCATGTGATCTATATGATGAAAGACCTACATTAGTTTTTCATTTATATATGTTAGTTTTCTATAATATACAAAATTGGTGAAGTTAAAAACTTTGAAATCCTGGCAAATTTGAAAGAAAGTATTTTTTAGTAATATAATACCTGATGAATGGGGAATTGTAGAATTGGAATTTCCTGTATCATGCATGTGAGTAGTTGTTTGTTGTGAGGCAGTTTTTTGCAGTGAAGAGAACTTGAAAGTGGGAGCGGCTAGTAGAGAGAGAAGGGAATTAATGTTGAATTGAACAATAGCTATAGATTTAAAACCTTGAAAAAGCATACAAGTACTTTACAGATTGAAAACAAATAGTAGAAGAATCTACCTTGCAAAGTGAAACCTTTCACTTCTTGGAGTAGATGGAATAGCCTTGAAAATTGCTTGCAAAGTGCAAGTTGCGACTCCCACAAATAGTTAAGTAACAGAAAGAAAGCAGCAATGCTGCAAGTACATGACAGGAGTAAATAATCAGTTTATAAAGAAAAGGTAATATGTCACAAAAATGTTTTTAATTAAAATGGAACATTACCTTGCAACTTTAAACTATTAGCGGTGGTAAGTTTACAATGAAGGCAAGTAACCAGGAAAAGAGTCACAACGATAACAAAATTGACTGATCTATGTAATTAAAGACATCATTAAAGGCAGCATGTCTTGGGAAGTGGACCACAAAACAGTTATAAGTTAATGCAGAATTTAATTAACAATAGAATGGTCAAAACCTAAATTCCTGTCAAAGTACCATGACCAAAGTTACAATCCTGCAAACATAGCAAACCTTAAAATAACAAATAAATGTGTCAAATTGAACAGGTCTTTTGGAAACTAGAAGGAGTGAAAACTATGAACAGATAGAGAACATGAACAAAGAAAGAAACCTGAAAGCAGAGGACAAAATATTTGAAGAGTGTTACATACCTTTCAAATTATTGAAGTTGATGTATTGGTTGTTTTTTTCGAAAGTTGATATTGATAAAGTGTTTAACATGTGAAATGGAAGAGGTGCAATTAAAGAAGAATCATGTATCTGTACATTATTAGTTAAAATTAAATATATTGAACAAGTGAAATGGTAGAGAGAAGTTGTATTAGTACATAGTATAATGCTTACCAATTGCAAATAGTGTTGCAGTGAGGGAATAGCATGACAAACTATTATACGTGTTAACACCTGTTAAAGAATAATGGTTGTGAAGAATCTTGTATTAGTACATCAATGGTTAATATAAAATGTATAGAACAAGTGATATGGAAGAGAGAATCTTGTAATAGTATGTGAAATTAATGATATTGTTGAATAGGGTGTAGCTGTTACATTTGTACCATTTTTGTTGGAGAGTTGCAGCATGCAAAAGGGCTCTCCAGTTCTGCAGTCATTCATTGTATTGTAGATCCTAGAAAATAGAAATATAGTTTTGTGATTGGTGAAGAGTTAGAGAACATGAACAAAGTAACAAGTGTGAAAGTAGAGGACATGAAATTTGAAGATTGTTACATACCT